>NC_044303.2:26455672-26780672 GCF_007474595.2 Lynx canadensis
GGATCATATGGTGGTTCTGCTTTTGATGTTTTGAGAAATGTCCATACTGTTTTCCGTAGTGGCTGCACCATTTTACATTCCCACCAACAGTCCCATTTTCTCCACATCCTTGCCAAAACTTATCTTGTTTTTTTTTTTTTTTTTTTTTACAGTAGCCACGCAAACTAGTATAAGGTGATATATATCATTGTGGTTTGGTTTTGCTTTTTGTATATTAATTATATTTCAATAAAGTTGTTAAAAAATATCTTACATTGTCCCTTAGACATAATAGGTTGCTATTGACCCTTTGATTGCTGTGTGAAAAGATAACATGTCTCTGAGTAATTTCGACAGTCGACATGTTGAAAGGATCACAAATATCTACCTTTGGCAAGTACTTACAGGGATCATTCTAAATACATATACCAGGGGTGCCTGGATCGCTCAATTGGTTGAGCGATCGACTACAGCTCAGGTCATGATCTCATGGTTCATGAGTTCAAGCCCACATTGGGCTCTGTGCTGACAGCTCGATCCTGGAGCCTGCTTCGGATTCTGTGTCTCCCTCTCTCTCTGTTCCTCTCCCGCTCATGCTCTGTCTCTCTGTCTCTCAAAAATAAACATTAAAAAAATAAATAAATACATATACCCACCAGATGCTATGAATAGAGAGAGATGGAACATAGGTGGGACACAGTCCCTCCTTCATGGAACTTAAGTTATGGTTAGACAGGCGGCGACAACAAAGCCTGAGAAGTGTTAACATCAGAAACTCAGAGTGTGAGGGTGTCATGTCCTGGAAGGAGAAAGAGAAAGCTTCCCTAAATGCAGTGAAGTTTACACTGAAAACTGAAGGATTCAAGGGTTAACTATACCTGAGAAGGCGCTCCAGGTGAGTGGGAGCATCAGGTTCCAAGATCTAGAAGGAAAAGGAGGCTGGAGCTGAGAGGAGCCGTCTCCTCCTGCCTGTAGCTACAGGAGATGGCAAGGTGGACGGTGGCCAGATTCTGGTGTAGGCTTGGAGGAACCTCAGAAGGTGAGGCTTGATCCAGAGAATGATGGGGAAATCACTGACAGGTTTCAAGTAGGGAAGTGAAATGGTCTGATCTGAGATTAGGAAGCATCATTCTGGCTGTTCGGTGAGGCAAGAGGGAATGTGGGGATCCCGGTAGGAGGCATAAATGCCTCATCTTTGATGATTCTGGCCCAGACTTGGGCAGTTTGGAAGCAAAGTAATGGATAGATTGGAGACGAATTTATATATTTGGCTTCAAACTAAAGCTACTACCCACTCCCCGACACTGCCCAGATAGGGATGGGATATGTAGAAACCTTAACTTTTAGGCTGCCCTCTGCAAACAATACCCAGAACATATTTAGATTAGAAAAAAGAAGGGAACTGATATCCAAAGTGGAGCTAGGGGGTTGCCCATGCCAATTATCTGATAATCTGCTTGACCCATTGCTTCAGCTAACGAAGGGCTGTTTGCCCTCCTTCCACCCCAATTATGCTTATCATCATGCTTACCATCGCAGGGCCCCAGAGAAGCCAGAAAGAACTCAACACCAGTCCCTCTAGCCAAACAATCAGCAAACGAAGATAACTTTAAAGAGTGTCAAGCCCAACTTTATGACTCCCTCATAGGCACCAAGGGCATTGTCTCAAGAGCCTAAGCCACCAGACAGGATAACCCAGGACTGCTTGTCGGTTGACCTGCCGAGACCAACTATGACTCATCTGTTTACTGCAGAACGGAGGTAACGTGGGATGCAAAGGTTGACAGCCACCTCCCGGGAGACCGTCGGACCTGGAAATCAGGGCCCTGGGTTTCAACCGGAAATGTTTACACTGGCACAGACCCAAGATGGATGGAGGGCCACGTCACGGAGAGCTGAGTGAGCACATGCACACATTTTAAGGGACCGGGGTCTTCACAGCTGACCGGCTGGTCACTCTCACCGCTGCGCTGAGCAGCCTGGAGGCTAGCGATCATCACTTACATGTGCTCTGCTACTTACACTTGGATTTATAACCACACTTTCCCACGACCGCATTTTCTTTCTTGGCAGAAGATTAAGGGCAGCAATAATAAACACGTAATAATAGTGATATTGGTCTCATTTATTAATGGCATATTATATCTGGGGGGCATTATGTCTTTCAGGTGATGTACATTACCTCTACTCCGCCATCACAGCCTGGTGCACCTATGAATCACCTGGGGACCTTTGAAATACTAACCCCTGGGCCCACCCTCCAAGGGCTCTGATTTAATTGTTCTGGGTGGAGCCCAGGCATGGGCATTTTAAGGCCCCCGGGGGGAATTCTGGTGTGCAGCCAGGGTTGAGAACCACAGCTTTAATCATCATGGCAACCTGCAATGTAGGGATTTGTAGCTTTATTTTAGAGATGAGGAAAAAAAGAAAAAAAAAAAAAATAGAGCCCAGAAAGAACAAGTAATTTGCCCAAGTGCAAGAGGAGGAACTTCAACCTTGAGTCTGTCTGGCCACCAACCCTCCCTCTGAAGTATTGCTTCGCACACGGTTTAGGGAATCCTTGGGTGAAGAGTAAGCAGGGAGGGCACACAGAGGAGAAAGGGCAGCCACGGGCTCCCCGTGGGTACCTAGGAACTCTGGGAGGCTCCACCCCACCCTGAGCCGGCCGTGCTGCCCATAGGGTGCAGATCCATAAAGGAGAGGAGCCGAGTGGGCAAACGACCCACCTTCCTGGCTGCAGCAGCCCTGGCCTCCCTCCAAGCCCCAGGGGATGGCACAGAGGAGACACTTGGCAGAAAGCTGAACAGGGCATGGCCGGGCTGGGCCGGGCAGCCCCATGCACTCATTTACCCTTCGCCTTGTCATACTGCTGCAGGGAGACGACCTTCCTTCCTCAGCCTCTGCCTTGCCATCCTGTGCCGTGTCTGCTCAGGGCCGTGCCAGCTTCCCCAGCCGCCTCTACGTCGTACTTCTGAAACCTGCTATTCACTCACGTAGGTCACGCGGATACGCACACTACTGCGTAGAAAGGAGGCATCCTCTGGCTCTTGTCTCCCAGCCGTGAGTACCCTTAGCCATAACTGCCTGAAACAAATATAATCGAGTGCGAGTGTGAAGCCGCACCTTTCTTCCTCCCTGCTGGGAGACGTGGACTAGGCTCTCCGCTCACAGCCTCCTAGAATGAAGCCTGGACACAAAGCAAGGAGCTCAGCTCCTCTGTACCCACCTACTCCCTAGATCAAGGTGGCTCTCCCAAGCTCTTTCTGATATCGTTGCTGGGAGTGACTGAGAAAGGATCACACTCTGAGGGATAAAAGAAGGACGGAAGAAGTTTCTGGAATCTGAGGTGGGCGGTGTCTGCGCCTCTGTGTTCTTCAGGTCGGAACTCTCCTTTCATACTCTGCACAAAGGCTTGGGCTAGCCAGCTTCATTCATGTGTTTACTCAACAGTTATTAAGGGTTTGTTACACTGGGAATTTGAGAGGAGGAAGACGCATCCCTGACCTTAAGCAGCTCACGGTTTCAGCAGGGATGAAGTCACATAGACAGCAACATAATGGCAGGGGGAAGCAGTGGAGTGGCTGGGACACGGGGAGAGGCCCTGGGCCCAGTCAGAAGAGGGGGCCAGGGTCCGGGGCGGAGCAATCCCTCTCTGGAGACTTACTGCATGTCAGAAAGGGGGAGATGGTTTTCTAAGTGAAGCGGGCAGTTTCACCAGGGGAGCAGAGATTCTGTCCCTCGCTTCAATAAAGGACATTCCCTTGTTGGAAAGTCACAGTTGACTTAGCTGCAGGAGCAGAGCTCTTCCCTCTCTAGGTTGCAGAGTTCTGGACTCCCTTCTCTATGTTCAGGTCGAAGGACTGAGTCTAAAGCGCCACTGAATTCCTCACTCAGGTTTTTTTCTCAACAGACACGTGCAATTCTGAAGGCCTGCCGGCCGCACCAAAGAGCTTCTCCCAAGAAGTCCTGGGCCGGGTAGAGGCAGCTGCGAAAGGGGAGGAGTGTTCTGTTTTGGACCAAAAAACACGACTCAAATGAGGCTGACGATACCCAAAGTACAGAGACTGCATAGAGGAGTCACTGTCCCTCTATCATGTGTCATAATATTAAATGTCATAACAGGGCAGACAAAAAGATCCATGGAGGGACATGTACCCGGCCCTGCCACATAGGCTCCCGGATGGTTTACTGCAGGTCTCTGAGCTTCACGGTTTTCGTACATAACACAGGGCTTGAGGGCATCCCCACATCCCCTGTGGTGGTGAGAATTAGGTGGGATGACAGCGGGAGGGGCCTGGGGCTTGGCACAGAGGGGATCTCAACACATGCCTGGTGTGACCCTCTTCCTTCCAGCCTACTCACCAGAGAGCCCCCCAAGTCGTTAATAACCCAACCCCTCCCCTCAGAAATGTTGGTCTTTTCCCAAAAGTGATGATTCCAGTTTGATCATTTTCTGCCTCCTGATACACCCCAACGTGCTCCTCCCCAGGCTCCTCGGTGGGATGCTTCTTGACAGGCCTTTGTTGGGTCCCTGCGCACCGAGTGCAGGGAAGGAGGGGCGAGCTGTGGTTCCAGGAGCAGGGGTGAAGACTGTGGGCCTCCCAGCTCCATTTCTGTCTCCTCCTTGCCTGACAGAGCCATAGCCGATGCTCTCACCAGGTCACTTAATTTCCCCACCGCCATGACCTTCGCTTGGCCCGTTTTGGAACAATGCGCGCCCTCACGTTAACAAGCGTTTGTTTCTTCCTGCCTGCGCTGAGCCTGTCTACCTTTGAAGAGAAATCACAAGAGTTGTCACTGCTATGCTCTTTACCCTCTGAATGGAACGGCTCCAGCTCTGATGTTACCTCATTTATAATTATCTTAGGGATCTCTCCTGGATGGTGGTGGCAGAGGAGGATTTCTAATTCGCCCCCTTACAATGTTTTGCAAATAAGCTCCCAGAACCAGGTCCATTTTATTGTCTTCTATTTTAAATAGATTTTTTTTAGTGCGCATCCAATGAAAAGCCTATTTAAACACCTGTACTCTCTCATATAATGGTGATGGGGGGAAAAAAATCCAAAAGAAGTGGAGGCCACAGAAATCTTTTAGACGGCAGTGCTTGGACAGAAATCCTTTCCTTTCCGTTCCCACCGTCGCCCTTGGGGTGAGGCCGTATCAGCTCGTACAGGACCTTAGCAAGAGCTTCATGCTGGTTTCCCAGCCTCCGGGCTGTTTCCCTCGCAGTCTGTGTTGCTCCCGCCAGTATCTCAGGCATCACGAGACATGTCAGCTCCGAGTTTCCCAATAGCTTTTCAGTGATTGCAGGATAAATTCCATCCTTCTTACCCAGACATTCGAGGTGCTTTACTATCTGGGTCCTCCTGACCTTCCAGGGCCCCCACTGCTATCAAATGGGTCTACTTCTTATCCCATGATAGCCCTGCAATTGCTTCATTTTGTGCCCGAGTTATCGATCCTTCTATATCCCCCCTGTTCAGAAATCCTTCCTCTCCTCGGTGGGGGCAAATCCTACCCATGTCCTCTGACTCCTGAGCTGAAAGCACAGTCCCCGCCCAGAGATATGCATGGGGTTATCACTTTGCACTCTGCTTCCCTTTGCCCAATATGGGTGCCCCTTGTCCCCGCTCTTCCTTTCCGTTCAGCTCCTTCGTAGTCCACTTTCTTCGCAAACCCAGAAAAGACTTGATGTCTCAGAGGTATTGCTGTCTGCTGCACCCTGTGTCCAGGCACATTTTTACATGGTTTCATAGTCTTGTCTCTCACACTATGCACCTACCCCCCAGACACAAGTGGGCAGGTAAGGAGAGCAGGAGTCCTGGTGTTTACAGCATAGCTACTGTGTGTTGCACATGGGCACATTTAGATACATCTAAATTTACCTACAAATTTGTCTGGAAGTGTTTTGTGCCACACTTTCCAATGAGTGAACTGAAGTTCAGAGGGACTTAATGACCTTCCCAAAGACAGTTTGATGTTGGACATGGAACCAAAGAGACAAAAAAAAATTTGTGGCATGGAGCCTGTTAGGCCAGGCTTCACAGATGTGGTAGGATCTGAGCCAGAGCCTGGTCTGGTGGGCAGGATGCAAGAGCACTGTGAGTGTGAACGGCATCACAAAGATTTCAGAGTCAACGTGACAATGTGATCATTCGCGGCTTCTAGAGATTGTACCCAATCTCCCTTAAGAATGAAGTATTCAAGTTAATTGCCTGGTTTTGAGCATGCAAACACTGAAATTGTGCCAGAAGGGCCACAGTTCAGGGGTAAGTGAACTTTACTGCAGCATGGTAAGAACAGAATAAATGCTGACAAAGAAGCAGAGATTTTTAAATTTTCACTGCAGGTCAAAAGAGGGCTCCTAACACAAGATGGCTGAAATTGAGCAAACACACAGTCCCAGATGGTTTCAGACAGCGGGATAAAAATGAATGAGCCAATATGGGTTCATCAAAGATAACAAATGTACCACTCTGTGTGAGCGTGTGTGTGTGTGTGTGGGGGGGGGGGGGGGGGAGGGTACTAGGAACTCCGTGTTTTCTGTTCAATTTTGCGTGGACCTAAAACTACTCTTAAATAAAGTCTACTGTAAAAAGAAGTAAAATGAAACAACTTGAAAAAATTATTTTAAATGAATGAGAGCAGGTCCCAACACTGTCTCCTGAGGCATGAGGGGAGGGGAGTATGTGACATCTCTTGGTATACTGGAGCACAGACACCCTGCCCAGCTGTGGTGAGTGCCACCATTTCCCCCCCCAGGTCACTTGCTAATGAAATGCTTATGAGCATCTACTGTCTCAAAAAGCAACATATGGAATATGGAGAAGGAGGAAAAGGAAAAGAAGAGAAGGAATTGAAGGATGCTTTAACGGCCTGCATATTAAAAAATAAAAAGCTGGCTGCATGGACAGGTTGCAAAAAACATAATGATCTAAGTGCCGGAGAAGAGAGGCTTTACAGAACAGCCAATATATAGTAACATTGGGAAGTGGCTCGCTTGTCTAATTTTCCTTTATCTCTTCTCTAAAATGGGGATAACGATACCTGCCTCCTGTGCTTATGATGAGGATTAAATGACAACGCATATAAAATCCTTAGCCCCAAAGTCTGCACTCATTCATTAAAAATAGTTTTTGAGTTGCTGATTATGAGCTAGATACCAGGTTGGACAAAACAGATGTGATGCCTCCTGGCTCACAACTGAGAGGGGGGAGCCAAATGTTAAACAAGGAAACATAAAGATACTTAGTTACAAATTGGGAGGTGTTCTACAAAGAAAAAACTCAGAGCCTGTGAGAAAATAGCAGGGCCTCCAAGCCCATGGTCAGTAAATAGCAGTCATTTCAAGACAGACCTTTCTTTGCAACTGTGACAGATTAGTTTCTATCAGACTAAAACCTTTCACAAGGAATAATTGGGAAGACTTGGATTAAAAAAATAAATAAAAGAAGAAATGTGTTTGAAGGAACACAAGGGTTGCCAAGGCTTCAAGGGTGTTAGTTGGTTAGTAGAGAAGATACTAGAACAAAGGTAAATGGGAAGAGGTCAGATTAACATGCAGCTCTACTTTCTCCTGGAAGCTTCGGCAAGATCCTAAGTGGCTATGGAGAAGTTTCAGCAATCTCATGGGACAAAATTGGAGTTCATGGCCGGCTAAGGAGGAGGGGAACTGAGAAACACACAGCTTTCAGTTGGGAGATGTAAAAGGCGACAGTCTTGGGAGTAAAGGCAAAGTAGATACAGACTAGCTCTCACCAAAAAAAAGCAGCTTCAGCTGAGGTTGAATTAAGGTGATTTGTGTAGCTTAATCACCGAGAGATTGTCCCCTATGAAGAAAGATAACTTTATCCAGAACCTCAAGTCACCCCTATAATTTTTCATACCATAATGTCCAATATTTGGAATAAAAAAAATGAAAAAAAAATGGAATAAAAAAAATGGGGCAATATAATGACCAAAAAAAAAAAAAAAAAAAAAAACGTTAAAAGATGGTAGAAACAGACTTCTAGAGTATTCACATATTATATGGACACGGAAGTTATCAGACACACATTTTAAATACTGTGTTAAATTTATTAAAGAGAATTGACAGCAAGATGGAAAATTTCAACAGGTTACTATAAATCTATATGTGAATCTAAAAAAGAATAAGAAGGGGGGGGGGGGTGCCTGGGCAGCTCAGTTGGTTAAGCATCTGACTTTGGCTCAGGTCATGATCTCATGGTTCACGAGTTCGAGCCCCACGTCAGGTTCTGTGCTGACAGCTCAGAGCCTGGAGCCTACTTCAGATTCTGTGTCTTCCTTTCTCTCTTCCCCTCCCCCACTTGTGTGTGCTCTCTCACTCTCTCTCTGTCTCTCTTTCTCTCCTTCTCTCTCTCAAAAATAAATAAAAAACAAGAAGGGATTAAATTAAAAGTTAAAGGAATCAAATTAAAAAATACGAAGGAAATTCTAGAACTGAAAAAAGAGAATAAATAAAATTGAAATTTAATAAGTGAACTAGGAGCACACTGAACATAGCTGAAGAGAGAAATGAAGAACCAGACTGTAGGTCAGTAGATAATATCCATACTGAACCACAAAAAGAAGGGATGCAAAAAATAGAGCAAAAGAAGGAAAGAGATATATGGGATATTGTAAATTATTATATATAAATGTAGAATGGTAGTGCCAGAAAGAGGAGAAAAAGAATGGGTAGTAGCAATATTTGAAGAGATTTTTCCAAAACTGAAGGGAGGCATTATGCCACATACACAAGAAACCCTATGAATTCCATGATGGACAGACACAGGTAAACTACGGTAAGGTACACCACAATGAAGCTATTGCAAACCTAAGACGAAGATAATGTTAAAAGCAGTTAGAGGAAGAAAGACACATGGTCTTCAAAAAGAACAAGACTTGGGGAGCCTGGGTGGCTCGGTCGGTTAAGCGTCCGACTTCGGCTCAGGTCATGATCTCACGGTCCGTGAGTTCGAGCCCCCCCCCCCCCCCCCCCCCCCCCCCGTCGGGCTCTGTGCTGACCGCTCAGAGCCTGGGGCCTGTTTCAGATTCTGTGTCTCTCTCTCTCTGCCCCTCCCTTGTTCATGCTCTGTCTCAAAAATAAATAAACATTTAAAAAAAAAAGAAGAACAAGACTTAATGCTGAATTCTTAAGAAAAATTATGGAAGCCAAAGACATTGGTATACTGTTCTAAGGTGCAAAATACTCCTTCTAAACTAGGATTATAAAAATTGTCCTTCAAGAGAAACAAAGTACAAATAAAAATTGCCTTTCAATATCGAATATAAAATTTACTTTTAATTTATTTTTACTTTTATCTTATTATGAAATAAAACACAGATACAGAAACCACCCAAATCAAGTATATAGTTTAATACATGATTTTAAGCCTAACAGCTTTGTAATCACTGTAAAGAAATAGAACTTGATTGGCCACTCAGAAACCTTTCCTTGTGTGCTACCCTAATCACAATGCACTGCTTTCCCTCAGAGCAGTCCTTACCCTTTAATACTTTTATTGTAATCTCTTCCTTGTATTTATACTTTGATTATCCACATATGCATCCCTAGACACTATAGTGCAGTCTTGCCCACTTAAAAAAAAGAAAAAAAATTGACATGTCCTGGAAGTCTCTTTTATCTCCTGGAGCTCCTTCTATTTTTCTTCTCCTAGACTCTATCTTGAAGATCCTGGCCTGTTTGACCCATAGAATTTCCCAAAGTCTAGATTTTGTTAACGTTGTGGTACAGTTCAACAAGTCCCTTTCTTCTCTGTTTCTTGCAAATTTTTAGCTGGATCCAGAGCCTTGAATACTGTATTTTTCTGGAAGAATTCATCACCGATACTTGCATTAAAGGAAAAACACAAAGAAGGTCTTCAGCAGAAAAAAAGTGAAGCTAAATGACAAATATATATACGTATATACACATACATATATATATACACACATACATATATATATACACACACACATACATATACGAAAGAAAAGGGAAAAGGTACATATGTAGGCAAATCTAAATAAATATTGACTATATGAAAACAATACTAATAACATGGGGTTTTAAATATATGTAGAATTAAAATAAATGGTGATGATAGCATAATATTCAGAAGGAAGGTAAGTAAAGTCAAAGTGTTTATAAATGTCCTTTCACTGTACAGGAATTGATAAAAATATACTGTTATGTATTATACTTCAATAAAGTTAAGATTCATATTGAATCTCTAAAGTAGCCTCTGAAAGAATGGCAAAAGATTTTGTAACTGCCAACATGTGAAAAACTGGAGTAGTAAAACCTACTTGATTAACTCAAAAGAAGGTAAGGGGGGGAAAAAGGAACATAGAATAAATGGGATAATTTGGGGGGAAAAACAAACAGTAAGATGGTAAATTTAAACCCAAGTATTCCAGCAATTATATTTGTTTAAATATAATTAACAATTATAAACAATTTTTAAAATGTATATTGTCAGACTGCATTAAAAATAACAAGACCCAATAATATAATACTTATAAGAGAAGCACCTTAAATAAATTTTAAAAACCCAGAAATAATAAAAGTAAGGAATAAGGAAGGACACACCCTACAAATCCTAATCAAAAGGAAGCTGGCATTGGCATACTAGTATCAAACAAAGTAAATTGTAAGGCAGAAAGGGACCATTGAAAACTAACAAAAGGATTAATCCTCTAGAATGATAGACTAGTCTTAAGTTTGTAGTGTTTAATAATATAGGTTCAGAATAATAAACTCAAAATGGATAAAGGACCTGAATGTGAGACAGGAAACCATCAAAACCCTAGAGGAGAAAGCAGGACAAAACCTCTCTGACCTCAGCCGCAGCAATTTCTTACTTGACACATCTCCAACGGCAAGGGAATTAAAAGAAAAAATGAACTATTGGGACCTCATGAAGATAAAAAGCTTCTGCACAGCTAAGGAAACAATCAACAAAACTAAAAGGCAAATGACGGAATGGGAAAAGATATTTGCAAATGACATATCAAAGGGCTAGTATCCAAAATCTATAAAGAGCTCACCAAACTCCACACCCGAAAAACATATAACCCAGTGAAGAAATGGGCAGAAAACATGAATAGACACTTCTCTAAAGAAGACATCCAGATGGCCAACAGGCACATGAAAAGATGCTCAACGTCGCTCCTCATCAGGGAAATACAGATCAAAACCACACTCAGATATCACCTCACACCAGTAAGAGTGGCTAAAATGAACAAAACAGGAGACTATAGATGCTGGAGAGGATGTGGAGAAACGGGAACCCTCTTGCACTGTTGGTGGGAATGCAAACTGGTGCAGCCACTCTGGAAAACAGTGTGGAGGTTCCTCAAAAAATTAAAAATAGATCTACCCTATGAAGTAGCAATAGCACTGCTAGGAAGTTACCCAAGGGATACAGGAGTGCTGATGCATAGGGGCACTTGTACCCCAATGTTTATAGCAGCACTTTCAACAATAGCCAAATTATGGAAAGAGCCTAAATGTCCATCAACTGACGAATGGATAAAGAAATTGTGGTTTATATACACAATGGAATACTACGTGGCAATGAGAAAGAAGGAAATCTGGCCTTTTGTAGCAACATGGATGGAACTGGAGAGTGTTATGCTAAGTTAAATAAGTCATACAGAGAAAGACAGATACCATATGTTTTCACTCTTATGCGGAGCTGAGAAACTTAACAGAAGACCATGGGGGAAGGGAAGGAGAAAAAAAAAAGGTTAGCGAGGCAGGGAGCCAAACCATAAGAGACTCTTAAAAACTGAGAACAAACTGAGGGTTGGATGGGGGGTGGGAGGGAGGGAAGGGTGGGTGATGGGCATTGAGGAGGGCACCTGCTGGGATGAGCACTGGGTGTTGTATGGAAACCAATCTGAGAATTAAAAAAAAAATGTTAATAAATAAATAAATAAATAGATAAATAAATAAATAAATAAAATATATAAAGAAAAAATGATAGAATTAAAGGAGAAATAAGCAAACCCACAACAAGTTAGAAACTTTTAAGCACATTTCTCACTGAACCTGATAGAACAAAAAATACAATAGTGAGAAAAATCCCTGCCATATTGAACTTGCATTAGGGTACAGTACACAAACAGTAATCAAACAGGCACACAAATGAATGTAAAATTGCACATTGGCTGAGTTCTCTGCAGGAAAGGAAGACATTCTGTATCAACGAACATGACTTGAACTGAGGGAATCAAAAAGGCTTTTCTAAAAAAGTGACCCTTGATTTCAGATCTAAAAGATGTGTGTTAATCAGGTGAGTAGAAAGGGAAGTCTCAAGCAAAGAGCTGACACAGCAGGCATCGTGGCACCTGCAGAGATCCCCCAGTAGGAGGGAGCATGTCAGTTTGAGAAGGTGGAAGGAGGCCCGAGTGACTGAAGCACGGTATATGAAGGAAAGTAGCCCCAAATCAAGCTGGAGAGGTTAATAGAGCCAGAACACTGAGAACGTTGCAGGCCATGTTATGGATCTTGGCCTTCAGAGAGTAATGGGAAAGCAATCAAGATTGCTAAAGCAGGCTTATATTGTCATTGGATTCAGGTTTGGAAAAGACTATTCTAGCTGTGGCATGAGAATTGATTGTGGAAGGTCAGAGTCAACAGAGGAGGCCAAACAACTCAGCATTCCTCAGACAGTGGAGGTGGAGAGGAGTCAGATTCAAGAGACACTTGAGAGGTAAAAAGCAACAGAGCTTAGTGAAGGATTCTACATGGTGCCTGGGAGCAAGGGAGACATCAAGAATGTCTTCTCAGGTTCTTGCTTGTGCAAATGGGTCCAACAGCGATGCAATTCTCGAGATAAGAATCAGGAAGAGAGCCAGATTTTGGAGTGCAAGCCACAAATTCAGCGTTGAGTGTGTTGAGGTTGAGGGTTGTTTCTGTTAGAGATTGTTCTGTAGAACGTCTCCTCTAGGCTCTTAATTGAGTTTTCTTTGTGGTGTTTGGTTTGTTTTATTTGCTTGTCTTACCCCCTGCAGTCTAACATTTCAAAAATGGAATAGCCAAGTCCTAACTGTGGAAATTTATCATGTCACTGCATCAAAATATTGACGTTTGCCTAATTTGAACCTTCCCAGGGAGTAATGCAAATAAGAGAGAAGATGGAAAATTTCTTGCGATCTCCAGGAGTGCCTGCAGGATGCTGGGCACTGACCCCAGTTAGAGTCCAAATGTGTCAGAGAACTTTCCTGGCTCTGGTTGTCGAAGGCCATTTAATGTGGCAGGATCACTTGTCTTTAAGATGCTGCACAAGGATGAGCAAGCCAAGTGTAGGAGAATTGGCTCTCAACACACAGGGCAATTTCAGAGAAACATTAATGAGCTCTCCCTTCATTGAAAATTAAATCTGTCAAGGATATGAATCAGGTGTCATGTGAAAGAGAGCCCAATCAACTCTTTCAAAGCAATTTCCTGTTAGAACTCCAGGATAGAAGATGCCATTTCCCTTACTCCAAGGTGGTTGAGATCCTGTTGGCAAGTTGTTTTGAAATTCTTTCCATGAGAACGAACAAAGTGAAGAAGACAGCCTGTACAGTTAGTTACCATCCACAAAAATGAAATATATATTCATGGCTATTTCTCTCTCTCTCTCTCTCTCTCTCTCTCTCTCTCTGTCTCGGCATTGACCAGCAACCTGATGAGGGTATATCAAGCCCTTTTTAAAACACATTTTTCCCCCTCCTTCTTCCCCGTCCTTTAATTCTTTTGAGGCTTAACTTAAAAGAAGAAATGGAATTTCTATCTTTTAAGAAGTTTGGTTATGGTATCTGATTGGAATAAGTTTCATAGATTATATGAGGTTTGAGTTGTGTATTCTTCTTTATGACAGCTTGAGTTTTAAGGTTTTTGTCCTAAATCATTATTATTGAGTCTGCCTACAGTTTCAACAATTGTCAACTGAGGGCAAGATCTGCTTCCTTGCTTGGAATAGAACACTGAATTTTGTAACTATATGAAGAAGGTAAGAGACAGATGATTTACAGCTATTTCACAAGCTATGAACCTAAGTCAATTGTCAAAAAAGGAAAGGAGGTAGATGTTCAGGATTTGTTATTTTATGTGGTTTTATGTATTTCTGATTTGTTTGAGGATCATTAACTTAAAATTTTAGAAAATGAAAGGTCAAGGAGTTGTGATTCTACCAATGCTGCTCAACCAAAAAGCACCAAAGCATTTTGAAGCACAGAGACACTTAAATCATCAGGTAGTCCAAGGGCTTCTGGAGTGTCTGATTTGGGATCGTGGTCTTAATCCTCCCCACCTCCTGTTACCCATAGGGAGAACAAATTCCCAGAGGGGAGGTGTCCCAGTAAACGTCACATGACTTGTATCTCAGAATTCATCCTCTTATGAATTTTCTTCAGAGAAAAGAAGCAAGAGCTTGAGCCAGTGTTTATTCTAACAGACTGATTAGGCATATTACAAAGGGAAAGTCTCAAATGATAGCACTGGAAAGAACTATCCTACATGAAGTCCCTCTCTGGGGGTTCTGGGCTTTGGATGTGCTTAGGACATTTTATTCCCATTTTGGGTTCCTACAGACTGTAATTTGGAGGATGCCATCAGGTTCTTGGACAATTGCTGAGTAGAATTGAGGGAAGTGAGAGGAGGGAAGCGTCTCAGAGCCTGTCTGAACTTCCTCCTTGCTTTGGACCCCTCCTATACACTGATAACTGAGTATGGAGTTCTTGAACTGATAAACAAGGGTGTTGGACTTGGGTGTTTTGCTTTCTTGTTTGCAAGCTTTGTGTGTGTTTCTGTTCCTCTAAGAGAACACTTGCTTAGTCCCCTTGGGGCCCCCAACCACATACTGGGAAAAATGGGCCCACTCTACCTTTTAATAATTTATCATGTTGTTGCTTATTCTTGAATTCACTGGATGAAACAAATGACCCAGAGTTTGTGAGTAATGGAATCCCATCTCCACTCCAACCCCAACTCATGAACCAATGACTTTTACTTGTACCTGACATAATAACAAATATGTTGGGGGTCTTAACTTAAATCTAGAGCTAAGCTGGTGATCTCAGTTGAAATACTCTGATTCATTCTGAACAATCATTTGATAGAATAGTCTTAGTTTTCCCGTCTGTAAAATGAATTCCATGTTGGTGACTCTGGTATTAAAGTAAAATATCTTTAAGAAAATTGCTGGAGGCTGTGACATATGACCCAGTGTATTATTATTTTATAATGGAGAGTTTTACCTACCAAAGAGAAGAGCTATCAGCTTCTCTTGGCATTGCTGGTAATTTATTATTCATGACTTCTAAAAATTCCAGCACTGCAGGAAGCTTCAGCATCATTACTGCATTACGTTTTGCTTTTGTGTTAATGCACAGCTATTTTTCACTGTCACTTTCACGGGTAGCAAGAGAGAATAGACGAAAAATTTTAACAAACGTAGGACAGTACCAGACATATTCCAGGTTCTGTTTCTTGTTATTAATTGAATGATCAAATTCAGCTTTATCAGAAGTGAGACTTTTCTGGATGTCCACAGGTTAACCCAAATACCTCCTTCTCCTTGGTGTCCTCAATACATCATGCTCACTCAGAAGCAAGGGACAGGCAATAATGAATTTATTTAGCACTTTCATATTTGAAGAATCAAGAACATCATCAATTGTTTTTGCTTTTCATAATTAAGAAGAAAAAAAGTCATGGTTTAATTTCAGGCAGTGAGGAAGCTTCCATTCAATTCAACTTCTCTGTGGATTAGAGTAAGGAAGTCCTTTTGATGGGACCAAAGAGATTTCTCCTTCTAGAAGGAGGAGAGGATTCTCTGCTTTGAAGACAGCTCTTGAAGGTAAGGACTCCCTGCTTCCAAAATCTGGAATAATCTAAGTCAAGCCCAGGTAACATAATGTAGAAGCAAAACTATGCTAACCCTCGATGTTACGAATGGAAACAGTTCTTTTCTGTCTAAATCACAAATACCCATTGTACATCTCCAGCTTTGTAATTCGTCTTTCTTCAAATGTTTGTGCTCTTGGGGTGACTGTATCTGCAGGTGCTAACAATCAGCAAGAACAAAGACATCGGGGCTCTTGTTCTGTGTCTTCTTTTTTTTCCATGCCTGCCCTTTGGTTAGCTGGTACTGTGTGAACAAAGTTACAAATTTGAATGACATATTTTCAAAGGGTTGAAGAATGCCAAGACAATAGCTCTCTGCAAATGTAGCACAACTGGCAGATGTAAAAAGTGGAGGAAGGGGATATTCAGCATGTATACACTCATTACTAATAGCTTACAGCTTAGCAATTTCATATTTTGTTTTGATATCTTCTGACCTCATAGAGGTTTCTTTTATGCAGTCCAAGCATGTGCAGAAATACTTTTTCATCCAATTACATATGGCAGTGTATTTTTCCCAATTAGCAGGGTCCTTGGGTGTGTGGTAACAGCAGAAATAAGGACATCAGGGGTCTCATTCTCCTCTCTCCTTATTTTTCATGACCTCCCTTTTTTGTTCAGCTTTAGGTTATTTTGCCAAGAAACAGCTCCAGATGCATCATATTTCCACCCATTAATCAATGCTAATCCAAAAAAGCATGAGGCATGGATAGGAAAGTTCTCTTGCCTTACAAAACAAGTCCGTGTTTATACTTGGAATCTGTTCTAGACAAAGTAAAGGACAAAAGAGAATGCGCTGGACATTTTTAAGCATCATGATAGCCTGACTGTGAAACCTCACAATTTGTTTGGAGCAAGTAAATGGATATTGTGATATTTGTAATCTGTATCATGGTCCAGTGAAGTATTTCCCAAAAAGCACTTCATGGAAGAGAAATCCCTGGAGATACTTCAGAGAAGGAATTGTGGAGTTCAGTAAGTTTGGGGAGTGTGTCACACAAGATTTCCCTTTTTGAGACTCACAATGCATAATAGAATTTTATAGCTCCGACAACTGACAAAACAAAGAAAAAAACTATTGCACTTTGTGTAACCTTAGCATTTCAGAAACACATTTGATCACAGATCACATTTTAAAACTCATTTTTTTAAAAAAATAATACTTACTAATATCTGAAAGTAGCAAGTGAAGTAAATGATCTATAAGCTATAGCTTCAGGGCAGATCAGTACTTTTAATCAAAAGAAAAACTTTCAAACTTAAGGTCTGCTACTGATTTGCAGTACATCACAAATGACCATTATATCCTGCTATATCTCATTATTAATTTTCACTTTTTTTTAGAGTTTATTGATTTATTTTGAGAGAGAGAGAGAGACAGAGAGAGAGAGAGAGACAGAGAGAGAGAGAGGAGGAGAGGAGAATCCCAAGCAGGCTCCTCACTGTCCGCATGGAGTCCAATGCAGGGCTCAAACCCAAACCATGAGATCGTGACCTGAGCAGAAACCAAGAGTTGCACGCTTAATCAGCTGAGCCCCCTGGCACCCCAATATTTTTAACTTTTAAATGAAAATAATAATATAAGTGAAAATTTACTAAGTTCTTATGATGTGTCAGGTACTGTACTAAGTGCTGTAGATATTTTATTCCATTTATTACTTTGAACTTGTATTTCTTTTTATTCATATATTTTTAATGTTTATTTATTTTTGAGAGAGAGAGAGAGAGACAGAGTGCAAGCTGGGGAGAGGCAGAAAGAGAAGGAGACACAGAATCTGAAGCAGGCTCTAGGCTCTGAGCTGTCAGCACAGAGCCCAACGCGGGGCTCAAACTCGCAAACCATGAGATCATGACCTGAGCCGAAGCCGGACGCTCAACCAAATGAGCCACCCAGGTGCCCCTGTATTTATTTTTAAATAAACCCAAGTAGTGAAAGAATATGTTCTCATTTTTAAAAAGTAAAAAAACCCCACAAACCTATAAAATATCCTTTCATTTTAGCATAAACATCTATATCTTTTTCTGTGCATTTAAATAAAAATGTTTCCTTGCAAAAGCATATACATTTCTTATTTTCTACATAACCAGAATCATATTATGCATACCATTGTGCACTAGCTTTTTTTTTTTTTAATATAAGGTATGTGTTAGAGATATTTCCAGTATATATATCAGTATATACACATCTACCACATTCCATTTGGAGGCTTCATGACGTTTATGGTGTATATGTACCTCCCATTTTTTTTTTAATGTTTATTTATTTTTGAAGGGGAGAGAGAGAGACAGAGCGTGAGCTGGGAAGGGGCAGAGAGAGAGGGAGACACAGAATCAGAAGCAGGCTCCAGGCTCTGAGCCATCAGCACAGAGTCTGATATAGGACTCAAACCCACCAACCTTGGGATCAGATCATGACCTGAGCTGATGTCAGACACTTAACCGACTGAGCCACCTAGGCGCCCCTATACCTCCAATTTTTTTAATGGTAGATATTCAGTTTATTTTCAAATTTTTCACCAGTGTAAACAATTATTTTTATTTCTATTTCTGGTAGTATGGCAGATAGGTAAACTTGGATGACGCCCTACTTGAAACAATCAGAATGCTGGAGAAAACACAGGGTACATCAGCTTGCACATAAAGAAGGGCGACTCAAGGGTCAAAAGACAAAGTGAAAGCAAGGACCCTGTGGAGCAAGAGATGGCCAAACTTATCTTTCTTTCTGAGGTTTTCTACTGAAGCCTGGACAATTTGAGCTACTGCTTGGTGAGGTGCAGGAGCCGGGAAGTAAGACTTAATGTTTGTACAAGGAGCCAAAGCCAATAGAAAACACCCAACATAAAGCTGGCATCCAAAGGACCATAGCTTCAGTGTGGCAGTGTCCCTCGAAGGGACAATTCACTTGGGTGCATGGTAGGAGATGAGGGTAATCTCTCCTAAGAGTTTAAAACCACAAGCCTGACTTCATGTGGGTTTGACATCTAGTTCATGATATCTTTGTGTTTCAAAAAACATCAAGTCAAAAATACATAGCTCATGCTGCATTAAGGAGGGCACTTTTAGGAGGAGCACTGGGTGTCATATGGAAGAGATGAATCACTGGGTTCTACTCCTGAAACCAAGATGACATTGTATGTTAACTAACTTGAATTTACATAAAAAAAGACAAAAATAAAAATAAATACACGGCTGACCCTTGGACAACCCAGGTTATGTGGGTCCACTTATACATGGATTTTTTCCCCATAAATATACATACAGTACTATAAATGTATTTTCTCTTCCTTTCTTTTCTTCAGCTTGTTTAATTGTAAGAATACAGCATATAGTACATATGATATATAAAATATGTGTTAATCAAGTGTTTGTGTTACCAGTAAGGCTTCCAGTCAGCAGTAGGCTATGAGTAGTTAAGTTTGGGGGAAGTCAAAAGTTATACACAGATTTTCAACCACGCCAGTAAGTCAGCACCCCTACCCTCCCCCCACACACATTGTTCAAGGGTCAACTCTAATGTGGATGCAGGTTAATGGTGCCCCTAAGCATATTATATAAGTAAAAAAATCCAAAGCCTCAGAAGAAATTCAACTGAGACCTATAAGAATTCCCACAGATATTGCTATAAGAAAAATGATCAGCCTACAGTCAAAGTTCACAAGACAAACATGAACCAAGACACCATGAGTAAAACCAGCAGAAACAATAAACAGTAGATTCAGACTTGCAAAGACTTCATATATTGGAATTATCACTAAAAACTTTTTTAAAACTATATTTAAGGGCACCTGGATGGCTCAGTAGGGTAAGTATCCAACTTCGGCTCAGGTCATGATCTCATGGTTCATGAGTTTGAGCCCCGCCTCGGGCTCTATGCTGACAGCTCGGAGCTAGGATTGGATTCTGTGTCTCCCTCTCTCTCTCTTTCCCTCCCCTGCCTGTGCTCTGTTTCTCTCTCTCCCTCTCAAAAATAAACATTAAATTTTTTTTTAATTTAAAAAAGAAAAAAGTATATTTCATGTTTTGAGAAATAAAAGAAAGCTTGAGGATACGAAAAAGAATAAGAAATTTTAAAAAGGATAACCAAATATATTTGCAAAAGAATTACTAGAAATCTTCAAGAATTCTAGAAGTCATGAATATATAAATTGAAATTAATAAGGCAATATAAATTGCAGATGAGATAGACACAGATAAAGAAGTAGTCAGTTTGGAGATATAGCTAAAGAAGCTATACAGAATATAGTCCAGAGAAATGAAGAGATAGAAAATATGAAAAAGAGTTCAAAGACATAGAAGATACAGTAGGAATGTCTGAGGTACATTAATGAAAGTTTCAGAGGGCAATCATCAAGATAACGGAGAAAAAAGCATTACCTGAAGAGCTAATGGGTGAGAATATTCTCTCATTGCTGAAAGACTTTCACACCCGTTTCCAAAAAGGCAAATGAGTCACAAGTATGATAAACAAGAGAAATGTTTATATCTGAACATATAGTAAAGCAAAACACCAAAGAAAAAGAGATTAAAAACAGCCAGCCAGCAAGACGGCACTAAAGCAAATAGAGTTGTGGCTAACTCCTCAAAGGCAACAATGGCAACAATCATTTGTTCAAGCTGAGAGAATATACATGTGAATTTGGAATCTTATACTAAGAACACAGCTTTCTAGATTGAGGTGACATAAAGATATTTTCTATCCTTTTGCTTAGCCATTCTTACTCTGTGCTATTTACCTTATCGCAGGACAGTTGCTTCACCTCTGTATTGTGGTAGGAAAAAGAGAAACAGCAAAAGAAAAAAAAAAATAGGCCAGTTACCCTCCTTTTTTCCTGGAAGTCCCATCCATACTTCCACATATCTTGGCCAAAACTCCATCACATAGTCTCACTTACCTGCAAGGCAGCCTGAGATGCATTGCCTCCCCAAAACAAAATTTAGTTTCTATTTGTGAAAAGGAGGAATAGCTTTATTAGGATATTAGATAAGCCACTAATTAATGATTTCTATTACAATCAAGAATAAAACATGATTTCTGTCCTCAAAGATTTCATAGTCTGGCGAGAGAGATGGACCTATAAAAAAGGTAAGTGTGGAATTTCGCACATTTATTTCCATAGTTTTTTTTCTATAAATTAAATGAGAGGCTATTTACTACTATCATTTGAGTCTTTGTTTATTTATCATTCCATCAGCAAGCCTACCAGGTGACTTTAGTAAGCAGGCTCACGTGCTAGGAATTACACTAGGTCACGGGTACATAGAAAAATCAAATGTGGTTCCCACTCTGTGAAGTCTTGTGACCTTGTGGGAGATGTCAGGTAGGAGAAAAACAGAGTAGTGCAAGAAATTATTACAACATAAATGGGGAGAAAGGAATAAAAGAGGATATTATAGGTTGAATTGTATCCGCCCAAATTCATATGTTGAAGTCTTAACCCCAAGTTAAGACTAGAATGTAACCTTAGAATGTTACCCTAGAATGTAACCTTATTTAGAGATAGAGTCTTTACAGAGGTAATCAAGTTAAAGTGAGGTCATTAGGATAGACCTTAATCCAATAGGACTATTATCTTGTAAGAAGGGGAAATTTGGACACATGTAGAGGGAAGGCACTGTGATGAGACGGGAGAAAATGGCCATTTATAAACCAAGGAGAGAGGCCTGGGACAGATCTACCCCCCACAGACCTCAGAGGGAGGCGGCCTTGCTGGCACCTTGATTCTGGATTTCTGCCTCCAGAGCCATGAGACAATCAGTTCCAGTTGTTTAAGGCCCTCAGGCTGGGGTACTTTTTGTCACGGCAGCCCTAGCAGGTTAATACACAGGAAGGGATCCATTCTCAGGGAGGCATAGAGAGTAAAAATGCTTTAGAAAGGCCTTCATGATTGCCTGAAGGTTGAGTTGTAGAATGAACAGACATTTGCCGGTCAGAGTTGGAGAAGCAGGAACCATAGGAATTCCAGTCCAAAAGGATGTCGTGAATAGAGAATGAGCAATGTGATGAAGCATGACAAGACTGAGAAAACATTAAAGCAGGGACATAAGTTTGGGGTAAAGATGCCGTGAGGGAGGAAGCCGGGATAGCAGGATGCTCACATTAAGAAGGACCTTTGATTTTCCAAAAAAAAAAAACAAAAACAAAACTAGCATCTCTTTGAAAAATAAATATGAAGCAGAGAAGTCTCTGTAGCTGGTTTTGTACTGGATTGAGTCTGTTTCTGATTTATCTGATGCCATTTAAATGAGCCTTCTTCACGAGTTAGAACTGACTCTGACACTCAGAAGAAATTTGTGCCTCCAGTGCATTATGCACAGTCCCCAGGACACTTGCAGGCACACTGTGTTGAGCAAATAGCTCCTGATGGAAATGTGGATACTCGGTGCTGTATACTCAAATGTGCAATCCAGCTATACAGCTTGACGTAGTTTCATGAGGCCAAGGTCTTAGTCCTAATACAAATGTGTTCTTTTGATTCCTCTGAGACAGCGCTAGAGTTGGACCTTTGCTCAAAAACACGAAATCACTTAATACAGAAGATTATAGTGGCATGTGGGTGGCTCAGTTGGTTAAATGTCTGGCTTTGGCTCAGGTCGCGATCTCACAGTTCGCGGGTTCAAGCCCTGCATCAGGCTCTGAGTTATTAGCTCAGAGCCTGGAGCCTGCTTGAGATTCGGTGTCTCCCTCTCTCTCTCTGCCCCTCCCCTGCTCATGCTCTGTCTCTCTCTCTCTTTTTTTTTTTTTTTTTTTTTTCAACGTTTATTTATTTTTGGGACAGAGAGAGACAGAGCATGAACGGGGGAGGGGCAGAGAGAGAGGGAGACACAGAATCGGAAACAGGCTCCAGGCTCTGAGCCATCAGCCCAGAGCCCGACGCGGGGCTCGAACTCACGGACCACGAGATCGTGACCTGGCTGAAGTCGGACGCTTAACCGACTGCGCCACCCAGGCGCCCCACTCTCTCTCTCTCTCTCTCTCTCTCTCTCTCTCTAAAGCATAAGTAAACATTAAAAAAATTTTAGAAGATTATAATGTTTAAGGATGGGTTGATATAAAATTGCTACAATTCTGTCTCTTCAAATCATTGTGAGACCCTTGTACCTTTCTAATCTGAAATCTCTGCTCTTATTATGCAACATTTAATAAAATCAAGTATAGGCAGGAAGAGCAGTAGACAATGAGACTTTCATGTTCAAAACCAGAGAATAGAAAACTCTTGTGTGTTTTAAAATAGAAACTTTTGCAATTAAACCAACTCCCTCCTGCTCAGGAAAATCCATATAAATCAAATTTGATGCCAGGACTTTCTCACTGTAATAAATGACTATAAATAAGCCTACTCTTTATGATAATGTTTGTCACACCTTGAATCAAGGTTATTAAAAAGGCTGTTTTATAACAGACAACAGCCATTCATAACTGATTTTTTTTTACGCCTGTGTTTGAACCAATAGTCCATCTTCTGTACAGAATTAAATTTTAAAAGCAATTAAATAAGACAATATATTATAAATCCTGCGAAAGGCATTATACATGAGGAAAGTCTAAATAACATAGCAACTGGGTTCCATTTAAGACATCTGCTATCCATTCATTGTGAAGCCTGGGTAAACTCTATCACTAGAGTACTTCTGCCTTTTCATCTGTACTATAAAAACAGGAGAAATAGATGCGTCCTCGTCCAAATAAAGCACAATGGGATTAAAGCACTAATATTCTAGTAGTCTTTGCTTAAATGTATACAAAACAATTAGAGCAAAATAAGCATTTTTGCCTGAAAAGACTATAGCAATTTATAGCTAATGTTGAAAGACGATGATCAGACAGAAAGGTAGATTAATGCCAATTTTGCTTATGCAGAGATTAATTTTTTTTATCCAGTGTACTTATGAATAAGAAGAAATAACTAAGTAAATAAAAGTTCTTCAGAAGAATACTGATGCTAACTGAATATGAAAATGGGTATGACTGGAGTTGAGCACTCCTGTTGCTTTGCGGATGGAATTGTGGTTGATAAAAAGGACTTACTTCATGCCAACTCTCACATCACAGTAGAATCAGTAACAGATTTACACATAGACAATGACCATTAAAGGGGTTTGTTTTTTCAAATGCAAATGAGGTAGACGTTTATAGATTTTATTTTTATGTATTAACTAAAGTTCTGTTTGGCATAAAATAATTGTTGGCCACCCTGAATTTTACATACCTTTCTTATTAGCTCATGTTTATGGTCTAGACAATTAGGATGATAATGACGGGGGGGGGGGGGGACACTCTTAGGATCAAAAGAATGGGAATAATTCCCTGGGTCTCCAGATCCCCTCATTACCAGCACAGGTTGCTGGGATCTCCCTTCCCTGCTATCAATCCATTTTTACCACAGATTGAAAGGTGCTACACTTTTTATTTTTTAGAAAGTGGGTTTAAAATTCTACTCTGTCCAAAAGATTTTTAACAGATTAGAAAATTGTCTTCAGTATTTATAATAGTGCAGATCAATTTCTAAAAAATAGATTGTCTATACTGTTTTTGGCATCAAGATCATGTAATGTAACTAGGGAGCATTTTCAAGTATCTTTTTTTTTCAAATTTTCTCTATGTAGCTCATACTTCCTCAAAAGCAATTACTTTTTCATTCCTCATTACAATATGTGTGTTCATGTTTTTAAAGAACAGCTAGCTTACTATCAGCCACTTGTCATGGTAGAAATGGTAAGCAATTTTGGATCATTCATCTTTTTATAGAAGAAAAATCTCATCCTAAAATTTGACAGCTCTTTTAAATACCTTGCTGTGAGAATGGGGCGCCTGGGTGGCTCAGTCGGTTGAACGTCCAACTTCGGCTCAAGTCATGATCTCAGGACTTGTGGGTTCGAGCCCCGCGTTGGACCGTGTGCTGACAACTCAGAGCCTGGAGCCTGCTTTGGATTCTGCATCTCTCTCTCTCTCTCTCTGCTCCTCTCCCACTCACTCTCTCTCTAAAAAATAAATAAAAACATTTTAAAAAAACTTCTTAAAATACCTTGTTGTGCAATAACCAGGGAGCCTCTGCCTCGTACACAAGAACAGTCATGGGTACAGGCACATGTCAACTGCAAAATGTCAGAATACTCTGAAAATGAACAAATGCAAAAGATGTAATCAGAAAAATAAGACGCATGAGTTTTGTGAGTTGTTTGGTATCTACTAACAATTTCTCTTTAACTTAAGGAAATGAAAGGGGAAAAGGGGAAAGTAGGAGGTAAAAGGAGAAAGCTTCTGCCCCTTGTGTCAAGATTTTAGCTCCTGGTGTTTGAATCTAGTGCCTCAAATATAAAGTCAGTTAGTGTCCTGAAACATCACTCAAGTGGCTGCTGGCTCTTAATTCAGATTTTGGATATGCAGTGTCTATAAAAGTTTAGTTATTCATTTGATTAGCTAGAGTCATTACATTGACAGACACTATTTATATCTTAGACAAAACTACAGCCTTCAGCACTTTCATTTGTAGCAAAAGTAAAATATATTAATTTTGGCTTTATTAATTCATAACATTTAATCATTCTATGTTCATCACCTCTGGCCTAGTAATTATACTTTTGGCATTCACCACTGAGAATATGCTAATAAAATCTTAATGTAACTTAAAATAGCATAATGTTGTGTGCAACCTAAAATAACCACTAGTAGGAGATAGTTGTGTAGCCAAAGCCAGCTGTTGACAAAATATTACGCAGATATGAAAGGTTATATTTATAAAGCATTTTATAACATGAAAAAAAATCCTATAAAATTAAGTTTTAAAAGCTCTGTTCTAAATTACACATAAAGTATAAATGCAACCAGGCCAAGCCTTCTATGTAGAAAAATTACTGGAAAGAAATATTACTCAATGTTATCTCCGATTGTGTGTGGGTGCCACAAGTATGGGATTTTCTTTTCATGATTTTTCCCCCCTAAATTATTTTTATTGTAGTGTATATTCCAAGCCGTCATCATCTCCTGCCTGGACCATTACAATAGCCCCCTAGCCAATCTCTCCTTTTTCATAATTATATGTTTTGTTCATTATCTATATACTAGCCAGAGTGATCTTCTTAAATAAGTTGGACCTTTCTTAAATTAAGTTGGCTTTCTATTGCAGTTAGAATAAAATCCAAAATCTCTGACCTGTTGACAATAACCTGTTTGATTGGACCTGCTACACAGGTCCTATTTCACTGAGTACAAATTTAAAGGATTTCCCATTTCTTCTGAAATTCACCATTATCTTTCTGAAATAAAACTTACATCTTATTTATGCTCTTCAGTTCACTAGATTCCAACTAAACCCTGACTATGAATTATATTTAACACTCACAGCTTAGCCGACTTGATAATTTCAGCAACTTTTAGAACATATGTGTATTTCACATTCCACCCACATAAAAATAGGTACAAATAAGACAAATCACCTAGAAATGCTGCTAGTAATAGAGACCGAAGTAAGGGAGTATGAATGAATGATTGACAAGATGAATTCATGCTAAGCAGCTTTTTCCTTACTGATTATATAGGAAGGATGTGCTTTAAGTAGCAAACACTATGATCGTTGAAGAGATTAAAACATTTGCTCTAGGAAAGGAGAAGTTCATTATCATTTACTGAGTTCTTGGGTTATCTACCTATGGTAGATAATTAATATTCATCACCTCACTTAAGTCTGGAAGTGTAGGTAAACACCTGATACAAGGAAAACAAAACCTGCCAAGTAGCAGTCTGAAATAAACTGAATCTTTTCCTTTGTTCCAGTTTAGCAGGTCTCCCTGGGTAGAAATTAAAACGGCTAGATCAGTGTTGTCTAATAGGAAAATAATGCAAGCCACACAGGTAATTTTAAATTTCTGGTAGCTGCATTACAAAAGTAAAAGTGAAACAAGTGAAATTAATGTTAATAATATATTTTATTTAACCTAATTTACCTAAATATAAATATTTAAATATGTAATCAATATAAAAATTATTAACAAGATATTTTACTTTTTTTGTCCTAAGTCTCCAAATTCCACTGTGCATTTTGTGCTTACAACTTGACTCCAACTTACATGGACTTGAACTAGGACTAGTTCAAGCATTGAACTACTAATGTCATTGACATACTAATGTCAAGCATTCAGTAGCCATCCATGGCTAGGGGCCACCGTGTTGGACAGCATAGAGCTCAATAATAATCCCAGAGGAGAAAGTAACCAAAGAGCAGAGAGTCTACGTTTAGTTTTCTGGGTGGCTCATGAGGCAAAGTGTCACTGCTTCTCTGGGATTGGTTGCCTTCAGATTTTGAGACACCGAAGCTGGGAAGTCTGCATTCAAACAGTCAGAAATGGGTTATGCAAGATCCCAGCCAGCCAAAGGTCAATCAATAGATGTGGTTGCACACCGTTGAAACTTGGCAAGATTTCTCTTTGCCATCCAAACAAGTCTGCAATCCAGCACGGATGAGAATAAGAGGCGTTTTATTGCTTCATCAGCCACATTGATCTTTAGTTAGGATGGCATGATGATTGATTATTTAAAGAGAGAGGCTTTGAGAGGGAAAAGAGGTATGCTTAATAATTACCTTAGGACAATAGGCATAATATGAGACTGTTTCTGCTGGAAGATGAGGACACATGGTCACTCTACCTTTACTCAGCGTTTTTACCTCTTAAAACAACCGGAGTTCCGGCCAGTAGGCACAAACTTCTTCAGAATCTATGTAACTCTATCAACAGGAGCCAGATCCCACAGAAGCCTGGCACACAAAACCCTAATTTTCCCCTATAGAAGTCGAGGTCTTATCCCAAGAACCAGCATCATAAAGGGTCTTTTACACGCATCTCTAATAACATTGCTTTGATGCAATTTGCAAGCTTCCTGTTTTGCAATTTTCCACTCTGGGTCTTGCTTCAATTGGGGTTTTAATGAGAAATGGCTGTTGTCAGCTGAATGGAGCTTCTTCTTGGCAGGGTCTCCCAAGGACACTATAGGACCAGTAAACAAAGCTGTGCATGCGGGTGGCCAGGAGAGGGTGGGTTTTGTGTGTGCGCATGTGTGTGTGCATGTGTGTGTATGTGTTTGGCTCTTTTCTTTTTCCTTTCCTTTCCTTTCCTTTCCTTTCCTTTCCTTTCCTTTCCTTTCCTTTCCTTTCCTTTCCTTTCCTTTCCTTTCCTTTCCTTTCCTCTCCTCTCCTCTCCTCTCCTCTCCTCTCCTCTCCTCTCCTCTTTCTTTTTCTCCTATATAAAAAAAGAAATAGAATAATCAGCAATGACAGCTGAGAGAAATGTTTCACAGAAAGTAACAGATGGCTCAAAGCCACCTTCATTTCGGAGTAAGAAGGAGAAGGCCCATGGGCCTGGAAAATTGAAGGTTTGGAAACTAATTTTGTTTGACTCTTTAATCCATTTCGAACATGGGCCCCAAAATGGAAGATTAAGGGATTTTACTTTTGCTGCTGAGTATATTCAGCTCAGAAGGGTAAAAGACCCAGACGTAGGATGTCTGTGGGTGGAACAGCAGGAGATTAAACAGGAGAAACTTATCTTTATTAGCGCCAAGGTAGTTGGATAAAATTCTCAAATTGGAGTTTTGTTATTGTTGCTGTTTATGTTAAGATTGAAGTGTTTTACAAAAGTGGAGGACACTGGGTTAACAAAGGAGGCTATGTTTCATACAGAAACTACAGGTCAGATTACTCAGAGCAAAAAGGCATAAAGATTTAGAGGTTGGTTAGTATGAGCACCATAGCAAAAGTAACAAAAAGCACAAAAGACTCGAGTCCATTCAGTCATTCATCAAATATTTACTGAGGACCTACTATGTGGCAGGCAGTGTTTTCTTTTAGGTTTGGGGATCAGCTGTGAACAAGGTGGAGAAGTACTCTGTCCTCTATATTACAGCCCAGGAAATTGACAACAGAGAAGTAAACAGATAGTAAGATAATTTCAGATATGCATTAACATGTGACAAAAATGTGAAAGGGTGTTATTAGGAGAAAGATCAGTAGGTTGGAAGGGGGGTACTTCAAATAGCGTGGCCTTCTCAGAGGAGGTGGTATCTAATCTGAAACCTAGATGGTAAGAAGGAGCCTTCCAGATGGTAGGAATAGTGTGTAGCCTACTATGTGGCAGGCATCATTCTAGGTACTAGGGATATAGCGTGAGCAAATCAGGCACAGTTCTTGTCCTTCTAGAAGTTACATTTTTATGGGGGTAAAAAATTAAGTAAGGGCTGACTAGAAGAACGAGGGTGCTAGGGTAGAAAAACCATCAGGGAAGGTGATACATGGCTCAGAGAAGCTTTCACTGGGAAGTTGACATTTGAGCAAGGACTTAGGGAGGCAAGGGAGTGAGCCGTGCAAAAGTATGGGGGAAGACAAATGTTCTGGATGGAGGGTTCAGCCAGTGCAAAGGCCTTAAGCAAGAATCTGTGCAGCTTATTTGAGAAAGAGCAAGGAGACCAATGAGGCTAGAGTTTACCCCTGAAAAGGACAAGAACAATTTTTACTTAATATCAGATGTGTGCCTTCAAGGTGGAGAGTCTTTAAAGCCCAGAACTTTTATACCTGCTGCCCAGAGAAACTCTTTCTCTGACAGTGGAAGGCCTATGCCTAGCTCAGGGGAGATAACACTCACTTTAGGTGATACCCTTTCATTTTCTTTCTTTCTTTTTTTTTAATATTTATTTATTTATTTGAGAGAGAGAGAGAGAGAGAGAGAGAGAGAGAGAGAATCCTAAGCAGACTCTGAGCTATTAGCTCAGAGCCTGATGTGGGCCTTGAACTCACAAACCTGACCTGAGCTGAAATCAGCAGTCAGACACTTAACTGATTGAGCCACCCAGGTACCTCTCATTTCATTTTCATATATCCCTCACATACTTCAAATTTCACAATTCTTTCCAAATATATTATAAACTCTACAATATAAAACGTGTTCAGAGGTAATTTGCTTCAATATTTTCTTTTTTTTTTTTAACACTTATTTGTGTATTTTGAGAGAGAGAGCAGGGTAGGGTAGTGAGTGAGAGAGAGAGAGAGAGAGAGAGAGGCAGAGAGAGAGAGAGGGAGAGAATCCCAAGCCAGCTCCACACTCTCAGAGCACTTCTTCTTCCCATCTTCTGTGTTATTGCTATGGTCAATTTTTCTTCTACATATTATCAACCCCACAATACACTGCTATTAATTTTGCTTTAAATAATCACTTGTCTCTTAAATAGAATAAACATAGTAATTATTTCTGACACTTTTCATTTTTTAATGTAGATCTAAATTTTCACATAATACCATGTCTTTGGTATTCAACTTCTCTTTCTTATACTATAGAACCCCTGGCAATGAATTCTCTCAACTTTTCTTTAAAAAAAAAGTCTTTACTTTCCCTTAATTCTTCAAAGACCTTTTCCTGGGTGTAGAGTTCTACTTAGATTTTTCATTTTTTTCTCCTGGTGTTTCAATCCATGGTCCACTAAGGCTTGTATAGATACTGAAAAGAATTCTGCTATAATTCTTATATCTGACCCTCGTTACATAATGTCTTTTTCCTCTTGCTGCTTGTAAGATTTTCCTTGAACAGTGATGTTCTGAAATTCAATTGCAATATGTCTTTATGACTTTTTGTGTCTTTCTTTAGGTTTATTCTGCTGTAGCCATTAAGCTGCTTTTACCATTACATTATTTTTTATTTTATTTTTATTTTTTTTTAATTTTTTTTTTTCAACGTTTATTTATTTTTGGGACAGAGAGAGACAGAGCATGAACGGGGGAGGGGCAGAGAGAGAGGGAGACACAGAATCGGAAACAGGCTCCAGGCTCTGAGCCATCAGCCCAGAGCCCGACGCGGGGCTCGAACTCACGGACCGCGAGATCGTGACCTGGCTGAAGTCGGACGCTTAACCGACTGCGCCACCCAGGCGCCCCAACCATTACATTATTTTTTAAACTGATCCACCATTTCTTAATTTCTCATCTCATACCTTTTTTTTCTGAGTAATCAAATATTTTTATTATTTTATTTCCCCCAATCATTTGGTAGTTACCATTCAAGTGATTAGAGATTTGCAATATGCACATTAAACTTATTAGTCTATAATAAAATTAGCATTTCCCAGATGATGCAAGAAACTTAGAATATTTTAAATTCATTTACTCCCTATTGTCTTTTGTGTTGTTTTCATATACATCAATTCTGCCTGTATTTTCAACCCCACAAGATATTATCTTTATATTATTGCTTCATTTTGTTGTTTTATACAAGACACTATATTTACTCACATATTTACCCTTTCCAGTGTTCTTCCCATCTTTGTGCACTGCTTTGATTTCATTTAAAAACATTTTTCTTCTTCCTGAAGAATTATTTTAAATATTTATTATTGTGTACTTTTGCTGGGACTTAATTCTCTAAGCTTTTGTTTGTATGAAAACAATCTTTATTTTCTGTTCATTTTTGAGTAATATTTTCACTCAAATATAGTATGCTAGATTGCCAGTTATTTTATTTCAGCAATGTTTAGATGCTACCCAATTGTCCTCTGACTTCTGTCATTTCTGTTGAGAAGCAATTAATTTGTAATTGACATTGACTTTGAAAGTAATGTCTTTTTTTGATTTTGAATTGACTTTGAAAGTAATGTCTTTTTTTCCCCATCTACATTTAAATTATGTTAGTTTTTGCTTTTATCTATAGCAGTTTGGATACATTCTACCTCGGATGGGGTTTTTTTGTGTTCAATAATTTTAGGATTCTTAGAGGTTTTTGAACATGGGTTGAAATGTTTCATCAGGTTTTGGAAATTCTCAGTCATTATTTCTTCAAATATTTCTCCTGTGCTATTTCCCATTTCTCTCTCCTCTATTTTTGTAAACCCTATCACAAGTGTTAGCATTTTTTTCTTTTTTTTTTTTTATACCTGTATTTTGGTATTTATATACCCTTACGCACTCTCTGTATTTTTGGTCTTCTTTTCTTTCTGTGGTTCAGTCTGAATTTTCCTTCACTTACCCATTTTCCAGTTCACTAATTTCTTCTTCTTTTCTAATTTTCTATTAAGTCCATCTATTGAATTATTAATCTAAAATACCTTATTTTTTAATTTCACAATACATATCAGATTCTTTATTTAAGGATTCCAGTTTCCTATTCTCCAGCTTGTATCAGTTTTTCCAAAAGTACTGACTACAGTTAATCTGAAGTCTCTTTCAGATAACTCCATTATCTGGGTTGCCTGTGGATCCATTTCTATTATTTTATTTTAGTCTTCAGGCATGTCCAGTAATTTTCAATTGAGTAACTGGTATTAACTATGAAAAACTGTAGAGGCTCTCGTGATATTATTTTCTTCCATAAAATGTTTACTTTTCTTCTGGCAGGCAATTGGAGTAGGAGCATGTAACCTTGATTCAATGGGTATTGGGAGAAATCAAGGTGGAATTTTAGTATTTTTTGAGGGCTTGTCTATTTCTAGTCTGTCTTTACTTTCCGCATGTAGTTCTTCATGGGTCTCAATTCAAAGAGTGGAATGGTTGTCATTGCCACTCATCCTTGGTTGGGACGTGAACTCCCATTTGTGCCTCCCCAGCACCATGATATCCACAAAAGTTTGCTAGGCTATTCACCTCTTTTGTGTGTCGTTATGGTTGCCTTCTAAACTTTTCACTTTTCACAGTTGTGCAATGGCAAAATGTCTCAAGGGGGAAAGCAACAGAGAATGTCAAATAGTCTCATTGCATTTTCTTTCCTTCCGGAATATTTATCCCCAACCTTTTTTTCCCCTTGATTGTTCTCTAGTGCCTTCAAATTGCTACATTTTAGTATTTGTGCAGCTTTCAATGACGTTATCAGAGGGAGAGTCGATTTGACATAAACTATTCTGATTCTCAAATATGTAGACTAATGTAATTTTAATTTTTGTCTAAATATAATTTTGATGAAAACAATTATTTAGATATCAAAGAATCATTATATTTCTGCCAAGTAAAATAACAACATGAAGCCAGGACACCTATTACTTGACAACCACATTTTTCAAGAATGACTGCATTGTAGTCATGCTGGAAAGCGAGTGATAGGAGGAGAGAAATAAACCATGAGATCATATTACCAGCAGAATGTTAGTTGAAACCAAAGGGAAAGATACTGGAAAACAAGTTCTGCAATGTCAGTGTGGGTGTATGTAGGAGGAAGAGAACCATTAATAGCCTATTTATTTTTAGAATGTATCTTTTTCATTCTAAAAATATGACCATTTATCAGGTAGCACTATGATCTTTCAGTATAACTTGATAAAAGAAGTTGATTGAAAGGCAGGTGATATTAATTATTCTGTGTCTGCTGAAATTTTGAAAATAAGGTGGCAGGACTGAGTGTCCCCCTTTCCTCAGCCATTAAAAAAATCACAGCTGGGGCTCCTGGGTGGCTCAGTCTGTTAAGCGTCCTACTTCGGCTCAGGTCATGATCTCGCGGTCCATGAGTTCGAGCCCCACGTCGGGCTCTGTGCTGACAGCTCAGAGCCTGGAGCCTGTTTCAGATTCTGTGTCTCCCTCTCTCTCTGACCTTCCCCCGTTCATGCTCTGTCTCTCTCTGTCTCAAAAATAAATAAACGTTAAAAAAATATTTAAAAAAAATCACAGCTGCATCGGTTATACGCGAGACAGCACAACATGGTAATATTGGTGGAAAAGCACTATTCTATGCCCAATCTATAGCAAGAGCCGTTATGGAAATGAGTGAATGAGGGAAAAAATGAACAAATACAAACTTCTTCAGCAAACTTCTGACCTGTCCTCCCACAATAAAAATGCTAAACCACTGGAGAACGATGTCACAGTTTACCAAACAGGTGATACTAGAGAGTATACAGAAGAAATCCAAGAGGAGAGGAGAGGAATGAGAAAGGTCTCAGAATCATAGTCTAGGAATCATAGTAATCAAGATTCAAATTCCTGAGTTCTGTCACTTCTTAACTATGTGGTCTTAGTCATGTTGCCTGAGTCTCTGATTTTTCATTTGTAAAATGAGGATGATACCTACTTGTAATGCTGTTGCACAGGTTAGAATTATACTAGCAAAATGACAGACATAAATAGAATCTCAATAAGTAATTGGTATTCTTGTTATCTCTTTCTCAAAATCACCAGGATAATAATGTATATTTGATTACTCGTTGTCGTGTAATCTTTACACGGAAGACAATTTGCCTTAGAGATTCCTTCAGAATTCCTTCAATTTTTATATTAAAAGAGCCATGTAAAATTAGCAAAGGGTTAGCTAATGATAGCTTTGAAGAGTTCATAATAATCATCCCCGGAGCTTTTAGTAATTTCACATGGAGAAAAGAAACAAACACTATACGGTTGAGAAAAAAGGAAATCAAAGGAATGCCTTTGTCATTATGATTTGTTTTCCATTTATCATTTGAATACAATTAGAATGCAATATAGGCTTCTTTGTCCTCGATGACTGGAAACACAAAATTAATTTGTGGCACAATGACCTTGACACTGATCAGCATACTCCTTCCGGTACCACAACTCTGATGATTCTTCATACACAAGAACATCTACTTTATTGACTTTACCACCACTGTTCATCACCTCCTTCATGTCCTCAACTTACTGCCTCACTAGGGTTAGGATCCTTGGTCCACTCATAATCACTCTATCTCCCACTCAATTTCCTTGCTCCTTCCCCTTCCATTATGAAGGCATAGAACAACATCAACCTCTGGAGCACCCTGGTGGCTCAGTCAGTTGAGCATCCAACTTCGGCTCAGGTCATGATCTCATGGTTCATGAGTTTGAGCCCCACATTGGGCTCACTGGTGTCAGCTTCCCGGCAGCCCACTTCAAACCCTCTGTCCCCCTTTCTCTGTCTCTCCCCTTCTGGTACTCTCCCCCCGCCCCCCAGAAAAACCATCAACTTTCTCACTATTGCCCCATTCCTCTTTATAGAAAAACTTGAGTGCTGTTTCCTTGTTCTCCCTCCTCCCCTTGCACTCACTCCCTAGTAAGCCCACTGCAAGCAACCAGACCTGTGCACATCACTCCTCTCAAACTGCTCATATCCAAGGCATCAACTCCAGGAGTCAATGCCACATCTTCATCTTACTCAGCAGCACGTTGAGTGATAATTCCCTACTTAAAAAAAAACTCCTTTAATTGGCTACAGGGACACATAATTGCCCATAATTGTCCCAGACTTTGCAGGATCCTCCTCCTCAGACTCCTCTGAGACTCCCCCTCCTCCTTTCCTTTTCCTGATTTCTCAATGTTGCAGTCCACCGGGACAAGTCCTCAGAGTCTTCTTTATCCACATCCACTCTCTTGATCATCTCATCCAGACTGTGGCTTAAAATAGCATCTACGTGGTTCATCTGAGATTCTGTGATAGGCTGAATAGTGTCTTTCAAAGATATCCTGGCACAAGTCCTTGGTGTCTGTAGACGTTACCTTAATTGGCAGAAAGGACTTTGCAAATGTGATGAAATTTAGGATCTTCATATGGGAAGACTGATCAGGGTGTTCAGGTGGGCCCTAAATGTAACCACGAGTGCCTACATAAGAGGGAGGCAAAGGAAGATTTGACTACAGAGACAGAAGGCAATGTGATGGCAGAAGAAAGATGCTGTGCTGCTGGCTTTGAAGATAGAGGAGAGGGCCACTAGCCAACGAATGCAGGGACTGCAGCTCTGAGAGCTGGAAAAGCAAGGAAATGAATTCTCCCCTAGAGCCTCTGAAAGAATGTGGCTTTCCTTTCAACTCAGTGAGACCATTTGGACTTCTGGACTCCAGAACTGTGAGAGTAGAAATTTGTGTGGCTTCAAGCCATCAAGTTTGTGACAATTCATTATAGCAGCCTTAGGGAACAGTTACACTTTATTCTTTATATTTTAACATCTTTGAGCTCAGGAGGCATCTAACAATCATCGTGGCAGAATTGTTGTCAGCCAGACAGAAGTTGTGACCTGGTTCGAAAAACTGGGTACTGTTAAGTACATCCACATTGTTTTGCAGCCAATCTCTAGGACTATCCATCTTGCAAAACTGAAACTGTATCTTTATTAAACAAGTCTCCACTGCCCTCTCCTCCCAGCCCCTAGCAACCACCCTTCTACTTTCTGTCTCTATGAATTTGACTACCCTAGGGACTTCATGTAAGTGGAATCACACTGCTTTTGTCTTCTTATGACTGGCTTATTTTACTTAGTGTGGTATCATCAGGGTTCATCCATGTTGTAGCATGTGTCTGAGTTGCCTTTCTCTTTAAGACTGAATAATACTCCATTGCATATCTACCACATTTTGCTTATCCAGTGGCCCATCAATGGACATTTCGTTTGCTCTCCCCATGGCTTTTCATCATGCTTGCAATAAAATCTGAAGTCCTTACGGTGCCTTACAAGACCTTTTATGATCTGGCCCTTTAGCCATCACCTTGTCCTCTTTGCCTATTAAGCTTCTCCTCACTATGCTCCAACCACCCCAGCCTCCATCACACCCTTGCTGTTTCCTCTTTTCCCAGGACTCCTCTGTGCATAGCCCACACGGCTCCTCTCTCTCTTCCGTAGGGCTCCCTTCAAATGTCCCTTCGGAGAAGGCACTCCCCGGACCACTGCATCTAAAGCAGGGCTGCTTCTGCCTGCCCTGCAATTGTGTGGTGGTGACTCATGTTCCTCCAGAGCTTACTGTCTGACATTATTTGAGCTTTTATGAGTTAATTTATTATCTGTCTCCCAACCAGAATAAAACACCAAGAGGGCAGGGATTTTGTGTCATTAAATGTTGAATCCTGAGTGCCTAAAATAGGAAATAGCACATACTAGAAATTCAATAAGTGATCTAGAACATTGAATGCAGTCAAAGAGATCAGATTCAGTGATTCACTTTCAGAGTATTTTAAGCTTTTCAGTGAAAATACTTTATTTCTCAGAGCAGGTTTTGGTTTTCAGAAAAATTGCACAGAAAGTGCAGAGTGTTCCCGTATACTTTCTCCAGTTAGTTTCCCATTATTAACATTTTGCATTAGTGTGGCACATTTGTTGTAACTGATGAACCAATAGTAATACATGAGAATAACTAAAGCTCATGGCTTACATTAGGGTTCAGTATTTGTATTGTACATCCTATGGATTTTGACAAATGCGTGATGTCTTGTATCCACCATTATGGTATCATACAGAATAGATTCACTTGCCCAAATTTTCCTGTGCTCCACCTATTCACCTCTCTTTCCTTACTCCCAACCTCTGCCAACTCCTGGAGTGTTTTAATTTTATGTGACTAGGTGACTAGATGCTTCCTAGGACAAATATGAGAAAGCCCATGTGTGAGTTTCCTGCTGCTCCTCACGCGCTGTCTTCAGGCTGAATGTTCTTGCCTTTCAGAGCTATTAAGGAACTGCAGCACATTTCTTGGGTTTAAAAAAAGAAAGAAAAAAAAAACCACTTCACCTAATAATGTTCCATCTTGTTCTCCTTTCAAAAAGATTGCTTCGTTCCTAATTATCACCCAGCTGTGGTCCCAGAGGCTGACGTCGGAAAGCTGTGATGAATAGAGGGACTCACTGGGAAATCGTTTCTCACAGAGATTCATTTCCTCCTTCTAGGGCTCTCCCCACTCCCACTTTTTTTCCCCTCATCTTCATTTTCTAACAAGCTTGAGTTATTGAGATTTCTAAACCTGTTTTTATGCAATGCCATGTTAATTAAGAAACAGCCACAAGCAAATTGATTTTCCCAGTCAATTCTGGGAGGAAGCTGTGCTTGAAAGTCTCCAAATCATACATGCTCTAGTAGGAGTACTAGGGACAGGAGGTCAGGAATAGGGAGAGCCACAAAAGCCCAGGTGTCTTTCTGTGGGAATGGGGACCAGGGAATTGCCAAGTGAATGAGTTGTCTTTCCTGATAAGGAGAGGGTCTCTATCCTATTTAATACCTATGAAGGGACTGAAATGTTGTAAGGGCGAGTAAGGCTTTGTGGTCTTCAGCTTAGCTCCTGGTGGTGGTGGGGGTGGGGGAGGTACCTCCTTCCTTTACTCATATGACCACCAGCATTGGATCCTTTCATTAGTCTTCAGTACTAGGCTCTCTCTTTGGAGAAGCTTGGCAGTTATGAAATCACAGCTATTGCTAACTGCAAAGAAGTCTACTGAGTGGTAAGGAAGAAGATAATATATTCATGAGAGGAAATTATTTATGTTCATTGTATACATCAAGTTCGTAAGAATGGTTTGTTTCCCCAAATTGCTTGCCATTTCCCCAGCACATAATTCATTCTTTCTTTCACATATGTTTTCCACGTGCTCATCCCAATGTCCGTGTTCCCATTTCATTCTTTCTCTTCTTTCTCAGTGGCATCTTCTCTGTGGCCCCAGGGAGTGAGTCACTCCTTGTTCATTTTTCCCATAGTTCCCTACATAATTTTAATATAACACTTTTCACTCCTCTACTAAGTAAGAAGTCCTTTCTTATAGGCAAGAGTTTCATCGAGAGCTCCACAATCCATAGTTAGGAGCTCCAGAAATTATTGATTGCAAGAATGAGCTTAGATCTTTTAGCTATAGTACAGCAGGAGTCCTGGCTTGGGTGTAAGCTGTGGGGACCCTATGGCCACTCTGGCATGTCTGGAGGATAAGTGGAACCAGCACACTACGGGCTGTTTTTATGAGGACGGAGAATCTCTGGGGAAAGAATTAGTACTACAAGACTCTTTCCTGGAAAGACCTAATCTCTCTTGCCTCCAGGCCACTACACATGCTGAGCACATGTTCTGCCTGAAACTCTTCCTCCACCTCTGTCCTGAACTAATTTCATTTATGTCGCAGAGCTGAGTTTAAATCTCATTTCCTTAGGAAGTCTTTGCTAGCCACCCGGACCAGAAGCTTCCCTCGTTCTTCCCCCCTAAAGCTTGCTGATCAGTACCCACATCATGCTTAGTTCTTGTCCAGTGTCTGTCCTACTTGCTCATAAATTTCTTGAAGTCAGGACCATCCCTGTTTTGTTTACTGCTTTACCCCAGAATCTGGCCCAGTTCCTATGCACAACAGTGACTCAAAAATATTTGTTAAATAAACAAATGAGTATATGCAAATATTCCACTTGAGAGACTCATAAGCACATCAAACTAAATATGTTGCAGACTCTTCTGATTTTCCCCTCTGAAGTCTATTCTTCATCCTCCTCATTTTAATAAACGCACCCATATTTATCCAGCTGTTTAGCCCAGAAACTTGGTAGTTGGTCTCGATGATTCTTCTCTTTTACCACACCCCCATATTGAGTCCATTAGCAAATCCTTCCAGAATACATCTTCCATTTCCTTATAGCCATGCCCAGTGTCACCGTCCTCCTTCAAGCCACCGTTGTCTCTCACCTGGATGACTGCAAATCACTGCCTCTTTGTACTCTGTTCCCTCCTATTGCTATTTAAACTGCTAAATGACTACCAACTCCCCACAGAGCAGTCAAGGTGACCTTTGCAAAATGTGAAGACAACAATCCCATTGCTCTGTTCTTTAAGGGCTACCCCAGTATATTCACAACCCCAAATGTAGCCCAGCCATTCCTTACTGCTCCAATCCTACCTCCTGCTGCCTCTCTCACTCAGCTCCAGTCACGCTCACTCTAGGCTTACTTTAGGTCATGGAATGGACCATGCTTCAACTCTTATTTTTTTTTTTTTTTTTAAGAGAGAGAGCACAAGTGGGTGGTGGGGCAGAGGGAGAGGGAGAGACATTCTCAAGCAGGCTCGACACCCAGTGCAAAGCCCAATGTGGGGCTGGATCTCACAACCATGAGACCATGACCTGAAATCAACAGTGGGAAATCAACCATGAGACCATGACCTGAAATCAAATTAACCTACTGAGCCACTCAGGTGACCCCAGTTCTTGATCTTCATTATAACACCTCAATTATTTACTTCTTAGCATTTCATACAGAGAGTTACACATTTACTAATTTGTCATGGTGCTTGTTTTGCACATAATTGTTCACCATGAGCATGTGGTCGGCATGTAACAGTTATTCAATAAACATTTATTGGCTGAAAGAACATGAACAAAGCTCAATGGCAATGGAGTGGGGATAGAACAGAAGGGCAGTTCTGAGAATGGTATAGGATCTGTTGCAACTACATGCGGTGGCCCAGACATCAGTTCCCTCTGCCTTGGTCACCATGAGCCTTGTTGTGGACATCTGCAACAATCTGCTTCTCTCTGAGCAATGGAGGCCAACCCCTCACCCGAGGCACAGGAGAGACAAATGCAGCACCATGGAAGGCTAAACATGCTGGGGTCCCATCAGGGCCAAGAAATTTAGTTTTTTGAACCCTTGAGTGGTGCCACGTGGGAAGAACTTGGGCCTTGCTAGGACCCAAAAGGGAAGAATTTTAGGGGGTTGAAGATTCTACAGAGTGAGCAAGGGTAGAGCTAGAAAAATGCCATTTTGTGAGCATTGTGGCCAGGCACATGTAGGTTTTGACTCTTTTAAGCCTTGTCTCTCAATAAGTAACTTATTTGTGGTTTGATTTTTACCTTCAAGACAGAGTAGGCAGCATTAATAATCACTCGTATCAATAGTGGTGGAAGAAGTCTCAGGGAGTTAAACAAAACCTCAGTCCCACTGGTGGGAGTGGTTGCAATTTTATGAAGTCACTTTGGAAGTACATTAAAAAGCAGACACAAAAGGTCTTTCAGCCATGTTCCAGCTGCTGTAGAAACCCTTCAGGTATTTATGTCAATGAGTACATTAACAGTCTTAATAGGTCACAGGTGGCTGCATTTTTTATTTTTTTAAAGCATTCTTACAAGGCGATCCAATTTAAGTGTACATTTGGGCCAAATTCTCATCCTTTATGGCTCTATGGGGGCATGAATTCATTAGAGAAAAGGCATAGAGTGCTTTAAAAGGAAGAATTGTCTACCAGTTAATGAGTCGGCCTAAAATATTAGGAACTCGATATCCTGTTTCCACTCCTTTCGTTGTCACGTTATTTCCTTCAGCGGGGGCTGGTTTTCCTCAGGGCTGGTGTCTCTTGTTGTCCTCCCTAACATGGATTCTAGGTCAGGAAAGTGAGATCACATGAAAACCAACATGGATTAGTCTTGCTCAATATCCAGCCTCTTCAGGCTTCCTCTCCCTCTGTAAATGAGGCTACATAAGCCCAGGCCTTTCTGTCTCCTACCCAAGAACCAGTCTCCACTTCTTGGGCCAGCTCTGAAAAATGGGCTTCTTCCTGATCCCTTGTGCCCAAGTTTCTGCACTGGGAACTTGATGCTACCATTGTCTCTCTTTTTCAAATTTTTTTTTTCTTAAAGAATTCATTTTTTTAATATTTCTAGTTTTTATTTAAATTTTAGTTAACCTCTAGGGTAATATTAGTTTCAGTAGAATTTAGTGATTCATCACTTACATATAACACCCAGTGCTTATTGTAGGAAGTGTCCTCCTTAATACCCATGGCTCATTTAACCCACCCCCCTACCCACCTTGCCTCCAGCAGCCCTCAGTTTGTTCTCAAAAAATTCATTTATTATGGTAAAATATACATGACATGAGATTTCCCATTTGAACCATTTTGAAGTGCACAGTCCATTCACGTTGTAAGTTCAATCACATTGTTGTACAACTGTCACTACTATCCTTCTCCAGAACCTGTTCATCATCCCAAACTGAAACTCTGTACCCATGAAACACAAATTCCTCATTCTCTTACCCCCAGAGTTACCCCCAGGTAACTCCTCTTTTACTTGCTAGACAGTCTTGCACTGAGTCTTGCCTTGATCTTGCCTGCCCACCTCTTCATTCCCTAGCCACAAGGACGAGTCAGAGACCAGAAGGTTATTTTTGAACTTTGATATGAGAGATGAAGCCCTGCGACTTGCTAAGAAATTTTTTATGTTTTCTGCCTGAGTGGAATTCTGAGTATCCCTTCAGACCTCAGTCTTGACTGCCTGTCTCTGCCTGTCTCTCATGGTTTCCCTACTCTTTTTTCTTGAGTTCCCTACCCTTCAACACATTTTTCCTACCTCTGATCCCCCTTTCCCCATGTCTGGGGCTTATTTCTATACTCTCTGAAGCAGTGTCCTATCTTCCAAACTACACTTCTCCTCAGCACCAGTAGCTGGACCCTTCTCCCTAATCCCTTCTTCTAAATATACATCCTTCCCAGCATGCTCTTCCAAGGCTACCTGGCGGCCTCTTGAGGCAAGAGAACATTGCCATTCAGTGATGGTCACAGGGAGACAACACCATGGACTCTGCAACCTCCTGTAGTATAAAGCTCTATGTCTTTTGAGAGGACACAGGTTCAAGTTCAGAATTAGCAGCAAAAGGCAATGAGATTTGACAAAGTACTACGCAAGGAAAACAGCACTCAGGCAACGTAAATGAAATGAATTTTCATGGACTGCAATGACCCAATATGAAATCTCATTTCATACATAGATTTAAAAGACTGACTTCAAATGTCATTAGCTCCATTTCCCCAGGCCCCTCACACCATGGCGTGAAATGCGAATCTCTTTGCCAATACCCTCAACAAGGATAGGAACTAAATACATCTCCTAGTATCCCATTGTACCTCAACAGGTTAGATTATTCAAGCTCAAGGTCCTATTCTGAAGAAAAGCTTGTTCATCCAATGTAGAGTATCATTCCTCTCTTCTATTAAAGACTGATTCAGCTAAAGAATTAGTTTCTATACCATTTTAATAGTAGGTATTTTTAGAAGTCAGTGAAATATTACTGTGAGATTGAAAATAATGACCCAATTCCTCATCACCTTCAAGACAAATGACACATATTAAGACCTACCTCCCTGAGAAGAGAGATGAAGTAGAATTAGATGTTCATAATAACTTAGAATTCTCAAGTACTTCATTTTTCAGTGAACCTTTAAAAATAGTTCAGGGAGCCTATTTAAAATAGCATTTGGGTCGTCTATAACAGTCTAGTACTCTACCATGTGTCACTCCTGGTCAGGACCAAGGCAAAACAGGGACAGCAACAGGGCCCAGGGTCTCAGCATCAGGCAGGTGAGTAAGAAGTTTAAAGCAGAATTTTCAGCTGTAAGATGAATAAGGTCTGAAGATCTAAAGTAAAACATGGTAACTATAGTTGATAACACTGTGTTATAAAATCGGAACTTGCTAAGAGAGGAGAATTTCAACGTTATCACAAAAAAAAAAGATAATTTAAAAAAAAAGCTGAATTACAGTGTGGAAGAAGAATCGCTTAAAACATAGAGCAACTTCTCACCAGCTGGGCAGGAATCAGAGACAGAAAAGTCTGATCAGACTCAAACAGGAAGCAGAGACCTTGAAAGCCTAGATGCCTACTGTCTGCTGACATGTCATAGAACAGGACCAAGACTTTCTCAAAACATTTAGCGGTAGAAAGGGTGTTAGATTTTAATTTGCAAGACCAGGTTTAAGTTCCAACCCCATTACTTTTGAAATATGTATTTGGAGCAAATCACTTATCATCTCTGAACGTGTTTCTTTCTCTAGTTTAGTAACCACACAGCTCATTTTACAGAGCCCTTTTACGTATCAAATGAGTTGAGGCTTTGAGCACTAGAAGGTGTGGTATGGTCATAAAAGCTAGATTTTCCTAAAAGAAACAAATCTTGCAGGCTTTGAGAAGAAAAATCCAGCTATTTGTTCCATAGGAGATGTCAGCTGTATCCAGAAAACTGAGTGGAGAGAGTTTGCATTTTCCTCTTTGGTTCTGTTCAAGAGTTCCATGTAATGTTTTTTCAGCTGCTAATCATGGATATTTCTGCCAAATATGTAACAATGATAGTGCTGGCTAAACCTTTTCTGGCTGCCACTTTAGCACTAAGCCAGCACAGAGCCAAATAGTACACATTTTTCTGGAACATATCTGTGTGATATCAGTTAATTTTATCTCAGACTTTCTATATAGATCTTCTCTGATCAGTCTTGTAATATTGCAGAAAAGAGAGAATTTTCATCTTTTTAGGAAACTTCATTTTTTAGACAGTTTTAGATTTATAGAACACTTGTAAAGGTAGCTCAGAGAGTTTCCATTTCCCCAAACCCAGTTTTCTCTGTTATTAACTTTCATATATTTGTTGCAATTTAAGGAGTCAACATTGAAACATTATTATTAAATAAGGTCTATATTGAGTGAGTTTTCCCTAGTTTTTACCTTATGTCCTTTTTATGTTCCAGGGTCCCATCCAGGATACCACATTGTATTTTCTCATTTTTTCTCCTGAGGCCTCCATTAGCCGTGACAGTTTTTCACATTTTCCTTGTCTTTGATGGCCTTGACAGCTTTGAAAAATACTGGTCAGATGTTTTGCAGGCTGTCCCTTAGTTGGAATTTGTCTGATTTTTCAGACAAGGACCATAGAGGTAAAAATACCATTTTCATCATATCATATTAAGGGTGCATTCTATCAACATGACTTATTGTTGCTGTTCATCTTGATCACCTGACTGAGGTAGTGTTTGTCAGCCTTCTGTACTGTAAAGTTATTTTTTTGTTCCTCCTTTTCACACTGTACGCTTCTTAAGGAAAGTACTATGTGCAGACTGCACAGCCTCACTTAAGGAATGAGGAGTTATGCCTCACTTCCTTGAGGACGGGGTATCTACATAAGTTATTTGGAATTCTTATGTGTGGGAGATATTTCTCCTCCATTTCAATTATTACTTACTCAATTATTTACATCAGTATGGACACATGGGCATTTATTTCATACTTTGGACTACAATCCAATGTTACTTCGAGTTTTTGCCCAAATTGTTCCAGCTTTAGAACTCTTTCAGTTGGCTCCTGAATGTCTTTGCAGTATCTTCCTCATTATGGGATTTTGTTTACTTTGTTTGGGTTTCTGGTTTTTGAACACTTCCTGGCACTATAAAATGCTCCAAGCTTATTTCCTGGTGCAGCCCTCGAGTCAGCCATTTCTCCAAAGAGTCCTGGCTCTTCTTATTGGAGAATGGTATTTAGAAACCAAGATCTGGGTGATAGGTGTGCTTGTTGCTATGGAGTGTTGGTGCTTCTGGGAACTCCCAGCTGACAGCACAAGGGAATATATGCGTATATATTAACCCATGTATTTACACATCTCTAAAAATATTTTTATATATAATTGCCTTTATCTATATTAAGCTAAACATGAGTTCATATTGGCATCTCCAACCCCAGTCCATTATCACATGGATCATTGTGATCTCCTCCACTTGCTTATTTGTCAGTTTCCATTCTAACAGTATGAAGCCTTGCTTGTTCAGTTCCAGTATATATGTATAGTAGTTTCAGAATTATTAACCCATCCTTTAACAGGGAACAACCTTACCAACTAGAGTACAATGCTTGTGTACAGTTTCTTTTGCTCTTAAATCTTACGGACGCTGTTCATTCTCTATATTACTTAGGTCAACACCTTTTCCCCACCTCCCTTGGTGAGGTTGTTTCATACACTGTAACACAGTTCAATTCTCTTATGATAGTCTACATTCCTCCCTGGTATCCTTTGACATATAAATGCTTTCTTAAACTTTTACACAAACTAAGTTTCATTCTTCACGCTATAAATTTCAATGGATTTGGACAAGTGGATAGTGCTATATCCACAATTTCAGTATCATACAGAATAGTTTCACCACCCTAAAATATCCCTTGTACTGCATATATTCAACACTACCCCCCCCCCCACCACACCCCTGAGCCTTTGGTGACAACTCATCATTTTACTATCTCTATAATGTTGCCTTGTCAGAATATTATATAGTTGGAATCATACAGTATAGAGTACTTTCAGGCTGTCTCTTTTTATAAAGCTCCATGCATTTAAAATACATCCATGTCTTTGTGTGCTTTGTTAGCACATTTCTTATTATGGCTGAATAATATTCCACTGCATGGATGTACCATAGTTTGTTTATCTATTCACCCAGTGACAAATACCTTGGTTATTTCCAGGTTTGGGTGATTATGAAAAAAAAGATGCTATAAGAATTCAGAAACAATCCAGTTTTAGCACATGTCCATCAACTAAAAAAATTCCTTTGAACTATTGGCAGTCTATCCCTGCTCTTTCCTTAATCCCAGGCAGTATCGTCTTTTTTAGAAATTATTTATAGATATAGTCATCATAGTCCAATGTGTCTGGCTTCTTTCATTTAGCATTATGTTTTTGATGTTCAGCCATGCTGTTGCATGTATCAGTAATCCATTCCTTTTTATTATTGTGCAGTATTCCATTGTCAAGATTTACCACATTTTTAATGCATTCACCAGTTGGTGGACATTGCCATTTTTCTTGCTATTGTGAGTAATGCTACTATGACCATTCATGCATAAGTTTTTATGTAGACATATGTTCTCATTTCTCTTGGGTAGATATCTAGGAGTGGAACTGATGTTTGGTAAGGTCATATTTAACTTCTTAAGAAACTTTTGGTTTCCCAAGGTGGTTGCACCATTTTGTTTCCACCAGCAATGTCTGCAGGTTGCACTTCCTCCACATCCTCAGAAACACTTGGAATTCTTAGTCTTCTTGAGGTTAGCCATTCTAGCAGGCATGAGGTGGCATCTTGTGGTTTTAACTTGCATTCCCTAATGACTAATGGCATTGAACATCATTTCATATATTTATTAGCCACTTGCCTATCTTCTTTGGAGAAATGCAAATTCAAATCATTGGCTCATCTTCTTTTCTTTTTTAAATTTAAATCCAAGTTAGTTAACATATAGTACAATAATAATTTCAAGAATAGAATTCAGTGATTCATCACTTACATATAACACTCAGTGCGTATCCCAACAAGGGTCCACCTTAATGCCCCTCACTCTTTTAGCCCCTCCCCCCAACACCCTGCCAAAAACCCTCAGTTTGTTCTCTGTATTTAAGAGTCTCTTATGCTTTGTTTCCCTCTCTGTGTTTATATAATTTTTGCTGCCTTATGTTCATCTGTTTTATATCTTAAATTCCACATATGAGTGAAATCCTATGAAATTTGTCTTTCCCTGACTGACTTATTTCATTTAGCATAATATACTCTAGTACTCTAGTTCCACGTTGTTGCAAATGGCAAGATTCATTCTTTTTGATCACTGAGTAATATTTCATTATATATATATATATATATATATATATATATATATATATACCACGTCTTCTTTATCCATTCATCAGTCGGTGGACATTTGGGCTCTTTGCATACTTTGGCTATTGTTGATAATGCTGCTATAAACATTGAGGTGCATTGCATTTGCTCATTTTCTTAATTTAATTTTTTTCTTTCCTATTTGCTCATTTTTATGAGGGTTATTTGTCTTCTTATTATTGAATGGTATAATGTATTTTTTCTATATAAAAGTCCTGTATCTGATAATGTTTTGTAAATATTTTCTCCCAATCTCTGTCTTGTCTTTTTATTTTCTTAGTGGTATCTTGTGAAGACCAAAAATTTTTTATTTTGATGAAGTCCAATTTATCAACTTTCTGATGGATGTGCTTTTGATGTCATTATGCAAGAAATATTTACTAACCCCAAATCACAAACGTTTTTCTCCTGTGTATTCTTCTAAACAAAGTTATAGCTCTTACATTCACATCTATGATGATTTAAAATTTGGGTTAGTTTTGGGGGGGGGGGGTTGTTTGGGTTTTTTTTGCAAGTGGATGGAGCTCCATTTGTTGAAAAGATTATGTCTCCCCATTGAATTACTTAGGCACATTTGTTGAAAATAAATTGACCATATATATGTAGGGCTTATTTTTGGACTATTCTGCACTATTGATCTTTATGTCTACCATTATGCCAATATCACACCGTCTTGCCTACTATTACTTTGTGTTGAGTTTTGAAACCGGGCTGTGTGAGTCAACTTTGTTCCTCTTTCCCAAATTTTTTTGACTATTCTATGTTGTTTGCATTTACATATACATCCTAGGATCAGCTTATGGACAATTAATAAAGGAAACCAGCTAGGATTTTGGTAGGGACTATTTTCAGCCTCCATATCAATTTGGGAAAACTTGATATCTTAACAATGTCAAATTTTCCAATCCATGAACATAGTACCTTTCTCACTTATTTAGGTCTTCTTTCATTTTGTTCAGTAATATAATATAATTTTTAATATATAGAGAGGTCTTATCTTTGACAAAATTATTCCTAAGTATTTTGTTCTTTTTGATGTTATTGTGAATGGCATTTTTTATTAATTACAGTTTTAGATTGTTTGGTGCTGGTATATAGGAATACATTGCTGTTTGTATATTTAGGTAGTATCCTATGACCTTGCTAAACTCTATTAATAGTTCTATTAGTCTTTTTCTTAGGGTCCTTAGAATTTTCTACACAAAAGATCATTTTGTCTGTGAATAAAACATTTTACTTCTTCCTTTCTAATCCATATGCATTTAGTATCATGTTCTTGCCTTACTTCGCTGGCTAGAGCCTTTAATACAATAAATTTCTCCAATCTAAAAAAGAAAGAATTTAATCTTTCACCACTAAGTGTGATATCAACTGTGAGTTTTTTTTTAAATAGATACCCTTTATTAAGTGAATGCAGTTCTCTTTTCTTTCTAATTTGTTGGGAGTTTTTAACATGTGTTGGGATTTTCCTTCCAATTCTTTTTCTGCATCTGTTGAGTTGGGTTTTGCCCTTTATCCTCTTAATATTGTGTATTACATTGATTGATTTTTTATTTATTCTTGCAAATCCCACTTTTTCATTGTTTATAATCCTTTCCATACGTTGATGGATTTGCTTTGTCAACGTTCTGCTAAGGATTTTTGTGTTTATATTCATCGGGATTATTATTCCATAGTTTTATTTATTTATTTTTCTTCTGATACCATCATTATATCAATAGAAAAAGTATTACCTCCCCTATTTTCTGGGTTTGTATAGAATTTATGTTATTTTTTCCTTTAAATGCTTGATACATTTTATGAGTAGAATCATTTGGGACTTGGCTTTCCTATGTGGAAAGAGTGTTATATATTAATTCAATTTCTTTACTTAATATATACATATATTCGGTTGCAATTTCTTTATGAATCTGTTTTAGTAATTTGTGTATTTCTAGGAATTTTTCTATTAATTTATCAATTCATTTCATTTAAATTATCTAATCTGTTAGCATAAAGTTGTTTATAATATTCCCTTATAACTATTTTAATATCTTTATGGTCTGTGTTATTGTGTCTCTTTTATTCTTGATTTTTGGAGTTTCTGTCTGCTTTTACCTTTTTCCTTGGTCAGGCTAGGTAGAGGTTTATCAATTTTGTTGATGTTTTCAAGGAACCAAATTTTAATGTAATGAAATTCTCTATTACGTTGCATTTTTCATTTTACTGATTTCCATTCAGATCTTTATTATTTCCTTCTTTCTACTCCCTTTGAATTTGGTTTGCTCTTCTTTTCCTGGCCTCATATCATTGAAACTTGCTATAAGCCCCCCTTTAAGCACTATTTTAGCTGCATTCCATAAATTTTGATATTGTCTGCTCTCATTTTTTAATTAGGTCACAATATTTTCTAATTTCTGTTGTGATTTCTTTTTTGACACATGGGCTATTTAGAAATATGCTACTAAATTTCCAAATATTTGAGGATTTTCCAAATTTCTTTTTGTTACTGATTTTTAATTTAGGTCCATTGGAGTAAGAGCATATACTTTGTATGGTTTCATTCCTATTCGTTATTATCTGTTTTATGGAGTTAGCCTATGATATATACTGAGAAATTTTCTACATGCACCTGAAAAGAATGTGCACCTTGTGGTTGGCGGTAGTATGTTTATATATGTCAACTAGACCAACTTATTTAATATTGTTCAAATCCTCCTTACTGATTTTCTTTCTCATTCTATCAATTATGGGGAGAGGAGTATTTAAATCTCCAACCGTAATTGTTGATTTGTCTATTTCTGCTGTCATCTTGTCAGTTATTGCTACATGTACTCTGTGGCTTGGTCATCAGGAGCTTTACATTTATAATTGTTATATCTCCCTCTATCATTACGAAGATGACTATTACTACTACTGTCATTACCTTTTTTTCTCTAAGAATATTCCTTGTCTTAAAGTCTATGTTGTCTGATATCAGTACAGCCATTCCAGCTCCCTATGGTTACTGTTTGCATAGTGTATATATCCAGAGATGTCCCTTGTAGCATAAACCTGCCATAATTTACCTTTTGTTTCTCTATTGTTGGGCATTTATATTACACATTGTTCTGTGGATAGTTATCCTCCAGATATTCAATTTTTTTAGAATAAGAAATTCTTTTCCAGCCCTCAAACAAGAGATGCTTCAGACTTCTTCCATGATTATATGGGCATAATTGTTATCCCTGGGAAATTATAAATTAATGACAATAAATTATTTTAAGGGAATTGTATGATATGCTTTCTACTTATAATTTAACATAATCCTTAAAACAATTAGGTCATGTAGATATTTTATTCTTTTTTTACAGGTGAATAAACTGAGGATAATAGAGATTAAGTAACTGACTCAGGCATAAAAAACAAGCATTCAGTGAAGTAGCCCATCCTGTTAGTCTCCATATGATACCGTGAAGTTTTCTTCAACCCCCTTCTCTCTCCTTCTCTCCATGCTCTCCACTCTCACAATCTTTTCTCCTAACATTCCCACATCCCTTTCAGGTATGAAGTGGTCCAGAACAAGTTATCTGCCTTTTTTTTTTTTTTTTTTTTGGTCAGGGCCAGAGACTATGGTAAACTCATTCACAGTTACTCATAATTGATGATGGGCTGCTTTATATAAGGATATGATAAAGAATGAGAACTTTCTCCCATTCATATTTTATCCTATTTTCTTACATTATCTCTAATTGTGCTGGTGGCAGATCAGGAAGAGAAACATGAGATGAGGACTGAAGAGAGGAGTTGTTTTTGTTGTTGCTATTAATGTGTGTGTGTGTGTGTGTGTGTGTGTGTGTGTGTGTGTGTGTGGCGGTGGTGGTGGTAGCTCCCTGTATATTATGAACCAGATCTCCTCAAAGTATCAGATCCTGTCTGTCTTGGCTGAAGAGGAATATCCTCTTCAGATATGAATTAGCATCCATCACATCACATTCCACAACAGTTTCTAGAAAGAGAACCAAAACTGATGTTGAGATTATATAAAGAATTGGCAAATAGACTGATAGGTTGGTAAAATCCTTGTGTGAATAACTGGAGAATAATATGGGGAAGGAAAAGAGGAATTTTGCCTGAATGCAGATATATATATATATATAAACATATTAATATATAATAATATAAGTATACATAATTGTATTTATATATACACATATATAGATATAGATATAGCTTCTCTGTTCTATGCCAGAATAGTGATCACCTCTTCAGCATAAAATACCTCACTTAGCAATGATCTCCTTCAATGAATCCAAATTTTATTGTCCTGCCAAAGAGTTAAAGAGATATTTGTGTTTCTGTGCCAAAAGAAGGAAACACACAAGGAGAAGGTTGGGTTTTAACCTTAGCAGATTTGAGGTGCTTAGGAATTTCATAAATGGTACAATTTTAGGTATACACAGGGTTGTTCTGTTTTAATACTTTCCCAGAGCCACTGTCCTTTTTGATCCTTTAAAGGGATTTAATTTTGATCTTTTAGAAGTGTTCTTATCTCCTGAAAAGAAAAATCTGTCATGGAGGAGCACCTGGTGGCCCAATCATTTAAGCATCTGACTCTTGATTTCAGCTCAGGTCATGATCTCATGGCTTATGAGTTCAAGTCCCACAGGGGCTCTGCACTGACAGCATGGAGCCTGCTTGGGATTTTCTCTCTGCCCTTCCCTGGCTCATGCTTCTTCTCTCCCTCTGTCTCTAAATAAAGAAATAAACTTAAAAAAAAGAAAAGCTTCTTACAGAAAACTCTGACATGGAAACGGGAGCAAATGTAAAAAAAGTTGAGGTGTTTACAGTTTCTCAAACTAGTCAGAATTCTCAAATTCTGTCCTTCTTGTAGGGGTGGAAGCACAGGGCAGAGGGCAGGGTGAGAGGAGTGTTCACAACAAGAAGAACATCTAGAAGAGAGTTCTGCACATTTCAAATCTCTGTAGTTCACTGGGTTTATACCTTATGGTGAAAGACAAAGAGTAAGATGTACAAGTAAGAGTAAGAGCTGGGGGCCGCGGGGAAGGAGATGAGCCCTTTGGTGGGATTCTCGTGTGGGATGGGATTTGTACATGCCTATACGCATATATATGTCAATGTGTATACTTCCTCTTTTTTTAATTGAAAAAGTTATGTGAGTGTTGAAAGTCTCAAAAGCCAGACGAGTAACCAACAGTAATGCCTATCCTTTTCCCTTCAGTATCAAAGAAATCCTATTTACCATGGGCCCAGAAAATCCTGTGGTTTTTTTTTCTCCCCTCCTCTGTCCCCATGGTCTTTTTTGCACCTGGTTCTTTGTTTGCTGGCCATGCCACATGATTCGTCTGGAGAGGGATGTGTGGCCCGGACAGGTCAGGAGTGGAGATAGGGTAGGCATTTGCTGTATATCAATTGCTTTGCTCTCCTTCCCACCCCAGGGCTATGTTTCTGGGCTTTTATTCTGATTTCTCAAACCCAACTAGAAAATTTGAATATAAATGCCTCTCCCCTTTTTCAAGAGGTCTAGAGGGCTCACAAAGGAAGTCCAAAGTACAACTGACCTGGGCTCTCAATGTCTTTTTCAGTTCTGTCTAGAATAATGAAATATTAGATAGACAATCTTCTAGACTAGCATGTTAACTTTGCTGTTGAGACAACTGAACGCCAGAGGGGCCGAGAAGCTTTGTCAGGTCTCACAGCTGGTCTCCGCCCAGCTGGGACTTGGATTTGCTTCTCTGGCCTCACAAGCCAACATTCTTTCCACTCAGCTATGCCACTTCCTTGAAGGATGAAAAGGACCTGGAATTTTTACCATGGCTGCATAAAATCTTTTCTTAAGCATCGCACAATGTTATGAGTCAGACTTTGTACATAAATGTTATTACTTATTATTAATTTGTTCTGTAGGGGTTGCTGCAACTCAGCACATCAGAAAACTGAGGTGCTGAGTTGCAGCAACCTCCACAGAATCTCAAAAATACACTCGAGACTGCTCTTCACAGGGCAAGTGCTCAATACAGGCTTCCTATGGAGAAATGTGGCGAAAGCAGGAAGTGTCACTTCTCATTCACATAGAGCTGGGGGGCAGGGGGCGGGGAAGGCATCTCTTTGGACAGTCCTATTCCCTGAAATCAACCAAGATGTGGGTTGCCAAAGGCATTTGTAGGCAATAGTACTAGGGGGCCTGACACACCACACTTTGATCATTCAGTCAAATCAAAAAGCATTTATTAAGCATCAGTTCAAGGCCCCCTGCTGGGGCTTCCCTTTGTGTCTCTGGCATTCACACCTCCCTGCCTCTCTCATGTGGCTCTTCACCCCTACCCCAGAAACCGCCACCCCCCACACACCCCCACCTCCCCACACCCCCACACCCCCACCCCCCCGCTATGCTGCATGCACCTCCCTGCTGATATTATCCTTATCTGTTTCTTCCTAAGACTTTGAATACAAAGTCCAGGATAGAATTTATTCCATTGTAAAGCTATGCACCCATCCCTGTTTTCATGAGATTTTGTGTGAGGAGCCCCTTAGCCAGTAGTTGAAGCTTAAAGGGGTGAAATTTCAGCATCTATTTTCCTCTTTCAGAATGCGGAGTGAATATTTTAGAAGGATTTTTAGGAAAGCAATTTACAGCCAGTAATTGGAGTTGCAGTGTTTTTGCAAGACCAATGTCTCCGATTACAGGTTTACGATTTGCCTAAAAAGAAATCATTTATTTTAGGCTTGGATTTTGAAAAGGAGAAAAATTAAGTCTTAGGATGATTTTCTTCAAGTTTCCCATGACATTCTTTACATCAAGAAAGGGAGATGTGGGAAGGCAAGATGGAGTTTCTAGAGAGGAGAAATCCAACGCTGTTTTCCCTTGGTTCATTTATGAGACTACATTTTCCTACCATGTACACTATTTCCAGTTTATGACTCACTCAGACAATTTACTGTATTTAAAATTACATTAAATTCTCTTTGTAATGCGTAGGTCAAATATTCATACTATGTATACAGTTGGAAATTCTTCCTCATAGATCCAGCTCATGGTATGGATGTATTTGTGTCCTTGTTGCCATGGTGACTAGAAAAGGTTAAAGCCAAAGCCTCAGAAAACAGTGGCTGAGCAATAAAATATCATAAATATGTGTGTGTTTCTTAAAATACTCTTCTCACATATGGATTTAAAAATCTTAGAACCACTGCCTTGAAGTTAATTTCACATTTCTAGCATACAGGTTGTTACCCAAAAAGAATATTCTCAAAACAATCTCTTTCAACTCACTTCCTTTTTGTCTAAACTGTAATCTAATGGCTATTTATCTCAAAAGACAGACTATGTAAGTCATGAGCAATGCTTTGGTTTTCAAACGTGGATAGGACGTGCCAACGAGAGTGGGGTTCAATAAAGTTGGTTTTTGATTGAAACACTGTCCTTTTCAAATCTCCAGTTTAGATTCTTCTGTAGGGGGATAATACAATATTTTCCACAGTTTAAGAACTGGTAAATAAACTTGGGCAATACTTGCAAGTGCCAAGATATTAAACATTTATCAATTGTAAGGATTCAAACCCTTCCTTTTGTCTGCTGATGGCTCTTGGTCCCTGGCTAACTCTTTTTATTTCCTTCTACATTCTAACTATCTTGTGAGGTGAGTTTTAAGGGTTTATCCTCAAAATGAATGCTATATAGGAGTAGAGAATGCAATCCCTGTAAGGCCAAGAGATATCTTATATCCTTACGTCTTTCCTACTTACATTTCCAAGTGCAGAGGCAAGATTAGTAAAAAATCTTCACTGAGTAATTTCCTTGGCCCTGTTGCCTACTTTATAAGGATACCAGAAAGAATATCAACACATTCCTTGGTCTATAATCTCTTGCTTAACTTTTAACCTCCAATCTAACACCTAAGTTCTTCACAATCCTTTCTTTATTTCAAGACATTTCCATATAGAAAGCATAATAAAAATAAAATTATAGCCACATATTTGAGCATTCTTTCCTACCTCTGAATACCATCTCATATTTAATATCTAAGAATCAAAGATATCTCAAACTCAATAATCAGGCCCTTCTTCTGCCATCTGGTGGAGAAATGGGGAAGCAGTGAAATTAAGTAATGAACCAAGAGGGACTTTGCTGAATCCATAAACACATCAGTTAACAAATGTTAATGGGGCTATTATTATTATTCATCATTTTTTTATTCAAATAGTAGTCACTGAGGCACTTGGTACAATTAAGGACCATACTATGAGAATTAGCCAAACTCAGTCTCTGTCCCCAGAAGGGCTGTGAAATATTACATTAATTAAAAGCTCTCCTAGGGGTGCCTGGGTGGCTCAGTTGGTTAAGTGTCCGACTTCGGCTCAGGTCATGACCTCATGGTTCCTGGGTTCAAGCCCCACATTGGGCTCTGTGCTGACAGCTCAGAGCCTGGAGCCTGCTTTGGATTTTGTGTCTCCCACTCTCTCTGCCCCTCCCCCACTCATGCTCTGTCTCACTCTCTCTCAAAAAATAAAATAAAAATAGAACATTAAAAAATAATAATAATAAAACAATAAAAGCTATCCTATAGCTTATTTTCCAGCAATTGATTCAACATATAGGACAAAGCAGGGACCCTTTAAGACTGTCAGGTTACCACTTAACTTTTTTTTAGTAGCAATTTACTTTATAATGATATTGTGACCCTAAGATGTTCGTACTTTTCTGAGAATTTTCTAAAGAGAAATAAAGAGGGGGAGAGATAGAGGGTAGGCGGATGAGGGGCAAGAAACTCTCTCATGCCTTACAAAGCTAAAAATAAAGTTTGGGGAACGTTTTTCAGTAAAGCACTTAAGAGTGCCTAAAACATCTCTATATGAGAAAAACACATCTTTCTAATCTGTCTGCGTTTTTATCCATTCCTAATTTACAGCCTATAGAGAGTAGGAATGTGATGGCAGAGATGTATACTAACCAGCACAGATTTGAGGAACGTAACAACCTCCTCAAATTAGCTTTAACAAAATGATGTTACAAGCCTATTGAATTGGCCCATACACAGCCCAATCTGAATTTCCTTCTTCTTTCCAAAACCCACAGAGAAAAGGCAGCCATAAATCATGTAGGAGATACTGTGGCTGTTAATAAATGCCTTGTACATTTCAAGGAAATGTGACTCTTCATGCCAGTGGATTTTAGATGAAAGTACTCGATACAGAAAGACCAAACTGTTTTATGTTGAAAGGGGCTATTGGCTTGGTTTAGTGCCGTATGCTCTTTGGTTTTAAAGGACATTGAAATCTAAGAAAAGTCCTTCATAGTGTTCCAGAATCATTACCTCGACACAGAGAAAAAGTGGTGCTTATGTAACCAACGTACTCAACTCAAATAGAGCCGTAGACAGGGGTGTGGAACACAGTAAGCTCCCATCCCTACTTCCTGCCTTCTCCGTTCAGATCCTCTTGCCCAATCCTAGGAGGAGCGGTCTGCCAGAAATAATCTTCATATTAAAGAAAGGACAGAGGCACCATCTTGAACATCCTTGATTATAATCATCAGTGGGTACATTTTGAATAGACACGCATGTGTGATTTTTTTTCTAAACAAAATGAAAATTTCTATAGTTTAATAATAGGCTTTAAAAATATGCCCCCTTGACGGGGGTTGGAGGGGGAGTGCCTGGGTGGCTTAGATGGTTAAGCGTCGAACTTCAGCTCAGGTCATGAACTTATGATTCCTGATACCTGAGTTCGACTCCCACGTCAGACTCTCTGCTGTCAGCACAGAGACGCTTGGGATCCTCTGTCTCCTTTTCTTTCTCTGTCTACCACCCTGTCCCCCGTCAACTCTCTCTCCTTCAAAAATAAATAAACATTAAAAAATATATATATGTGTATATATATATATATATACACACACACACACACACACACACATACATATATGTACATATATACACATACATACACCTTCCGGCATTTTTGTAGCTGTTTCTCTACTCCAACTTCCCCCCATGAATTGTGATCTGCTGCAGAAACCTGAAAGGTCAATGCAGTTTCACAATTAACTTTTATAAATTCTTACCCCCAGTCAGTGTCCACAAGAGGGCTCGCAGGACATTCTTCCCAAAGAGGGAGAATGAGGCACCTATAGAAGAGGGAATTGGCAATCACCAGAAGCCAGTATAGGTTCCTTAATATCAAGCTATGTCAGTCTAAACTAATTTTTCATTGAAATTGTTTCTATAGTGTAAGTGCAGTGTATCTTGATAACAGCAAAACACCGTGAAACTTTATGACAAAAAAGAAGGAGAAAAATGAGCTGAATCCACATATATTTGGATTAATAGACATTGAGAGATAGATACCAAAAGAAAGATGTTTCTAGAAGACAGGTAAAATATGTAACCTTTCTTACATTTTAATTAAAGCTTGAAAAATAGTGAAGGTATGTCTTCGAGTTTGTCCAGTAAACATTTAACTGCGTATGCTCTGGTCACGGGTCATGAGCTAGGATTTGGAGATAGCAACATAAATGATGCAGGAAGCCACCTCTGGAGCCTAGAGTCAGACTCATTAGTTATGCTAATCATAGAAAGCCTGGAGACTAAATATTGTACAACAGAATCACAAGAAAAAAAACATGCAGACATTCATTGGGCTAAATTTTAGCAGGGATATATGTGAAGTTCTCAACTAAGGACCAAAAAATATAATAAACTAGCAATGCCACTCTAGAATGGAAAGATATGGCTTAGCAAATGTTTCATTAAAAAGACTTAATGGTTTTAGATGACTGATGTAGGGTAATGATACGATGTAGTTCCCCCAAACCAGTGAAGTGTTGGGGTGCATTATATGCATATATGGATTCAGATAAAATTGGCAACCACCCCCTTCCATTCCAGTTTCTACTGATATCAGAGTATTGTACTTTGCATTGGACACTGCCTATTAGTTGGGACATAGACAAATGAGACATCCATTGATGAACTAGAAACTATACACCCGGAAATGTTTATAGAGTGCCAACTTTGTTTAAGTCACTGATTTTGGTGCTTGGGATAAATGAGGGGCAAAACACACAAGGTCCCTATTCATATGGAGATGACTGTTTAATGAAAACAGGAGATAAACAAATAGTTGATAAGATAACTTTACATACTGATAAGCACTACTTTAAAAACCACCCAAACCATGTCCCATGAAGCACAATGGAAAGGAACTAGAGACAGGATGTCGAGACTGTAAAGATGTAAGAGACATGCAAATGTCTTACTAACATATGAGAAGGATTTTCCAAAGGAGACACTAAATATATTCTGTAAGGACCTGGCAAATAGAACCATTGCCAGTGAGAGACATGAAGACAGAATCAACTCAACATTAACATTAACCTTCCTATAAATCTGGCCACTCCACAGGTGACTGTAGTCTCCATCAAAAGAAGAAATGTTATTCACCAACCCATTTGCCAAAGCAGAAACTTCACAACCCTGGTTGTTCAGGAGTCGGAGGTCCATGGCTAATGGGTCCAAACTCTGTGTCCCAAGGACTTTGTAGGTGCCTCTGTCAGCATGTCTCACTCAGCCCACTTCTCCAATCCTTGAGTTAACTTTACTGAAATTTCACTGAAACCACCTTCTCCAGCCTCTCCAGCTTCTATTCAGGTTTTCATCATTTTTACCTGGTTCCTCAAGAAACATTCAGTTACAAGTAACAAAAAAACTAACTCAAGCTGGCTCAAGCCTAAAGAAATTTACTGGCGTGTGTAACTGGAAATTTCATTGGTATATTGACTTTAGACACAGCTGGGTCTCTGTCCTAGATTCTAGCGGCTCAAACAATATCAACAAATCTCTGTTTCCCCATCTCTTAGTGCATTTTTCTCTATCTATTGGCCTAATGATCAGAGAGCCCTCTCCAGGTATCAGGAAAGATGGTTTCCGGAAGCCAAAAGCTACATCCTTTCATCTTGAAGAAAAAAGAAAGCAAGAAAATAATAATCCTATGTCCAGAAGTCTATATGTGAAATTTTGTGGGAGAAATCTCATTGGTGCTGCTTGGATCATGTGGCCATCCTTGGACCAATCACAGCAAACAGTGACAAGGTACTATAATAGGCTGGGTTTTGGTCATACATCCACTTCTCCTGTGAGGGTGGGCCAGAGGCTGAGGGCAGGGCACTTCTCTTCCAAAAGGCAGATGCTAGACAGATGCTATTGTGTGTGTGTGTGTGTATATATATATATATATATATATATATATATATATATAAAATATATAAAAGACAGATGCTATTTTATATATATATATATATATATATATATATATAATAAAACAAGACAGAATGCAATAGATATCTTCTAGAGCCTCAGTGTTTCAATAACTTTCTAATTACCCCCATGTTTTCCCCAGTTCATGCTTTTCTTTTCTGGAAGGATAATCTTCCTAAATGGCAGTTGCAATTCTCTGCCTTCTCTCCCTAAAACCCTAAGGAGCTTCTATTTGCCTGCAAGTTATAGTCAAATGGCCAAAGTTCTAGCCATTCTGAATTGCTTGCAATTCCACAAACATCCAAGGTCATTCCATACCTTCACTCTTTTCTCACAGTGTCTCTCTACCTCACTTTAGTCCCACTGATTTCCTTTCAAAATTAGCCCAAACATCACCTCATCTCGCAGCCTGTCCTGTTCTCTCTCAGGTACATGTCTCCATCTGGGCCTTGTGCATGCCTCTGTGTCTTCAGTTTATGCATTGCTTACATGCCATGTCCCTGTCTAATAACCTGTGGGCTTCTAGAGAACAGGCATTGAACCTTATTCATCCTTTGTTTCTGGTAACTGCCCGGCAGATAACAGGCACCTAATAAACAGTTTTAAGAGAGAGCGAAAAGGGGGAAGGGAGAAAGAAATAAAAGGAGGGAAGGAAACGACAGATTCCCTAGGGTCTGTCTTTTCCTTCTAGATAATAGGTTTTGAGAATTACGTTCGGGGTAAAAGGGCCTGACTTTGTTGTCTAAATCAAAGTAATGAGTAATAGAATTTCAGGCTCAGTCATGGTGGAAGGTAGATGCAGGGAACGTGGGGAAAAGGGACAAAAAGGTGCTCGTGGTGTCTTTTTTTTTTTTTTTTTTTGGTGTGGACCAGCGTGGACCAGCCACTCACCCACCCACGCAAAGGGTAAAGGGTAAGCCTGGACACAGGCATGTGAAGCGTCATCTTCAGTAATGCGCTGTGGCTACCCTGTTTCTGGCTTGCTTCCAACTGGGCACTCGCGTGGAGAAATGAAAGTGAATGGAGAATTTAAAAGGTGACCTAATTCTCTGCTGAAAGCATTTCCAATCATAGGTCTGAATGTATTTTAATTATACCTGGACACAGGAGCCCTCACCCAGACATACTGAAATCCCGAGTGGACTGTCACTGTGGCTGGAAAGATTTGTCTAAGCTTGTGGTTATGTCAAGAGCCTGACATCACACTGATCATTAAGCAACAGTGTGGAGGCGCAGCTGGGCGTTTCCATGGCAACCTGCACTGGGTTCGCCTGCAGAGCTCGGTAACAAGAGCATTTCATTATGGGTCATTAAGGGCAAAGGCTTCATTTACATTATTTCCTGTAAAATCCTATTATTTCAGGTGTTACACTCCATCTCCATCAATGCAGCCCTTCTAGAAGAAATTATAAATGTGGGTTATTAGGGAGAGAAACAATAACAAGGTGCAGGTAAACTGTAAACCACAGTGTTCTGTAGACAAGAAAAGCATTTCACAATAGGGATGTGGGCTAAAGAGGCAACCAGCCTTCTCTGAAGACAGAGAATTCTTATTCTGAAAAGTGAACCGTCTTTTTTCTTATTGGCTGTTCCTCAGGCCAGGGTCATGCTTCACGACTGGTTGATAAGGATACAAAATAAGCATAGACAAATCTGGCTCTGCTGTTCTATGCTTTGAATATTATTTTACTGTGGCAACAACACTTCACACGAGATCGGCCTTCTTAACAAATGTTTAAATGCACAGTGTTGGTGTGCGGGTCTCTAGAGCTTATTCATTTTGCTTCAGTGAAACTTTACACCCGCTGACTAGCGACTGCCCGCTTCCCCTCTGCCTGCCGCCTGGCAACCACCATTCCACTCTTTGATTCTGTGAATTTCACTATTTTAGATACTTCACATTAGTGATTGTCATGAAGTATTTGTCTTCCTGTGACTTGGCCCATTTCTTATCCTCATCAGGTGCTGAGTCATTGGTGTCTTATATTCCAGAGTAGCCTTTCTTGCCCATCTCTACCAAATCCAGGAAATGGCAGCTTCTGTTAGCACTCAAGTACTTACTTAACACTCTCAAGGCAAGGAGCCTCTCCCTTGTTTATCTGTGCTTGAGAATAGGGAAATAAGGCCTTCAGGCTGAGCCAGCAGATTTCTAATAGCCCAGGCCCCTCGCCAGCATTGCAGGCTGACCTGGAGCTGAGGGACCGTGAGTGCCTGCAGACTGTGCTAATACCAAGTCAGCTTGAGGACTGGACCTAGAAGGTCATTCATTCACTCGCAGCTCCACCTGTAGGCTATCAGTTCTACAGAGGCAATACCACAAATGCCACCAAATCTGCTCTAGCTTCCAAACCCCTGTGACCTAACAATAGTTAATTTAGCCTTCTCTGAATGGTCACAAGTTCCCTCGTGATCAAAAGACCCTGGGGGTCTTGCGTCCTGGTATGACAGCTGAGATGTAGAGATAAACAACAAAGGGTCTAATCCTTACATTTTCCCAGTTAGTATGGTTGGGAATTCGTGAAATGCTTCCTGTTCAGAAAACCACTAGCCTAAATGAGTGGAACAACAGGCATGTCATTGAATTAGTTCACGATTTCATTGGCATTTCACACCACCCTCCAAGGACGGTGGTAATCAACTTCAGATGACCCAAAGCGGAGCGCTGGCCAAGCGAGTGGGTGATTGTCAATGCTTCGCTTATAGAGAATAGCTGGATCATATTTTAAAAAACAAAGTACAAAACTGTACCTTCTCTCAACATTCACCACAATTGTTAGATAGAGAAAAAGTCGAGTTTTGTGTCAAATTCCAACTTTTAACTATAGAATGAAGGTGTCTCTATTCTGAACAGTACAGTCTCTTCTTTAGGGTTAAATGACACAAGGCAGGCGACAATTTGATGAATGTTCTGGGATGTATTTCCTGGTGTAACAGGGAGGTAAATTTAGTGCAGACTTCCTGTCGAGCTGTGTGAACCAACACACAGGACCTCCAGTATGCTTTCAAGCCCAGAAGATACTCTTTGAAGGTCGTGATAGAGACGTTATTTTACAAGTTACATTTTCTTTGCCACAGAAAAGGGGATCAGGCTAGATTAGATTTGGAAAATGAGGCTATACTACAAATAAACAATAGTGGATATTAAAGCAAACGCTCCAGGGGGAACAGAGGTGACATCAGATGTAACCCGTGCTTTTATCCCAGTGATTACCTGCTACTAAAAAGGTTGCAGCTATGTGAGGTGTCAAACATCCCTTTCAAAGGATTCTAATTCAGGAACTGCCTTATATGGGGAGGTGAATCTTCCAGCTCCCTAAATCAATGACTATACAATTAATTAGAGTTAAAAGGAGGCAAAGCTCTGAGGACAGGAATTTCACAAGCAACTCCCAACAGCCGGATTAAAAGATTGGATTTAACCACAAATTGTTGTCCCCAGTCCCCTTCCTCGCCTCTGGTATAAGTACAGTTAACGCTCATAAAGGTTTTACAAGTGAAGAGTTGTCTTTCTTGGATAAAGATATCTGAATAAGAATGGTATTGATGCATAAAATTAACTCTTTGCAACCTACATTTAACAAAAGACATTAAATGTCCTTTACCTGGAATACATGGGATACTTATTGTATGGACTACAATACAATAATTATTATAAAATATTATTATACAATAATACAATACAATAATAATTATTAAATATTATAAACAGAACACATACAGGTCAGATTTGAGGAATACAAATATTTTAGATCCAAAAATGATGAAGATAAAAGAAGAGAAAAAATTAAATAAAACTCAATTCAATAAAATGGAGAGGTTTTAAAAATTCTGTGCTGGTGTTTACTTCTAAATGTACTGTTCTGTTGCATACTCCTGGCTTCTAAATTGTAAAAGAGTTACAGTGATATGCTTTACCAAAAAGAACAATGGATCCACATTATAATAGCTTGAGCAAAGTGAGCTAATTTAATTAACTTGTCTATTATGTCCTAAACTATTAATGTTAAAATAATCCTATTCTGAATTAAAGGGCTGAGCAGCCTGTGGACATGGAACAGAGAAGATTCCTCTATTTTACTCAGTTCTCTTATTATTAGTTCTGAAGAAAATCATTGCAGCCACATTTCCAGGTCTCTCTCTCCTCATTACGGAAGAAATAATCACCTTATCCAGATCTGAAAAGCTGTCATACTTGTCATTTAGCACTGGACCTATGAAAAACCAGAAAGTGCTATTGAAAATGAAAGGCTTAAGTGTTCCAATGTTTTGGCAGAGATGGTTACTTGAATGAGCTTCCATTCCTTTTTTTTTTTTTTTTAATGTCATAGCCATCTATGAGTGTAATTAAAAGAAATTAATTGAAGCATAGTTGACATATAATATTATATCTGTTACAAAATGTTCACCATGGTAAGTGTAGTTACCCTTGGCCACTATACAAAATTACTCTGGTATTATTGAGTATATTTCCTATGCTGTACTTTTTATTCCCATGATTTATTTATTTTATGACTTAATCCCCTTCCAATCTTTGATTGGATGAAATTGTCAAAACAATATACTTCTAAGACACATTGATAGGCTAATTGGGAATAATTATCTTCAATGTTGATTAACAAAGAGATCTATTATTAAAATTCTGACAGGTGTCAATGCAGAGTAACAAGTCTTTGTTGTTCATAAAGAGCCTGAGTCTCAAGAGTTTTAAGGGTCTCACAAACATCATCTAATGATTTTCTGTAGCATCTTAATAAGGTAGTAGAAGGCTGGCATCCTGGCCCTGGAGCACAGAGGAGGATGCTAAGCCATTGTAGTAGGCATTGCATTTATACTGATAATGCATTAAGCCACAGTCTTTTTTTATATCATTTTTAAGGATCTCAGATACACAGGACTGAGTTGTTTGTCATTAGTCCAAGGCCCACTTTTAGCATCCATCTGAGAAAAATCCTTGATTCGTTTTATTACTTTTCCCTTCATTTCCATCTCCAATTCCATTCCCCTCCCTACTCTCCTGGAAAATACATACAAAAGTATGTGCTATCCTAAGAATATGCAATGGGAAAAAGACAGTCTCTTCAACAAATGGTGCTGGGAAAACAGGACAGCTACATGCAAAAGAATGAAACTGGACCACTTTCTTATGCCATACACAAAAATAAACTCAAAATGGATTAAAAACCTAAATATAAAACCTGGAACCATAAAAATCCTAGAAGGGAACACAGGTAGTAATTTCTCTGACATTGGCCATACGTCCATCTTTCTAGGTATGTCTCCTGAGGCAAGGGAAATAAAAGCAAAAATAAACTATTTGGGACTACATAAAGAAAAAACAAAAACAAAAAAAAAAACACACACACACAACAAAGGAAATAATCAACAAAGCTGTTGATTATCCTGTGTTTGTGCACAACAAAGGAAATAATCAACAAAGCTAAAAACTATCCCACTAAATGGAATAAGATATTTGCAAATGACATAATGAATAAAGGGTTATTATCCAAAATACATAAAGAACTTGCACAACTCAACACCCGAAAAACCAAATAATACACTTAAAAAACTGGCAGAAGACATGAACAGACATTTTCTCCAAAGAAGACATACGGATGGTCAGATGGCCAACAGACACAAGAAAAGATGCTCAACATCACTCATCAAAATGCAAATCAATGCCACAATGAGATATTCTGACCTCACACCTGTCAGAATGGCTAAAATAAAAACGCAAGAAACGGCAAGTGTTGGCAAGGATGTGGAGAAAAAGGAATCCTTGTGCACCATTGGTGGGAATGCAAACTGGTGCAGCCACTGTGGAAAACAGCATAGAGGTTCCTCAAAAAATTAAAAAGAGAACTACCCTATGATCCAGTAGTTGCACTACTGGGTATTTACCCAAAGAATACAAAAACACTAATTTGAAAGGATACATGCGCCCTTATGTTTATAGCAGTATTATTTACAATAGCCAAATTATGGAAACAGCCCAAGTATCCCTCCATAGGTACATGGATAAAGAAGAGGTGATATATACACACAATAGAATATTACTTAGCCATTGAAAAGAATGAAATCTTGCCATTTATAACAACACGGATGGAGCTATAGAGTATAATGCTAAGTGAAATAAGTTAGTCAAAGAAAACAAACATCATATGATTTCACTCATGTGGAATTTAAAAAACAAACGAGCAAAGGGGGAAAACAGAGAGACAAATCAAGAAACAGACTCTTAACTATAGAGGACACACTGATGGTTGAGGGGAGGTGGGCTGGGAGATGAGTGAATTAGGTGATGGGGATTAAAGAATACACTTATCACCATGAGCACTGAGTAATGTATAGAATTGTTGAATCACTATGTGGTACACCTGAAACTAATGAAACAATGTATGTTAACTATACTGAAATTAAAATTAAAAACTTTTAAAAAAAAGTATGTGCTGTCCTTGCAGGTCCACCATCTGTAAGCATATGTATTTATGACCCAGCAATTTTGCCCCTGGAAACGTACCTCAGAAGAAATGTGTACACATTCATAAGGAACTACATACTTGATTTATCAGGGAGTGTTTGGGAGTAGCAAAGAAATGGAAGCCACCTGTATCCATCACTAAGTGAATAGATACATAAAATATGGTTTATAGACATGATAGAATTCTATGTAACTGTCAGAGGCAATAAACGAAATTCACACATAGTAACATGAGAAATGTATGAAACAGAATGAGATCTGGAGCACAATGTCATTTATGTAAAATTTTCAAACCATATGTTTAAAACAACACTAAGTATTTCTCAGATACTTTTTTATCTCTCATTTTTAAGGGAAAAATTGATGTAGTCTATCAAGAACGAAGGGAAGAAAGGAAAGGAAAACACATAAGGGTTAGAGGGAAAAGAGGGGTCTATGGATGCAATTTATTAGCTATCTACCAACATAATGCTAAGTTCATTACATTCATTATCTATTTCAAACTTATGAAATAGATACTGTTGTTCTACTAAACGTTGAGGCACACGAAACCCAAAAAGGCTAAATATCTCACCTAAGAGGTTACTGCAAGAAAACAAAGACCCAGTTCACAAAAGTAGGAGATCTGGCCCAAGAGTCACCAAGCCAGTTATAAAACCACTCCTCTCTGAGAGCTGTTTTTGGTGGAGGCAAGAATGTTCATTTTTGCATAGCCAGTTTCCTCTGTTGTAATTCTACACCCAGGTCTCAATATTAGTTGTTTTTGTTTCCCGGACTCCTGGAAGTGGGTATAAAAAGCAGTAGACAGAAGTGTAATAGACACTGATAGATATGTTCCGCTTTTGACAAATAATTACACTTGCATCTAATTTATACTTTACTGTTCCACTAATTTGGTTAGCATGAGTTGATGATATCTAAGAAACGAATAAGCCTAGATGCTCTATTAAAATTTAGTTTCTGGACCCGGAAAAGCAAAAGAGCGATTCCACAGTGCGGCGGCTCATCTGCTATGTCACGCTTCCAGGTTATTAGAAATTATATTTAACAATGATGAAATCACTTGGATATTAAAAAGGAAGTGCAAGATGCCAGGCCACACACCTATCACTGAGTTGACCCTTTATATTTCTATAGTTGCTGCAAGGAAAATGTTTTTTGAGAGCTCTAGCAAAGATGGCACAAAAGCTCCTTCCTATCAATGAGACAAGGAGACAATGAGACAAGGAGACGAGAAGGGTGACATTGATGACATCACCAAATAATATAATGCTTGAGATTTTCACTCTTCTATTAAATATGTCCAGTATGCAGCCCAGAGAAAGAAGTAGAAAGTTTAATTACGAAGCCACAAGAAAAAGTACTTTTTATTGGTAATCTCACATGAATCCTCAAATGCTAGAAAAAAAAAAAAGAAATTTGGGGGGGGAGAGGTGAGAGAGGACATGAAATTTGTCATAGATGAACTTCAAGATTCATAATTCCAGAAATAGAAAAGAATTAAGAAAATAATAATAAAGGGCATAATTAGTACTATCTCTTGAAAATTCACTAGTACCTATTTTAAAAATCCTTATATTTCCACCAAGAGGAATCTAATTAAAGAATGACACATGGATTTCATTTCTTTGCATAAAACAATGATTCTTTACGTTTCAGGGGTTATGAGCCTCTTTTACAATTTTGGCGAAAATTATGGAATATCTTTTTTCAAAATGCACATTCGTGCACATTTTGCAGAAAATTCCAAAGGTTCATAAACCTAAAACCCAAGGGCTTAGACTAGAAAGATCATATTGATCAGATACATAGTAAGTCAGTCTAAATTTCCCCTACTAACTCTTCTTTTTTGTAAAGTTTTCCAAGAAACATCTTGACATTTACCATCGTTGTAGGTGCTCATATAATATACAGAATGAAAACCAATCATCCTCCTTCAGGCAAGGTCCAATTTTGACATAATTAGATTTTGTTTATTTTACTGGGGCTGCCATTGCATTCTGCAAATTGCAGACGTCATTATGACACTTCCAGGAACCAGTGCTGAAGGAAACCAAAGATATCTGGTTATCAAGGAGAAGGCTAGTGAAGCCTTGTGCTTGCGGAAGGAGGCAGTATTATCAATGGCTCTATCAAATACAAGAGAACCAAGTGTTCATCAAAGTTCACAGCTTCTGGATAAAATAAATCTGAAAGAGTGCTCCAATAGCATAGGGGACACTCAAAATAATATTGTCAAACCCCACATCTGGTACATCATTAAGGTTTACTGCAATCATGGCTTGAGAGCAAATAGAAATGTTATTTCCCAGGTGCACTGAATCAGATTAAGAACATTTGTAGGGCAACAAAATCTATTCCTTGTGTGTTGGGATGGTCTAAATGGAAGCATTTATCTGATAGGAAAAGCTTTAGACCCCAAAGCTGTACCTACTATTCACCTGAACGTTCATCTCTGTTTCTCAGAGTGTCGCCAAACGGAGGGTGCAAATGAGACATAAGATAACATTAGATTCTGTTCAGTTAGCTCAGACGTGACTAATGAAGAATGTAATTTTGTATATTCAGGGTTTTTGTTTGTTTTAGTTGCCACTGTGTGGGTGATTTTTAAAGTAATGTGGCAAATTTAAGGTAAAATATAATGAGAAGCAGGAAGGTATTGTGAAGAAGCCTGAATATGAAATCAGAAAGACTGGGTTTGGTCCCTGGCTCTGTCATTTGGTAACTATGTCAACTTGCACAATTTCTCTGGTAAAGTGAAGACATAATGTTCATCTGTTAGGGATTTTCTGAGTTTTCACATCTGTCATCACAGTGAGACATGTTTTTCTCTACATTCCAAATACACTTGAAATTTATATTTTCTATTCATTATAGTGATCAATGCATATGATTTAAAAACTCAAGTAAAATTACAAGGTTCAAAACAATAACAATGGAAAAAGCAGTAATTTCTTCCCAGATTCCAGCTCCCCAAGGGTACCCACTACTCCTTTATCTCTGTTTGTTTGGTCTTCGACATCTACTTTTATAATATGCTTCAATCTATTTCTGGATATTTTCCAACATTTAGAAACTATATATTGAATTCCCAAATTGGAATGTGGAATTTAGTTCTCCTAGGCCGCCCTCAACACACATGCTTTCCCCTCATTTATCCTCCCCAAATAGTCATAGCACAATTTGTGTTTAAACAAGTATTTAATGCTTATATTATTATAATACAATGAAAAATGTTCAGACCTGAGCCATGTAATCAATATGTTCACATTCTTTTCTTAGACAACTCTTCCCCCTCTCATGTGTTATTTTTTTGCTTTGTATTTATTCCATTTTCTATTTCTTTTTCATTAATTCCTTTTCCAAATCTCCACCTGAACTGCAAATAGCCACTCAACGTGATCAGATGCATCAGGTGATATCAGTTTCAGTTTCTCCTTCCCACAACCTTCCTTCAGTTCTTTGTCTTCCTGTTCCAATCTTCACTGTTTCTAGGACTCTTGAGGATTTACCCTCACCAACAGACTGGTAATTCCCTTTTCTTCTCTCTTATGATCCAGCCCGCATTTCCTGAATGTTTCCTTCTTTCCTTCCTACCTCCCTCCCTTCCCTCCTTCTTTCCCCCCTTCCTTCCTACCTCCCTCCCTTCCCTCCTTCTTTCCCCCCTTCCTTCCTACCTCCCCCCCTTCCCTCCTTCTTTCCCCCCTTCCTTCCTTCCTCCCTTCCTTCCTTCCTTCCTTCCTTCCTTCCTTCCTTCCCTCCTTCCCTCCCTCCTTCCCTCCTTCCTTCCTTCCTTTTTTTTTTTTTTTTTAAATAAGGTAGAGCATTATCTTGTTGCTTCCTAAGAAACTGTGTGGAAAGTAAAGTTTGAGACTGACTACATCTGAAAATGCTTAAATGAGTGTTTGGGTATAGAACTGTAGGTCAGAAATTAGTCTCTTATAGAAGAGAAGGCATTGTTGTAGTGTTTTCCAGCTTTCAACGTTATCCTTGAAAGACTGATGGCATTCTAATTCCCAACCTACCATGTGATCTGTTTTTTTCCTCTTGGAAACTTAAATATGTTTCATTGTTCATGAATATCGTGCAATTTCAGGATGCCGTGAGCTTTGCTGTCTCTTTCATTTTATTGTGCTGCTGTGGGCTTGAACAACCCTTTTGTCCAAATTCTTATGTTCTTCATTTCAGGCAAGTTTCTTTGGATTATTTCTGTGACAATTTCCTCCCATCTGTTTTCCATTTCCTTTTCTAAGAACGTTTCAAACAGTTCTCCTCTTTTTGATCTGATCCCACACTTATCCCTTTGGACAAACTTGGTATCTCCACATCCTAATTCCTGGAAAGGAAAGGTACAAGCATACCTACTTCACAAGGACACCTCAGACTGGCTGGTCGCCTACTGTCAGCCCCAACCCTGAGCTCTCAGTCAGGTTATAAGGATCCAGCTACCGCAAAGCACTTCCATAACCAAGCAGAACAGACATTCTTACTCTACCCTCTTTCTTGTTCCTTCTTTCCACTCTCCTTCCCCTTCTCCCACTTTTTCCCTCATCTGTTTGTTTTCTTCATCCCTCATGGGGATGACCATTTGGTTCTCCTCTTCTTTTGCCTCCCCCCTTTTTTTCTTAAACTTTACTATCTGCGCATATCCCAACCCTACTGGCACTCTGTTCTCATTTCAAGTCTATGCCCTCTCACCTGTCATATTAGCTATAGCTTCAGGCCTAGCATTCTGGAGCTGGAAGGGCTCCATTTGCTGATGAGGAATGGGCTCAGAGAGGTAGAGCTGACTTCTTAGTGGCAGCAGGACTCCAGTGCAGATCTGCTAACTCTGGATTCGTTGTGCTTTCCATTACATAACAGTTCAGTGCACCTCAACGCCAGGAACACAAACCTCTGGGCAACATGCCTATGCATTTTGCTGTACAAATCCCACTGAAAAGAGATTTTTACATTGCATTTGAGTCAACGGAGTCTTTTGAGAGTAGCCTCTGTATATTACAAAAGTAGAATAAAACAATTGAGGAAAGAGTTTCTAGCAAATGCTAACATTCATTGAAAAATTACTATGTGCCATTCATTTTGCATATGTTCTCTTATTTGAGCCACATAATAACTTCATATAATACTCACACAAGCCCTGATTTCAATATGATGAAAGGCAGATAAATTGATTTCTTTACTCAGAGAGACATCGGAGGAACTTATTCACAAGTCTGTGTGGTTCTCAGGTCCATGCTGTTAACTAATCTATGGTGCTTCCTGATAGACATTGTTTAAGGCATTAATCTAGCTTGCTAGACAAGCCCAATAGTCCAAAAGCATGCACAATTTTGAAACAGGCTTTAAAGTGTTCATGCCCTTTGCCTGTTTAGCAATATCTGCATCTCCCACTTCTTTGCAAATCTCTAGATTCAGAGAGGGACATATTCTCTCCAGTTCCCTGTACATCCCCATTCAGAGCCCTCCCATTCTTATGGGAAAAGGTAAATATAGCAAAACTAGGGTGTTCCAGATTGTTTCCAGTCTGGCTCACTTCTTTTCAGATAAAAAACATTTGGTGAAGCTATATTTTTAAGGCTATTATAACAATTATATCCAGCAAGCTTCTTAAGGTTTATTTGAACTGAAGTGATTTGCATCAATCCAAGCTCCCGGTCTGCTCTCCAGGTTTTCGTGACTGCTGTTTGGAGCTATAAATCTAGCTTGGCTAATGGAGGATAATAAGCAAAGTGTCCTTGCTTTCTCTCCAACATAACTCAGCTGTGTAGTATAAAACCTTGATTCCGCCTTTAGACATGTGTTGACCAGCTTGTCAGAATTTCCATTGGCATTGTATACGAGGGTGGGTGGAAACTGCTACAATTTAGATGTAACTGAATTTGAATTTTTTTTAAAAAACCTTCCTTTCATGTGACTTCAACCCCCTGATTCATTTTCAACTTGGAAAAAATACCATATACATGGTGGTCTATGGAGCTGTACTTTGGCAAGCACAATTTATAATTCATTACCTTTTTTTTTTTTTTTTTTGGTCAAGGCAATTTTTAAAACGCTATTTCTATCATCTTTTAAATTGATGTCTTTCTTCTTTGACTGCCATATGAGCTTTATGCATTATTTTCAGCATCTTTAGGGTATTTTTTCTATTGCTTTAAAGTGTAATGGACCATATATCAGATATTGTAAAATATGTTCTAGCCTTCAAAACAAGTTAAGCCTATCACCTGTTTTATAACAAGCAGGAGCCCAGCAAATGTTCTGTTGTAATCTCCACAGTAAGAAATAGCACTTTATATTAATATGGTGCCCAGGGTCTTTTTGAGCTAGTCTGGAATCCAGGACAAACCAAAGCTTTGCTGTTGATACCTTAATACCACCAGGTGAACCTGTACGGTAAATCTGGGCAGTGAGTGTCAGAAAGGTCCCTGAGTACAGTAGGTTGAAAAGTATCTTCCCTTCCAAAAAAAATTTAGATGTGCCTGGAACCTCAGAATGTGATCTTATTCACAAATGGGGTCTTTGCAGAAGTATTTCGTTGAGATCAGGTCATACGGGATTACAATGGGCACTGAATTCAAAGACTGATGTGCTTATAAGAGGAAAGACAGAGACACAGAGACACGAAGAAGAGGAAGGGATTAGTTTGACATAGCTGCAAACCAAGGATTGCCAGAAACTAGGAAGAGGTAAGGAAGGATCTTCTCTAGAGCCTCCAGAGGGAACACAACCCTGTTAATACTTTGATTTTGAACTTCTTGCCTGCAGAACTTAGAATGAATTTCTATTGTTTTAAGTCACCCAGGTTGGGGTAATTTGTCACAGCAGCCCTAGGAATGAATACACTGAGGATTTCCTGAATGATGTTACTGAAGAGGTAATAAGACTCCAAACACTCAGGACTCCTGGATGTAGGACATCCAACAGCTATATGTGCCTGTGGGTAAGAAGAATGACTGGGGGGGCGCCTGGGTGGCTCAGTCAGTTGAGCGACCGACTTCGGCTCAGGTCACGATCTCACGGTTTGTGAGTTCGAGCCCCGTGTCGGGCTCTGTGCTGACAGCTCAGAGCCTGGAGCCTGCTTCAGATTCTGTGTCTCCGTCTCTCTCTGCCCCTCTCCCACTCGTGCTCTGTCTCTCTCTGTCTCAGAAATAAATAAACATTAAAAAAAAAGAAGAAGCATGACTAGGGAACTACGCACAGCGACCAGATCTGGGATCATCTCACTTCAAGCAAAAGGGCAGCTGCTAAGGAAGGGAGGGAAACCCAAGCTTGGTCTGAGACTTGGAATGCAGGATTTGAGCTGCAAATAAAGGAACAGACTTCAGTAATAATCTGGGCGGAAAGAACCTCAGTAACCTGTTCATCTTCTCAGCTGCACCAACACATGTACATATAGGACAACTGAGCCCAGCTTGATAATTTTGCAAATAGTTCAACCACAGTAAATGGAAAGACTTTTACTATGAATTACGGGAAGGTGTTCATTGTTTTGGGAAATCCAGCTCAGGACTGGAGCCCACACTCCACTCTGCTTTGACGAGCACCATTTGACACTGGGAAGCTCAAGGACTTTGGCATCAATGAGATACGTGTTAACATTCTGGCCCCTTCACTTTCTGCTTGTCTAGCTATAGTATTTTGACAAAATGCTGTGAGCCATGATGTCCCCATTTAAAATGGGAATAAGACGTATCTACATCATAAAGTGCTTGTGAGGATCAGCTGAGATAAGCTATGCAAAACAGGTGGCATACAGCAGGTGCTCATTAAATGTTAGTTCAGTCCCTTCTGTTCCTGGCAGCCAGGCAATTAAACAGTAATTGCTCTCTTCTTCTTTTTCACACTTATATCCCTAACAGACTAGATAGGACATGATTTCCAAAGAAATGAGGAGGCTATGTTGGGTCACTTATGCTTATATGATAATGAAATTGACATACTGTTTCTGCATTTGATGGTGAAGGATAATTTTTTTTCCTAAAATTTATTAAATTTTTTAATGTTTATTTAGTTCTGAGAGAGACAGACAGAGACAGAGACAGAGCATGAAAGGGGGAGGGGCAGAGAGGGAGGGAGACACAGAATCTGAAGCAGCCTCTAGGCTCCGTGCTCTGTGCTGTCAGTACAGAGCTGGATGTGGGGCTTGAATTCACATGCCATGAAATCATGACCGGAGCTGGAGTCGGACACAACTGACTGAGCCACCCAGGCACCCCAAGGATAAATTATTTTTTAATAGTCATGCTTAATAGTTACAAGGAGTCTTCTAGGAGGCATTGATTTAACTCAGAAGCAGACCTAAAAGCCTGCTGTGGTGAAGAGTAACATTCCCCCAGCTGCTTTGAGCTCCCTTTCTAGAGTCGAATTGCTGGCGAGGCAAGAAATTATAAATGTCTACTCTTGTAAGTAGCTTGGGTTGGTCCAAGACTATGACAGAACAAAGATATCCTACAGTAGGACAGAAAAGGTATCAGTTGAAATTTTACTCTTCTTTAATCCTGGAAAATCATAAATTCTTTCTCAACTAGTCACTCTTCACATAGACTTTTGTGGGCCCAAACTCTCAAGACTTTTTGAAAGTAACGGTTTTTGAGTCTGGATTCAAATTAAGACCTAACTAACACCTACAGCCTCTGCCAGGCTCAACCACACAGTGCCTCCCAGTGTCTCTTCCACATGAGTCTCCTCCTTTCCTTCTCTTGAAAACAATGAAACTAGCCCAAAACTTTGTCTCTGAATTTTTATGTATGTGTGTGTGTTTTGTTTTGTTTTTCCCAGAGGAAGAGGTTACATTCTGGTCCTACAATAATTAAATCAGGAAGGAACAATGGAGGACGTTTGTTTGCTTTACTGTATTGGATGAGATTAATGGTTACCAAGTCTGGAATTCAGGTTCCGGAAAGGGAAAGGGAGGCAAAAGAGTAGGGAAGGATGGGGGAGAGGGGAGGGAAGGAGAGTGAAGGGATAGGCAGAGGTGAGGAGAACAGGGAAAGAAGAAAAAACTATGATATGGAAGAGAGGGAATGTGGAAGGAGCATTTTGGGAGGGTTGTTTGGCAAACACAGCTCACCTTTCCTATGCCTTCCCAGGTCTAAACTTGTTACCTCATTTCTTCCTATCTACCACAGAGTGAAATACTGTAAGCAATAACTTCTCAGAACTTAAACTAGGCCTTGCAATTGGTTCATTATGTGCTTGCTAGAGGCTTTGCTTAGAAGAAATTACGTTCAGGACAATAGCTGACTAACATATAAAATACACACTAAGTGTTAGTCACTGTCCTCACAACCACCCCCTGAGGAGATAACTATTTTTATTTTTGACTGAGAAAAATGAGGCTTGGAGAGACAAAGAAATTTGCTTAAGGCCCTATACCCAGCAGAACCGGCATTCAAACCCAGGTCAGTGATTCAATACTCCATGCCTTTAACCACCAAGCCACACTCCCACGCTTAGAATGGAGAAAAGAATCTACAATGTTCTCCCCAGGCACAATTCAATAGCAGTGCATGGGCCTCAATCCCTGGAAACAGTATAGTGAAAGAGTTTGCTTGAAGAAGCAACAATTTTTCATTCCTCATGTTTCCTTGGATGAGAGATTCCACCCACTTTCTAGGAGGGAAAGGATGAGAAGAACGTCCTTGCTTCTATCTCCTTCACTGACCTTCTCCTCAGAGGAAAAGGAACAAACTCTCTGATATGGAAGATTGGAGAAACAATCCCATGCACTTGGCCCCACAATTTGATTTCCCCTTCCCCCAGCCTATCTCCAGTGCACTCACTGGCTTCTCATTTTTGTGGTAAACTTTCCAGAGCAGTATCTGTCCCTGGAGAAGGAAGGCTCTGGGATGGTCCTGCTGAGTCAGGAACCAGGAGGGCATGAATTTCTAATTGTCTGTGGACTAAAGCAAGCCCATTTGGCCACCACGCAGAGCCATGCTTTGCAGTCATTTTTTTTTTTAAGTTTATTTATTCATTTTGAGAGAGAGAGAGCACAAGTGAGGGAGGAACAGAGAGAGAGGGAGAGAGAGAGAATCCCACGCAGGCTCCACATTGTCAGCACAGAGCCCAATGCAGGGCTTGAACCCATGAACCATGAGATCATGACCTCAGCTGAAATCAAGGGTCTGATGCTTAACCTATTGAGCCACCCATGTGCCCCATAGTCATTTTTATCAGTAATATAACTGATGGTTTTATCTCCATCTCTCTATCTCTTCTATTTCAGTTCCCAACTTCCTCAACTTCAATTACCTGAAAATCAAAGTGGGAATATTAATACCCACTGGTTTGACCCACTGGTCAAACAGTTAAATGAGATAAAGTATTTACATCTCTTTATACCTAGTAAGCATTTAACAACTGTGCCCCCCACGCACAACTTTTCTTCTTCTCTTAGTCACAATCTAACTTTTATGACTTGTTTTTACTATGAATATAAATATATCTCTTCCATCTTGTAATCTCTCATTGCAAAATTTTAATTCTATACTTATATCTCATAGGTTTTGGCAATTAAATTTGTGCAAATAAGAAGTCTCACTGAGTTGGTATCTGCTGTAGATTTGGTCTTCATATCTTAAATCTTTGAGCATATTTACCCCATTGAAAGCATCTGATGTAATTGTTTTCAGCAGCATGTAATTTTTAAATCACGTGATTAGATCATAATAATTAGGCTCTTGAAAGGAGCCGCAAAGTAGAAATTTGAACATACAAATTAAGTTAGACCTTTTAGAATTAAAAGTTATTATTTTGGCTTCACTTTGTGTACATTACTTAAAGACAGTAAGAAAGGGATAAAATATCTTTAGATTTGAAGCAATTCAATATCATTTGAATTTTATTATTCAATTCTTTCACATTTGTTCTGATAAAAGAGCTAAAAGTCTCAGCCTTCAGAAGCCAGAAAATGCTGTTTGCCCAGTGGGCCCATGATTAAATGTCTTCTCATGTAGAAAGAGCGCAAAAACAAAGAAGCAAACACATAGCTGACAGACGAGAGCTGAACGTTTGTCACTGATGTGCAGCATGACTCTCTTTCCCTTTGTAAGTAAAAGTGCCAAACTGCTGTGTGACATTGGAGTCAATAAGTAGTCAGACTCAGCAAGCTGATCTTGGCAATTCTACTTTTAGGCCCTGTGCTTAGGCCAAGTCAGAAGACATACCTTACAGGGACCCTTGATCGCAGAATTTACAAAAGGCTATAACTCAGGTTGTGACAAAGTCTTGAGTGGAGCCTTACAGGGGCAAATACTCATTAAGACAGATCCAGGAAGGGTTCTGCTTGATTCCTGGAAGGTAGAGCTTGGTTAAGCTAACAATGATAAGAATTGATAGTGGTTCCAGCTGAGCATCAGTTAGGGCGTTTTGGTCCCTTTTCTTGGGTATAGACTATGGTGATGCTACCCTTCTCAGCATGAACTTGCTCAGCTTTGAATTACCTGCCTTTTGTTCACCTTTTGATTTCCTCCTGCATTGACCCCAGATCAAGGAGAAGAGAAATAACAGAAAAACAACTTTATATTGTTGAATCCTGGAGGGTGATGCACCTTGAATCAATCATGGAGAAGAGTCTAGTACTTAGGAGAGGGACACACCATCTACTTTCTTCTGTGCTCTCAATCCATCCTCAGGCACCCTCAGAAGTCCATTCTTGTGTCTAAAAATCAACCCTATTCTTTAGAAAGAGTCACAAAGATGTGACCCTTCCTTCTCTCCCACTAGTTTGAAGGTCAGGAAAAGTAGAATTGAACAGAAACAGGAAATGGTTATAAAGTCCCAAATTCCACCCTCTGTAGTCATACCTCCTAGACTTAAAAGTCGATAACTCAATGTTTACCCATCCTTCCTAAAAAGGCATAGGGATTATATCTGCCATAACTTTTGAACCGCCACCAGGGTTGAGGATGTGAAACAAAGTTAAGACGCCATTCCCATATTTTTAGAGTAACAAGGTGTGAATATCTTCAATCTGTAGTATTTTTAATATGATTTAGCTTATTCCATCGTGAAGAAACTCCAACATCTATTTTTCTTTACTAATTAATGGAAAATAACGTGAGACTGTAGGAAGGTTACCCACCATCTACTTAATGACTGCCTTCAAAATTGCTAATAAACTGACTTGCTGGGACAGTAATGACATTGACTACTGCCTGCGTGGAACACTGCTTAGCTCACCAGAATCCAAGAACTACAAGTCATAAGTAGGTGTAAAGCTGGTGACATCATATTTCTGAGTCAGATATTTCCAACATTTCAATAGCATAACAGAAAAGACATATGCTTTCAACTGAGACAAAAGCTAGCAGCCCTCCAACAACAGCTTTGGCACTTGCCTTTCTTAGGATTAACAAAGAAAGGACTGACCCCTAGGACCTCACAGTGCAATGGAGGGGAAAGGTACCCAAATTGAGGAAGCCATAGTTGACTTCATCCCTGGTCAAAAAGAAACCATCCTTCTTAGGAAAGAAGGACATGATTAGGCCTCAGATTGGAGGAAAAATTAGGATGTGTGGCAAATTTCATAATATGTACTTATGTCATATGTTTATGCAAAAATCAAGGCAATCCATGAAAAATAATGCAGTCATATCACCTTGGTCATTTGCTAACAGTCCCATTGGAATAGGGGTGAAAACTAGAGTTTAAAGACCTTCTACTTGTTCTGCTAACCATCTACACTCATCATTATGATATTAATCGGCTGTTTGTTTTACACTTCCCCATCCCCTAAAGAAAGAGGTAGCCTTTCCCTGAGAAAACTCTGTTAGCTGCTGACAGGCTTGTTATAAAGATTCCAATATTATGGGATAAAAGTAATTGTTGCACAATCCTGTCCTAGATATTCAAATATTTGAAGTCATACATAGTGACCAAAGATTATGCAAATTCCCCTGGTTTGCTTTGCAAAAGTAACCTGAGCCTTCCTGAGGACCTGACTCATGTGGTTGTTGGAGGGACTAAAATGGCATTAGTTTGGGAGGTTCTTGGGTGTTTGGAAGCCTCCTGGAAGCTTCCAGAGATATTATCTGGCCCTACCCACACAGTTTCTGCCCTAGCCCCACTCCTGGGTACTGACTGAGTGACATCTTGCAAAGATCGGGGAGACAGGTAACTATAACCTGCATTTTAGTTGGCCTAATTCCACCCTCCTTAGCAAACTTCCCTCAAAAGATTGAAACCTTTTACAGGATGCAACTTCCTTCCTGAGCTGAACTGTTGTACTGGCTGTGGTATCTTTTCTCCTTGCTCATTCCTTATTCCTCAGAGAACTTGGGGAATTTTAATAACAGGAACTACCAGCTATGAAAATTTTCACTCATGTTTCTGAAAGAAATGGAAATAGTCCTAATACATTGCTTCTTTCTAGTCTTCTCTATAAAATGTCTTCATCTGGTATAAGTGACATATTATAGACCAATGTTTCTCAAACCTTAGCATACTACAGGTATCAAAATCACCTGGAGGACTAAGGCGACCACAGATTCCTGGGCCCCATCCTTAGACTTTCAATTCAGTAGGTCTGGGTTGGTTCCCGAAGATTTGCATTTCTAACAAGTTTCCAGGTCAAGCTACGGGCCCAAGGACCCCATTTTGAGAATCCCGGTTACAGTGGAAGGGCCAAATACCTGTGAAGTAAGGCTGGGGTGACTGATTCATGGTGGTTCACCTGCAATTTTAGTACTAAAAGGTCCACATCCCAGTGACTCCTTCAGTTCAGGGCAAAAGCCAGGACAGTTGGTCACTCTAGGTGAGGGCAAAAATATTACTAGCTTAAATAGAAATTTGGTAGCTCTTAGTATTTCTAAAAACCATTTTCAAGAATGCCATGTTATGATTTCATATTTAGATGATTAAAAGGTTTAGATACTGCACATTATCTAGCTAGTCTCCATAGTTCTAAAATATGAATGATCTTAGAGTATCCTGTAAAAGAGTAATGAGCCCTTACTGAGGCCCTAAAGCCCTGTGTGCCACTATGTTAGCACTTTGAATATATTATATCTAAATCCTCCAACAGTACAGCTTATTAGGAATTACAGCCAATCCAGATGGGAAACTAAGCTTGCAGAGGTTACAGGGACACAGCTTGTTATTCTGCAGCTGGGATTTGAGCCCAGCTGTCTCTGGCTCCAAAGCTTGTATTCTTTCCCTTATGATGATCCAAGGGAGTATTTGTTTTTCCTAAGGTTTAACATTTGCCATCACTTAATAGGTATAGATGTTCAAGGCCAGTCTTATGGGGGCTGATTATTTGTGCACTCAATCTGAGATTATAGTGCATGCCACCCCCTAAAAACTCCAGGGAGAAACGGTCTGTAGACAGTCTTTCCTTAATTAGGAAAAAGTGGTAGAAGAAAAACAGCTAGTTATGCTTTTAAAATTAAAAAAAAAAAAAAAATGCTATTGATGGGGCACCTGGGTGGTTCAGTTGGTTAAACGTCCAACTCTTGATCTGGGCTCAGCTCATGATCTCAGTTTGTGAGTTCCAGCCCTGCCTAACTACGCCAACAGCACAGAGCCTGCTTGGGATTCTGTCTCTACCCCCCACCCCCACCCCCGCCACACCCTCCCTCTGTCTCTCTCTCTCAAAACAAATAAACTTTTAAAAATTGTGTTATCAAAAGCAATTTTGTTTTTATAATTAAATTATTTCAAAAATATAAGGCACAGTATAATACAGAATAAAATGTGAAGGCATACTTTAAATATAATGTACTCTCTTTATCACATTTCAATGATTATCAGTCATCACTTATTGCAAGAGGACTAAGTCTTTCCCCTCCTGGGGCACCTCTGATTCATTACATACACTTGCTGATCACAGTCATGTCCCAGGTCCTGATCCTGACTCAGGACCTCCAGTAGCTGGGGATGAAATTCTCTCCACTGTTTCCTCTTCTGTCTTCCTACTAGAAAGCTATTTCAGGTTTCATTTTTTTTTCACCTATGCAATCTCAGAAATATATCCTCCTATTCTGAAAAAGAGCTATTTCCCATGTGTGTGTGTCTCTCTCTCCTTTTTTCTACTCTATGATCTGTCTTTTCAAGGCCAGACCATAGAAGAACAAGAAACCTGGTCAAAATACGCTTCTTTCCCTGGAGGCCTCTCACCTTGATAATTTCCTTCCCATCAGGAAAATTATCTTGTCAACTCCCTAAACTCATTTGGTGAATTCTCTCCCCATTCTCCGCCCCATTTAATGACATCTTACAGTATGTGCAGAATCCATGTTTTGATTAATCTGTCAATTTTGTGATTCCAGAAGGACACTCTTTTTATTTTTGTTACTTTAAATATATTGGGATCCATCAGGAATGGTTTAGAGGACTCGCTTTTGTTTTTCCCTTGTACAGGGTAGGGTGTTCTCAGTTCCTAGCATCCTCTCACATTTATGTGAGTCTTATGGTCCACACACAGCATGAAACGCTTCATAGTCACCTTTTTTCCTTTCCTGATTTCCATTAAACAGAATTACTTACATGTTTCTAACCATGAGAAAATAAAAGTTAGGAGGGCAAAAACTCTTAAAGTTTCCTCACACCTGTTCTACTCCAGCCAGTGGCAGCGACCCCCTGTGGCCCCCTATCCCCACCAGGAGTGCTCACCTGAGGTGGGCCCAAAGACACCTGCTCATAGTAGAAAATCCAAGACTTGATCATAAAAACATCCCCGACCCTAGAGCAGGGTCTATGGGCTGTAACTCACAACTGACCTCATCACATCAAGGCTGTGGGTGGCCTTCTTGGCTCTGAGCCTGGATTTTCCCCAACCTTGATTTTGTGTCTTGGTCTTAAACATGACCAGTATCTCTTGACCTGCGCTGGTCAGTCTTTGCTAATGGTTCAAGATATGAACTGGTCAGGGGCGCCTGGGTGGCGCAGTCGGTTAAGCGTCCGACTTCACCCAGGTCACGATCTCGCGGTCCGTGAGTTGGAGCCCCGCGTCAGGCTCTGGGCTGATGGCTCAGAGCCTGGAGCCTGTTTCCGATTCTGTGTCTCCCTCTCTCTCTGCCCCTCCCCCGTTCATGCTCTGTCTCTCTCTGTCCCAAAAAAATAAATAAACGTTGGAGATTGCTCCTTCCTTTAAAAAAAAAAAAAAAAAGATATGAACTGGTCACCATAGAACTTTTATTTTACCCCAAACGTTCGAGAAGAGAGAAAGATGACGCACATCGTCATGCCCAAAATGAGGTACAAGTTGGTGACATTTTCAAAGAATGAGAAAGTGGCTGGGAAGGAGAATGGGTAGCAAGTAGGGAGCAGTACCAATGGGTTCAGCAAACTTATAGCAAATTCCATACTTCCAGGCTCAGCAAATAGCAATACACTCCCTTTTCTTTTGGCAAACATTTAAAAGTCAAATATCTTGCACCAGACACCAGGCAGAGACACCGTTTTTTTCTTATATTTTTCCTAATCAAATGGGATCATTAACAGAAAACAAATCAAGCACAAATGCCCATCATAAAAGAATTTTGCTTAATGCATGTCTCAGCAACAAAGTAAAATGTCCTAACAGCATTTAGCATTTCAAATGAAGATAATTGTGAAACAGTAACACTGAAACCAACAACAAACGGGATTGTGAGTGTGTGCGTGTGTGTGTACATGTATGTGGGTGTGTGTGTGTTTAAATACAAAATGCCTTTCACTGTTTGCTCACAAGATCAGATTGCCCCTTTTGGGCAAAGACGGGGAATGATATTTTAAACTCTGAACTGAACCTGATAAAAGCTACTGGTGGTTTCTTCCTTTTAAGGGCGTAGACCAGCAGAGCCCCTGCCAGGCGTTGGGCCTCCCTCAGGCCATTTCCTGTCTACGGAGCTCTGTGGCGGGGCATGGGGCTACTTTGACATCTTTGTGTCAGAGCATCAAGGACACAGTCTTCCGTTTAAGTGTCTGGCTGGCAAATTCCAAGGAATATGATCTTTTAGCCAGTAACCCATAGCGACAGTGTCCCAAAAGGTTTTAATAGCAGACACTGTTAGTGGGTTGGGTTTGCAACCAGTTTCAAGTTCTCTCCCATGCTTCTTTCTGAACTATGGGTCTTTCCGGAAAATAAGCAACTGCCACTGAGAAATTGTTTATTTCTAACCTGTGAGCAGCATGAAAACACAGTACTTCTATTGAGATGCCAATTTGGTGATGTTTGTTTAATCATTAATGTATTCCGCTTCACGGGTTGAATAGCTGAAAGTTACCCAGAAAGTTAGAAAAGGAGAGTTTGAACCAGAAACCCAGATTAAATAATTAGACTAAGTGATCATATAATTTGCCAAACTACATTCAGAAAGTTTAGGGTTATTTAGCATTATTTAATCTGGCCTGTGCTAAAGTTTGTATTTCACTCTGTGGGAAGAAACGCCTTGCTAAGCAAATTAATAGTGTATATAATAAAATTGCATAATACATTTTAACCCACTAAAAGGAATATGAACAATGTATAACTCTTAATTTATTTTTTATGCTTTATTTCTACAGAATTTGAATGGGTAAAGGAGCATATAATGTTTTGTTTAAAAGTGAGGATTCATTTTTGCATTGTGATTCATGTAACTTTGTTATGTTAGAATAAGAAGATGAAACGGTACATTTAGAAAGACTCAAAAGACTTTCAGAAGTTTTTGTTTCAACCTTTTGCTTCTCAGTCTAGCTTTTCAAGTTCTATAATTTTTTATTAATTTGTTTCGTATTCAGCCAACATTGATATAATTATACTATAAGTAACTTGATTTTTTAAAAAGTCACCAAATCTAACATGACAAGGAATGCCTAACTGTATTGTGACGTACTATGGCCTTGAATCGGTGGTACTTTTTTCTCTATATCAAAGACTTCTTTTTCACAGTTCAGCTGATATCATTTGGGAAGGGGGGGTGCCAAAAGGCAAAACAGAATTTTTCCCGGCTTAGGCAGCATGATACTTCATATTAAAGACCCAAGGTGGAGGCAAGAGCGAGGTTAGATGGACCTGGAACCTGGCATCAGGTGGGAGCCTAGTAAGTCAATAACCAGATACTAAGAAACTATTGAGTCTGGACAAAGTAACCCTGGCTGGTCTCCACTGAGACAAGGGCAGGGACTTTTTTGTATCTGACCCAGCCAAGAAAATGCAAGGAATAAATACTGGTTAAGCACAAGACTGTATAATTTATTGTGCAAACTGGAACACTTTGGAGAGTAAAAAATGCTATTAATAATATACCAGGACAAAAGGTAGAAACCAAGCCTATTTCCAGGCAAAATAGGACTTACAGTCTTCTAGTTAAAAGCCATCCAGGGCTATATAGTTTTCATATCATGAAAACTAAGAGCAGGGGGAATCATCCACCAACATTTTCATTTTGCAGGTGTAGCAGCAAAGGTATTGGGCTATGAAGAGGACTTTCTTAAGTCTGACAAGTTCCCGGCAGTATTAGGACCAGGGCTAGAACTTCCTGCTTCCAGTTCAGTGTTTTCCTAGCATACCACATACTTCTGTAGCGTTTCACCCTCTTCAAAGTGTAGCCCCAAGTTTCCCCAGGCCATAACATTCGGGAATACAAACTAAGGTCATAGTAGCAATAACAAATAATAATTTCCTTGTTCTTCATCTACTTGTGGTTTCACTAATTCCAGTTCTACTTTAAATTCCCGTGAAACAATTTCTAGGAGACTCCTGGGGTTGGTTTGTGTCCCTACATTATATAGACTCCACCACTTTCCTCAACTTCCACCTTCACACCAGAGTAGCACAATCTCCGTGAGCTGGAGACAGGTTCAGAGCTGGGTTCCACTTCCTTGCCCGGTACCACGGCTCTGAACACAGTATTTAACCTTCCTGGGACTAAAATTCATCTAGGCCGGAACTTTTGTAAAATGTGACCTTTATAGCATTGCTTTCTGGAACTATGACTGTAAGTAAAGTAATGTCCAATCAATTCTTATTATTTGTGGTAGTTCTGTTCTATAAAATCACCCACAAACATTTAAGTAGCAAATACTGAGCCACAGCTCCTTGGGAAAATACAGAGTTCGGTTCCTGTGAGCCTCTGGTCACATTTTTGTCCACTGAACAATTAATAACCTTGTTTTATGTGCATTTCTGTTTAAAGACACCTTACTTTGTATATATTATTTTTTAAATTTTTTTTTTCAACGTTTATTTATTTTTGGGACAGAGAGAGACAGAGCATGAACGGGGGAGGGGCAGAGAGAGAGGGAGACACAGAATCGGAAACAGGCTCCAGGCTCTGAGCCATCAGCCCAGAGCCCGACGCGGGGCTCGAACTCACGGACCGCGAGATCGTGACCTGGCTGAAGTCGGACGCTTAACCGACTGCGCCACCCAGGCGCCCACTTTGTATATATTATTGATTCCTTAACATTAAACTCATGGCCAACAGCATTCCCTTCTCATGCAGAGGAACACTAGACAGTGCTTCAGCATTACACTTGGGGGCTATTTCAAACAGCAAAATTACCAACAAAAAGCACACACTAAAAATGTGAAAACGTTGGAGCTAGACAGACAGCAAAAGGACACTTGCTTACAGTATGACAGCTTTACCCTATTTGACCTCAGCTAGGAACACACATGCATGTCAGGGGCCTCAAAGTTTTCTCTGCACTTGTCTACGGATGACTACAAAAGCCTCCAAAAAATTTGGAGTCACAGAGAAGTTTTAGTGAGTAGGCAAATATAAAATCTTCAAATAATGATGATCTACTATCTTAGCACAGTGCATGAAATGGAACCCATAGTAAATGTTAACTGTTGTTCTTGTGTGACGGTTGTTAAGAAAAACCTCCTGCCAAGGCCTAAGACACAGGGGGCCACCCCCACAATTGCTGAATACCCCAGTGCGACTACTCTTGATGTCAACCAAAAGGGATAGTTTTTCACCAAGACAAGCAGTAAGCTGGTTTAGCCCTGGCACTCAGGCTTTATGTTCCAGATAGGAAAATAGTTATAAAATTTTCCCCAAAGTGTCCAATGTCCACCAGGTAATGGACTCTAGTGGACCTACTTTCCAGGTCGTCCACAGTCAAATATCACCTCAGGCATCCCTTTCCCCTTCCTAGGTGCCACCTGTTTTGATGTGACCTTCACAAGGCATTTATATGTTACATATGCAAATATATTGCACACCATCATGAATTAATGACCCATTATCAAACAAATCCCACACACACTTCAACACTTTCCAGTTTCTCGTACAAAAGGCACTCAGATTTTTCACTCCCTTCCTTTTATTTATTTTTGTTTTGTTTTGTTTCTCCAGTTCCTCTCTTAGCTTCCCCTGTGGCCTTGCATATTCTCCTATTAGAGCATGTTCTTGAAATGGCTCTAACTCCTCCTTTGGCTGCCCTCAGGGTTTTCTCTTTCCCTATCCTCTTTGACTCCTTGATTTCTGGCTTATTCACTGTCTCAAATTCCAATTACTCCCTCCTCCAGCAGATTCTCTTCCTGCAGATCTTTCTATAATTGAGCTTGTTGTTCTCCTCTGGCAGTCTCAACTTCCGAGAACGGCCTCCTCCCTGTGCCTTCTCCTTCCCTGTGGCCCCTTGGACAGGGTTGTTTTCTCTGGGACAGGCCCAGACTGTCGCCTTCCCTCAGCAGGGGGTGTCTTCTTCCTGTGCTTTGTGTTCAGCCCTAGCTGCATTCCCCATTTCCTGCTTCCCCTTCCTCTTTTATCTCTGTCTAAAATCCATCACCCTTAACGCATGTGACGTGTAGGTTTGGATTTTGCAAAAATTGAATTGTCTTAAAATAGGTCCTACTTGAACACTCTGTGTACCTCCCTTATAGAATAGCTCATTATTGCGTGGACTTGGCTACACTGCAGGTCACATCCCACCCCCTGTGTTATTGCAAATAAACACAGGCCATCCCACTGTGATTTCCAACCAAATGTGTGCCTTAGATTTGTCTTTTAATACCAGCATCGAGAGCTGACAGTTACTTACAGTTCTGAAGTTTTAAATATTATGCCTGTATGCTAATTTGCTCTCTGAATCTTGCTTCTTCCACTTCGACCACCCTGTCCCACTTACCCAGCCCCCAATGACTCTCCCAAAACTAGTCTCACGAGGGCTGCTGAGGCCTTTCAAAGACATCAATCCAGTGACCTGGCCCATTCTCCTTGTCCCATTCTCCTTGACTTCCCAGCACTGTTCAACAGGGTTCATTCTTTCCTTCAACAAATAGTCACGGAGTATTTCTCTATACCAAGCACTGTTCTAGACACTTAGGATAGGTTAATAAAACAAAGATTGCTGCCCTTGTGGAGGTTACGTCTTATTAGACTGTGGGGGCAGAGATCAAAAACATAAATAACAAATTATTATTATATAGACAAATTAGTAAGTAAATTGTTATATTAACCAGTCTTAAAGAAAAAAAGGAAAGAGAGCAGGGCAAGGCAGTCAGGGAGGTGAATGTTGGGAGGTTTCAGTGTCCAAAGTGTGGTCAAGTAGATATCCCTGAGAAGGTGACAATTCCGCAGACTTGAAGGATGTGAGAGAGGAAACCATGTGGACATCTGAGGGAGTGTGTTCCAGGGAGTATGTCTGAGTGTTCAAGGACTGGCAAGGAGGCCAGTGCACTGGAGAGAGCTGAGGGGAGGGTCCTAGGGAATGAAGTCAGAGAGGTAACAGACCTTCGGCCATCTTGGGCTTGTAAACCCTGTTATCACATTCCCCCTTTGGCCTCCATAAATGTGCTCTGCTGGTTCTCTCTGCAGTTTCTTCCTTTGCTTCCTTTTCCAGGGCCTTTGTCTTCAGCTGATCCCCACAGAGTTGGGTTTTCCAGATGCTCTTTTCTCATCCACCTCTGTTCCCTCACCATCTCTTCCTTCTTTATTGCATCTGCTTCCTTTGCTTCTATCATATGACTAATTCCAAAAATTGTCTCCAGGTTACACCTAACCTGGTACTCTTTCTCTTTTGGCGTCTTACCAATATCTCATACTTGATATGTAATAAATCAGCTTTCTGTCAAGCCTGTAATTCTTGGGGTCTTTCCTATTTCCATTAACGAAAACTATTTCTTTGGCCATTTGTATTTAAAATCTCATAGTTACCATCATCCTTCTTATCTAATCAGTTTCTAAGTGCTCTTAATTCTATCTTCAAGTAAGGAAACTTGGTAAGGGGATCATATATCCAAGAGAACCATAACCTTAATTTAATTGATTCATTATAATCTTAATTCCCCAAGTCACTTTTAGACTTTGATAATATTGTCATATGTGCTCAGGTAGAACTCTGATTACCAATATATTCATAAAGAGTTTAACAAATTAGGAGTTAATTTTTTACTTTAAATAATCAGAATCACTTGAAAGCTTATAATTAAGGGAAATTCCAAGGTGTCGACTACACGAGGTAGCCATGGATTTGTAAAAACTGACAGAATAATAGGATCTGGGTTGCAAGCTCTAATTCTGGTGCCAGAACATTCACATGCTGCCCTTTGCTGTGTCTTCCCTCATGTTCATTTATCATCACTCAGGCTGCTTTGCAGCTCCTGCCTGGCACTATAATTCAGCAGTTTATCACAGACCCACTAAGAAAATAATTCGGGGAATGAGTAAAATCCCTGGAAGTAACCTATCCACCCTCCAGCCTGTTCAAAGACTGCATGACTTACAAGCTTGTAACCCACCACCAGTCAGTTTTTGAACAAGAACCCCATCATTCACCCTATTTCCACCTTGAGCCATAGGGTACATGCTGCCGTATTTACATTTTTCTAGCATTGTCATTTTCTGGGACACGTCTGCGATAACAGGACGAGGGGTTATCCCCTGCCCTCCTGTTGCACCATTCTCTCCCTGACGCCTCTCTCTTTTCTCTTCCCTGAGAAGCCATTACACCTGCCTTTATTCAAATGGAGAAAGATAGTTGAAAGCACAGCTATTCCATGTAACAAGTGGGTGCCATTTCTCCTTCTTTGGGGTGCACCCTTCCTGGGCACATAATATGTTCCCCATTCCTATTTGTATAACTGTCCACTCTTTTTCCTTTAGCGGGGAGGGGGCAGCCTCCAGGGAGGGGCTGTGCTCACTGCACATAGCTCAAGCTCTACCTCTGTAATGTTGGCAGAGATTCACAAATGACATTCGAACAAGGTGGTGTCAGCAGCAGGGTTTTCATGCGGGGGCTGGTGTGGGTGGGCAGGGCAAGAGTGACCCGAACTCTAACAGGCAAGCAATGGCTTCATTTGCAGAGACAGGCCAATCAGCGGACATGTCTGAGGGATTTCTAGAAATCTTAAAATTGGAGCTCAGGAGCTGGAAGAGTCTGATGACAAATGTCCTAGGTGAGAGTGAAAGCAGAGAACAAGGTTTGGAAAGAGGTAAGGTCAGAGGGGTTTTTTCCTTCCTAGGAAGCTCCCAGTCACCATACAAAGAGCCTCTGGGCCTCGCAAAGGCTTCTCATAGCTCACTGGCCTGTCTGACCTCAGCCTAATGGTAAGACCAGGAATAGGTGGAGTTATTGATGCTACTAATGCACCCTAAATTCTGCAGGCCTACTACACTCCTTGCACATCTGTGTGAAGAGTCCAATTTATTCACACTGGGGTCTATATAGGTTGGAAACTCTTAGTAAAATGTTTTAGGGGCTCTGATTCTAAATTCTAGTGCCTCCAACAGCTGTGTATGCTTTGTGTCCACTCTTTATATGCCCTTCCCGCACTTGTGCCTGAGGCCTATGACACGGCCATAAAGCTGTTGTGTTCTTGAACCCTCTTGGTCTAAACTGGGAACCTCATCACGAATCATTCTACTCAGTGTCTACTCCAGTAGATTTCTCAATGTGGTATACCCTTCCTGTGCCATCCCACTTGGAACTGGTAGTTGGGTTCAAAACGGGTATTGTTGGCCTGCCTGCAATCCCTCTGGAAAGCTGGCTCACATAATTTTCCCCAGGCTCCCTTCTCTGCTCTCATGGGTAAAAGGTACCTAAGCCACCAACAACCAGGCAGGGAGTATAGACAGATAATATCTTTCCTCAGTATAATGGGATATGGTGATTGACTGTGGGGTGGGAAAATATCTCAGGGGAGGAGAAGCTTGCACATAAAACAGAAACTCGAGGGGTAAGTATCTGACAGTGGCAACACCTTGAGATTGCATAGCTTAAACATTCTCCATTGGCCTGACATATAGTGATACTGATTGAAATTAGGAAAAGCACATCAAGCAATATGATCAAACAATATTAATTAATACATTCAATGAAAAACCATTCAACTCTAATGAACAACAAACGTATGTTTTATTGTAGACTTTACGAAAAATTATCTAGTTGGTTTGGCCAACATATGCATAAATTCATCATGCATATGACATATTCTAGAAAGATCCATTTAGTTCCACTATTCATCATCTCTGCCCAGGAGCATCCTGGGTTGTTTAGCTTGTGTCATTCATCATTGACTAGTTAGCCTGTAACTGCTCCCAGCTTATGAAGGAGAACTATGGGAAGAGTACAAAGGGAGAAGTTTCTGGAAACGATATAAAACTAACATAACTTCCTGGACCATCCTCTTGTTCTTTGGTGACCTGGATTGGAGAGTCAAGTGCACAGATGTGCTTAGGAGGCCAACAGTGCCAAGTGGCTCCGGGGCCTTGGAGGTGGAAATATGGGTACACCCAACTCCCACAGAGCTGAGTCTGAGCTCACTGCCCAGATGGTTGCAATAAAACCCTTCTTTCACATAAAAGAAAAACATTTTAAAAGACCCCTCCCATGTACAGTATTATCTGAGGAAGCATAGGAAATCAAGTCTGAGTCATTCATTTAAATCCAAAGTGCTATTTATAGTTGACAATGTCAGCTGTTATTTAACACTCTGTCCTGATAGCTGGGCCTCTTGGCCAGAGTTTCAATCATTTTGCTGATCATTAATGAAGTAGAGGAGACATGACTTATTAGCAAGTTTCAGTTTGAGGCCATGAATTGGTGGCATAATGGTCTTGCCCCTTCTCCCCCGAATGATCAAAGTTCAGTAGCTAAGAAGCTGTGACCAAACAGGGCCCCCACCCACATCTTTCTCATCTCCACTCTTCCAGAAATAGACAGGATTTTATCAAAGAACTTTCTTGTTTGATGCCACTATATAAGTGTAATTTGGAAAAGGTAACATTTTGAAAACCGAGACATTTTTTAAAAGAGGCTTTTGTTTAAAAATATAAAGCTGGATTTCCCCTAGTGATGTATTTATATTCATGGATCACCAGGCATTCTGTGGCCCAAGCTTCTCACATATTCCCAGAAATTTGCAAAACTTCCTATAAGGAAGCTTCTGGAAAGGTCTAGTTCTGTTTTAACACCTCATTTGTCCTCAGGCTATTCAGCAAGATCCTAGAGCTTGGGGATTAGGGAATGACCAGGAAGGGGTCAGGATTCAGGATCTCCTGGGGTGCTAGGCAAGAGGTACGTCTTTCAGCCTCTCCCTGAGGTTAGGCTTATTGCTCTGGGCTGGCTGCCCCTTATGCATCTACCATCCCAGTTTGTTTATTTCATGGACAAAGCCTTCCTCTTGTTGCTTCTCATGTTTCTAGATCCCAGCATAATGTGCCTGCTGACTGCCAGGAAGTGTTTTTCACCCCGAGCTGACCAGTCATGGGAGTACCCACAGTCTGGGAACCAGAGAAATCCAACTGCAAGTCTGAAGGAATTTAATTTAACCTTAACAATCTTCACATTAAGTGGAAAATGTGGAAGTCAGCTCTCTGTTACTGAGTAAATTCAAAATATGGGCCAAAACAACCAAAACTCCAGTTTTTACCCAAATGTATCACATGACTGCTTCAGGTTTTCCATGTCACCGTGTTATTCAAATGAGTTTCATCGAATGTAAATGCTTCTGGTCCCTCAGGACTTCTCTATCATCCAACACTTGAGAAACCAGTAAAGTATTTTGGCGATATGTATCGAAAGCCATAAAAACATTCATATCTTTGTAGAAGTGATTCTATTTCTTGAAATTTTCTGGAATTTATCATCAAGAAATAAGCCACTACTGTTCACAGAAACTGAGATAACTGAACAATCATCTACTGATTGAAATTAGGAAGAGCACATCAAGCAATCTGATTAGCCAATAAGAGATTTAGGACAAGTAATGGCTAATCCATGTTACAGAATACTATGCAGCCATTTCAAAGCTCTATCTTTGAAGAATAGTAATGGCATGGGAAATGTTTCATATCATGAAAAGAAGGGGTGTGGAGGCACAGACAGAGATAGTGAGTTGGGTGAAGGGGCACGATCAGACAATGGGAGAGCAGAAGAGAACAGAATATAAACAGTAGTACTTTTGATTCGTGGGGTCACAAGGCAGGGCTGAGGTGGGGCAGGTATTACCACCTGGAATACTGAGGTGAGCGCACAGAGACTCCTCTGACGACTTGCCCACTTGTCCACTTGCTCAGTTGGCTGATGTTCGTAAGCTAGTCCAGAGAAGTCGAGAGTCCTGAGAAGCAGGTGGGTGAGATTATGAACAGATGGAGACCACATGCCCTCTGCCCAGACCGGGGAAAATAATCCCTACTTACCATGGCAAAAATGTCTTACAGGGCATTTTTAACATGTTTGGTCACACTCTTCTTTAATTACAAGGTAATACTGATGAAGATTCCCTCATCTCTAAGTTTTCTTATAACTGTACTCTTCCCTTCACAGGAACACTTCTTGAAAGAATAGAATCAGAGGATGTCTGCTTCCTCATTATCTAGTCATTTCTCAGCCCATTGAAATCAGGCCTTGACTCCCACCACATCACTGAGACTGCTGTAGCAAAGGTCACCACGTGGTTTCTAATTGCCAAATCCAATAGACTCCTTCATGTTCTTGTCTTCTCAGACCCACTATAGCATTTAGTCATCCCTTATTGAAATGTTCTCTTAGAACTCTTCAAAGGCACCATTCTCACCTGATTTTCCTGCTTTCACTGTTTCCATCGCCTCTTTGTCTCTTTTACTGGCACCTCTTAGTAGGCCTGGCCATTCCCATTGACCTGAAAAAGGTCTCCATATCTTTCAAGACTCAGGTCCAAGTTTGATAACGCTGTGAAGTCTTTGTTCTCCCACTCAAGTTAGCTCCCTGCCTTCTCAGGATGGATTGACACAGAGGTTAATACAATTTAGGCATCAGGGCACCTTATTTGCAAAGGCCATGAGCCTCATGTGTTCGTGAGGACATATATCTTTGCAAACTTGCAGATGTAATCGATTTTAGTTGTAATAAGTTAACTGTCTCTTGCCGCGCTGACTGCCCCCCCCCCCACTTACTTTGCATACTCAGTAGTTTGGAGGAGCTGAGGGGATTTGGGGATTCAGGTCGGAGAGCTGAGTTAGAGAGACACCTATTTGGATTTAATCAAATATATTCATATGGTTCATAAATACTTCCATGTGGAGATAAGTGGCACTGGCTGTCCTGATGCAGGACTGGTTTCCAGGAATACTCCTACTGCCCATAGGGCTGACTCACCCTGTGCCATGACACCCAGGACCAAGGAGGCCAGAGACTGAATCACAATAAGAACAGTCGGCCTGCCGTCTTAGGCACTGGGACTGTGAGGGCGGGTGAAACGAGGTTTGAGATGTACCAAGCTTTCTCCCAGTCTTTAAATATATAAAATTGTTAGTGAGTAATTCAGGCTTTAATCACACTGAGTCGAAATCATCAGTAATAAAAAACCAAGTTTAATGAACTATGCTGGAGGAAAGACTGAATTACATTTCTGTCTCTCTATGAAAAATGGTCATAAAAATTATTGCCATATGAAGGTGACCAAAGAGCATACAGCCAAAACATGTAGGGGGAAATGTATGAGAAGTTTGTTACGCAGTTAGTTAACAAAAATGCTATGTTGGTTTTCTCCCCTCTGGATTTTTTGATACTTGAGGTATATGTCAGATTTTTAAAATTTGGAATTTCTTGGAATTTCTTTCCTCCTTCTGAATAAAATTTCTCTTTGATACTTCAGTTTATGTGTAACATGAGGTGTTTTTTTTCTTAAAGAAAGCCCCGAAAATCACAGTGACTTCAGGCTCCACCAGCCTCCCCTGCAGCCCTGCTCAGGTCTTCATCTTTGTAGCTCTATTATTTGGTCCAGGTCCAACTGCCTCGTGCAGGCTCAGGAAATGTTTGTTGAAAAATATACCACCCAAAAATGATGTTACACTCAGGGTCTACTTTATCTTACTATAACCAGAACGTGAGAACTAAAGGCAACAGAGCATCCTAGAAAGCCAATCCCAGTTCAGATGGGGCGTAGTCAGCTTTTGTGCTTCTCTGCTTGAAGAACACTTCTAGGTATTTCTAGGTATTGTGGGTCACTTTATCTTTACGGTGTCTCAAAGTGGGGGACAGGAGAAAAGTGCGAGAATTCCTCTGATTATTATAGATGATTCAACATTAGAGAACACAGCAAAATGAAGCAGAAATGAAAGAAGAATAATGAATAGTATCTGCCTAGGACCCCCTGAATCACTGCGCTCCCCAATTTTCCTTTTCTATAGAGACTAGCCAGCTGTGAAGAGCATAGTCGGGACTTAAAACTCAACTTCAAACGTTGACTTGTTTGCTCTGTTACTTTACTTTCTCTTGGAGCCCTTGCTGTTTCAAGGTGATGAACTACCTGGAGGCTTACATTATAGGCGTGCGGCCGGTTGCTGGGTCAGCGGAGTATACTCCCAAGCCTGGCTTTCTCTAATTTCAACCTCTCTCTTGTTCCCGTTCCAGAGATACTCTTTCCTGTGCAACTCCAGATGCACTCTTCTTTGTGGGAGTCTAATGGTAATTCCTTTCTTATTTTTTTTAAATTTCTTAATTTTTTAATTTAAAAATTTTTAATATTTTTAAATTTTTTAAATGTTAATCCCTTTCTGTGTCATTAGTATCAATTTGCTCCATCTTCCAGGTTTTGTGATCAGAACACTATGACCTCACCTCACCCTTGACCTCCACCCTAGTTCAAGTTCTTTCTCTGATGACTAGTCTTTTCCTCTTCAGATTTTCATAACCATGGAATACAGTGCTTTTATTTTATCCTTTGTAGGTATCCATCTTCATCATTGGGACCTTTACCTCAGCATCCCCTCTCTATAGACAATAAAAGCAAGCTTCCTGGAAAGAATTCACACTTGCCTGATATATAGCACCTGTGGTTTAATCCAAAAGACACCCCCAGTCTGATCATGTAAATTTCTTAAGTATAAATATGTCATCCCCAATCCCATGTCTACAGGCTACTCATCAGTCTATACCTCCCTGCTATAAGAAAGAGACAGAGGGCCCAACTCAGGATTCATAAAAGTAATTGTAAGACAACCAGGATAAACAAAAGAAAGACCAGGATATGGAAAGACTAGTCATGAAGAAGGCAAAACTCTCATCTCATGTTCTAGATAAAATGAAAAAGAAGATTTGAAAAACATAGTAGAGAGTGGTCTTCTAGGGAAAACTGGAGAAAAAAAAAGTCTAAAGCCTTGAAGCATAGGACAGATGTTTGAAACAAGAGTTGAAACAAAAATAATGTAGAAATTTATGTCCCAGTGAGAAAAGAAAGGTCCCCCTCCGTCTGAGAAGACTGACCAACTAACTTGAAGATGCAACTTCTGGGTCTTATGTGTCCATATTAACACAAGGAAGAAGAAAACCCAGTGACCAAGCCAACAGGTGTCACAGGCAAATGCCACTTACAACTTTCAAAATAGTAATGAAATGTACAGCCCTCCTTTATGTACTGCATTGTGAAATCGGACATTTAAAAGAATAATAGTTAGCAGGTTGAAATAGAAATGCATTAGCACAAGAAATGCATAAGGTTAAAAGCAGATACAACAAATTCATTTATATAAGAAATCTTTGGAGGTAGATTCAAAGTATATTCAAGTTTGAAGATACTGGGACAATTTATGTTTCAAAGGTAGTAAGACTATTTACTTCCTGTTTTTGAATAAATTTGGTATGACTCCAAGAACCAATTCCTCATAATGATAGGTTTCTCAGACTTATTAATTAAAAACCAATTAACAATAGTCTCAACCTTGATTTCTTTCCAGTTTCCTTGACAAACTGGCTGGGGGTATTTCTTGAAAGGGAACTATAACTAAGTTGTGTTACAACTTTTAAGAGGGCGCGACATTCCACCACCATCACACAAAGAAACAAACAAGTTTTTTTAGGGATGTTGGCATACATTTGTGCTCAAAGAATAGAACATCCCAGGGGAGCATCCGACCATGAGAAAAGAGTGGGTAAGAAATAAAAATCTGCATTATCTGATCTTGGCCAAATTTGGGGGGTGGCAGTTTATATATACTGAGAGTGCTTCCCTATATATATGTAGAAAAACTTTACCTACTCAATGTCCAGAATAACAAGTATTTTTGACAAACAAAAGGTTCCATTTGGGAAGGAATCTCCAGGATTTCACTCCTCCTCCATTGCATAAATCTTGGAGTAGACAAAGGTCAGTGACAATAGTCACATTACCCTTCCCATCTGCCCCTAGGACCGCAGTATTTCCAGGGTCTGGATACCACATGCTAACCAAATACAGTGACCAGAACTGCTTTTTGTCAACATGAGGAAGCCCCCAGAGGGAATCTTCTCAGTAGAGAAATAGCAAGAAAAGTAGAATAAAAACGTACATTTCTTTCTGTTATATCCTAGATCATACTGGGTCCCCAGAAAGTATTTCTAAAATCCATTGCACAGCTTTGCCTGATAGATGAATATATACTAGGAAGACACATTAAACTTTTCTGGTTGTATGAAGAAATATACCCCTATTCTCTCCTACCCTTATGTCCCATTCTTATGTCTGTGTGGTACTCCTGACCTTGGCATAATTCCCTGGCAGGAGAAGTACAGATTATATGATCTCTGAAATCTTTTCCCAGGAGGAGATCCAACATTACCTAAAGGGTTATGTTTCCTGGGAATGCTCTGAATAGTCCCACTGTCCCACTGTTTTCTCAGGAAGCTGTTCACCTGTTTACTTTATGCTTCCCCAACCACACCCCTAATAACTCAAGTAAAGAGGTACCATAAAGAGTTCACATTTGAATTGTTTTGAACAATTTTCTGGTAAGAACTGAAGCGTTCCAAGTTAGGGGCTATTTTTCATACAAGAGTAGGCATTACTTGGCTGACAAGTCTCTTGGCAAGCTGAGCTCTCACGTTAGCTGCGGTGAAGGGTGTTACAGCCATGAGCCAAATTCCAGCTGAGTACAGTGATCAGGGCCACCTTGACCTGTGAGCATTCATCAACACAGCTCCCAAAGGGAAACTTATACATCTTGGGAATGGTTTCATTGGAGAACGGTAACAAGAGCCAGATTTCTTTTCTTTCTTTTTTCTTTTTTTTTTTTAAGAGAGAGAGAGAAAGCACTAGCAGGGGAGAGAGGCAGAGGAAGAGGTGGGAGGGAAAGAGAGAGAGAGAGAGAGAGAGAGAGTCAGTCTTAAGCAGGCTCCATGCTCAGTGTGGAACCTGATGTGGGGCTCGATCCCACAACCCTGGGATCATGACCTGAGCTGAAATCAACAGTTGGACTCTCAACTGACTGAGCCACCCATGCCTCCCTGGAGCCAGATTTCTTGAATCAAAGGGAAGAGGTCTCATATTCTAAGAAGCTGAACTAGTTCTGATATTCTTACAAAATTGATATTATCGCAATTCAATGTATCAGTGAAACTTCATTTACATGGATAAGAGTCAAATTCAGTTCACTGTGGTATTTATAAAGAATGGACATAAAACTTTTTGACATTCTTATGGAAAGATAGGTTTATATCACCTCTCCATAAGTCTGGAGCTTTATGACTGCTTAACTAACAGAATTCAGAGAAAGAGGTACTATGCTAATTTCATACCTAGGTCTTAAAGATACTGAGATTTCACTTCTTGTCTGTCAGGAGGCTCATACTTGAGACCCAAAAACCACATTACAAGGAAACCCAAACAGCACAGAAAGAGACCCACATGAAAAGAACCGAGGTCCCTGGCCCATAGTCTCGGCTAGCCTTCTAGCTAACAGGGAGCACCAACTTCACATCTGTGTGAATGAGCTACCATGAAAGTGGACCCCCCAGCCCTCAGTCAAGCTACGCGAGCTGACCCCCATTTGGAGCAGAGGAGTTATCCCTGCTGAGCCTTGACACAATTGCAGATTTATGAGCAAAATATATTGTGTTTTAAGCAACTAAATTTTAGAATAGATTATTATGCAGCAATATATAACTGATACAGTCAACTTGCTACAGGATATATTTAGGCAATCTGGAAGTTAAAAGTGATCTATCCTTAATTTAATATCAATTTGAAATCTAAGAAAGCAAATTCAGTTTAAGAGGGGTGGTGCTTTGTGCAAACGTATATTTGGTGTTGATGTTTTACAATAAGCTCTGTTAAATTAGTATCTTGCACATTTAAAATCGAAACCAATGATATTAATAACTAAACCATAGCACTATTGGCTAGATCAAATGATAATATTATTCCCAACACGGGAGTTTTGTTGTAACCTTCGAGACTTTTTCCTTCAATTGCATGTCTCTCAGTGGTGAACCATTTCAATGCTTTGATTTTTCCAGAACACTAGATTACATAACCATAAAGGTGTTCAGCATGGGACAGAATACATCAACACAAAACCTTATGCAATTTAAAGTAAATGAAACGAGGGGGCCTGAAAAATTTATGACAACACATCTCAAATCCTTACAATAAACATATATTCACTTATTTATCCATTCACTCCACAAGCATGTAATGAGTGAGCTTCATTCATGTACCAAGCATCTGCTAGTGGCTAGACATAATGATGAGTAAGAAAGTATAGTGAATAGCAATGAGTAACAATGAATACCTTCCACTCTTGTCAGCAAAGTATTTCTACCTATACACCTGGGGAAACTGGGGCTTATAGACCTCAAAACACTTCCTCTGTCTATCTCCAATGAGGCAGAAATTGCCTATGGAGACTCATACACTTCTAAGGGGTCCAAAGGCTGAATATCCTGGCAAACGCAAGACACTGGCCCAGGTTCCACTATACATTAGCCAATGTGGTGGCATCTGTTATTTTTGCCTGTTTGATGTTCATCCCCCACTTGTGTAACAGCACCTTGATTTTCCTCTCAGGACTCTCCGCCAGTGCATACACTGCTGCTACTCCAGGCTAGTTAAATCATCACTTTCCATTCTTTCTCCTTGGCCACAGGAATTGGCTTAGAGTTGGGAAGGAGACACACGTCAGGAAAACGTGGACATTCTTTGTAGCTACCAGACGTGAGAAACTCTCTTTCACCTGGGGTTGCAGGCCTACCGGTGTAAATCTGGATGAAACTCACGGAGGCAACTACAAGGAGGGTGTCTGACTGTAGGGAAACAGCGTAGAGATGTGGAGAGATTGGCTAGGCACAGGGCAGGGGGTGGGGGGTGGGGGGTGGGGGAAGCAGGCTACATGAGCCAATAATTCCTGACCTTTTGCTGAAGCTAAGATTCCTAAAATACCTGATCTACTGAATGAACCTATTTTTGGCCAACAAATGGTCCATAGAGAGGTAACTGTTATTTATTTTTTTAATTAAAAAAATTTTTTTAGGGGCGCCTGGGTGGCGCAGTCGGTTAAGCGTCCGACTTCAGCCAGGTCACGGTCTCGCGGTCCGTGAGTTCGAGCCCCGCCTCAGGCTCTGGGCTGATGGCTCGGAGCCTGGAGCCTGTTTCCGATTCTGTGTCTCCCTCTCTCTCTGCCCCTCCCTCGTTCGTGCTCTGTCTCTCTCTGTCCCAAAAATAAATAAACGTTGAAAAAAAAAAATTAAAAAAAAAAATTTTTTTTAACATTTACTTATTTTTGAGAGACAGAGAAAGACAGAGCACGAGCGGGGGAGGGGCAGAGAGAGAGGAAGACACAGAATCCGAAGCAGGCTCCAGGCTCTGAGCTGTCAGCACAGAGCCCAAAGCGGAGCTCAAACTCACGAACTGTGAGATCATGACCTGAGCCCAAGTCGGATGCCTAACCGACTGAGCCACCCAAGTGCCCCAGAGAGGCAACTGTTATTTAATGAAAAGGTCACGAAGAGCTGAGATCTGGGACCTCCCCAGGAAGGGTGTTTCCAGGCAGTTAAAGAAAAACATGAGGGTCTTGAAGATGCCCATAATTTGGCACCAGGGAGCTAATATAGAGCAGAGAAAACCTAGGGTTACTCCCAGAAATTATCTTTACTTGTACCGTGGACTTGGTACTTTACAGCCATACATACACTAGAACTTATTTTTTTTTTTATAATTTAAAAAATCTCCAACGTGAGTTAAAGTTTTCCAAGAATATCCACACCGCCCTTTCCAATAATTTTCACAACCGCCCCCAAGAAGTTCCTCATTATCCCAAAACAGAGATGTTATAACTGAAGCCCAGAAGTCAGAGGGCATGGATTTGGACCTAAGCGATCTGATGCCAAATTCAGTGTTCTTTTCACAACTCATCCCTGTTGAGAAAAAAAAAAAAACAAAAAATAAAAAACAAACAACTCAGATCATCTTTATTGTGATTTCACATTTAAAACATTTTCTTGGGGGAGGAAAAAAAGGAAATATTAAAGAATCTAATATCAGAGTGTTTCAGAAACTGGTATCAAATGAAGATTGTGGGAAGTAAAAGTTGCCTATTTGAGATGGAAAACTGAAAAAGCAAAACTTTTTATTCCATCAGGATGGTCAATATTTTTAAACTTTTACCAGATTTTTCTGACTATATGACCTCCATCTTTGGGCCAGATGAGGCCCCCAGGGGCAAAGGCAGGACTGGTGGGCAGAGGGGGCTGGTGCAGGAGTTACAGAAAAGTTGACAAATACCCCTCTGATAATCCAGTTAGGATTTTTGCAGCAAGACCATCAGCTAGAGAGCTGGGTATTGTCAAAGGGAAAGGAGTTCCTAAATTAATTTTGCCCCATTTAATTAAGAAGCTGATTGGGAGGATAAAATCATTGTTTTGTATACAAAAGGCCTGGGAAAGCAGGAGGAGGAAGTCACAGGAAGACCATACCCTTATCAATCTGAGAGACTGTGGGGGTGGGAGGGGTGCGGGGATGCGCGTGGCAGGAAATGATGGGAAGTCATAACTTGATATTCCCACCCTGGCAATTCAGTGTAAAACCAGAAGGTCCCCTGGACAGGCTACGAGAAACAATGGGGGTAGAGGGGCTTCTGCTTCCTACCCCTTTCCCTCACAGAAGCCATCACAGTGAAGAAGGTAGACAGCATGCCCAAGCAGAAAATGGGTCTGATGTTGTTTCTAAACCTCCTGCAGCTTCTGTGTAGCACAGACAATAGGCTGGGAACTTTAGGGCCTGACATCATGGGGCTGAAGTAAAGGTAGGACAGATAAGCCTACAGAAGCTATCGTGGCCAGGGGCCGCATGCCAAATGTGGAAAGACTTGGAGCTATCTACATGTGAGGGAAAGCCAAGAGCAGAAAAGTCAGCAAGGAGAAGACCTGGGCCAGAGCCAGTCAAGAAAGAAAAATCGGGAGGTCATTGGCTGTGGGGAAATGGGTTCTACTTACATAAATGGATTGGAAAAAGCTTAGGGCGGAAAGCCACCATAGTGGGCCAAAGCGCCCAAGGTCAGCTAGCGATATATTGTAATGGGATCATGAGTAATTTGTTGTCACCTGCAGGAAATTACTTTCCATCTGGCACCAATGTACCTTGATCACAAACTCCACTTGTCACCCAGACCCTTTGCTTCTTACACACACAAGTTAATGATTACTGTCTCAGTGTTTTCTCCACATTCACATGTGTAAAATCTTGTTTTCTTCATGTTCACCACGTGGGTAATATCTTGTGAGCTCAATAAATACGGAGGCAAAACTCCTGTTCAGGGGGTCTTGTCTCCTCCTGGACATTAGCCTCTCTTCTATTCAATTCTGCATCCGCTCTCTTGCTGGACAAGCAAGAACTCCAGACTCCTAGTCTGTGACAATTGGCCACAGACACCGACAACAAAACGGGCCCAATTCCCTTTAGCAGGGGACAGCCAGCACTCAGTCAAGTTCAGCACCAGGCCAGGGGTCGCCTTCTCCCCATGCCCTGAGGTTTATTTGAACCACCACCTGCCCCCTGCCCCCTCCCCCCATTACCCAAACAACCTTGGAGAGAGTTCCAAGGAAAGGGGAAGAATCTGAAAGTCTGAACAATTATCCCAAAGCTTTGATTTAAGCCTAAGGAGACTGTCAAAATTCTTAGACCAAACTGGGCTGAAACTAGTACGTGTGTGGAGAGGGACTACCACCCAGGGAGTGGAAGCCTCCTGTGGATTTTGCACCTACTAATGAGTATCTGTGCTAAAGCTCTCCCTGGATCTTGATGTGTTCTTATTCTTTCTACCACAGAGTAATTCAGTTACTTTCTTTGCAACATTGTTCCCTGGGCTTGCTTGATCATAAGAATCACCCAGAGATTTCATTAGAAATGCAGATTTTTCTATTTTATATCCAGTCTCACTCGACCTACTGAATTAGAATCACTAAGAGAGGGTCTAGGAATCTATACTCTTCTCGAGCACCTCCTGAGACCTTTGTGATCAATTTGACACACCCTGCTCTTGACTTAGCGGACCTTCGATAATACAATACCATAAGGCCTCTAAATTGTGTGGCTTGGCAGGCCAATTCTGGAAGTCTGCCACTACCATGGAAATGTGTTGTTACTCTTGAACCGATGGTATTTCTTTCTCCTTAAACATTTAGGGCCCCAAATGTTATCACTTCATTACCAGACTTACACAAAGCCAATTAAATTCTGTCAGTTTGATTAAAGATGCTAAGCCCTTTAAGTTATGCAGACAAATTAACAGCTTGGATGGCTACAGCCCACACATCACTCTGGCCATCAGGATTGGTTTGGGGAGGAGCAGGGACAGAGTAAAACTAATGGTGTGGGTTCTCTGGTGAAGCAAACGATGGATGCCCTTTCTCTACTCCAGATGTGAATGGGAAAGCATCTATCACAGTTTCCTGGGATATTAATCACAATATTTGGGGGCAAGCCACAGAAGTGTGCATTTTCAACAAGTTCTCTCCAAAAGTTTGCAGATCGCAATGCCAGGCAGAGAGCAAGAATCTATGGTCATATCAGACATAGAACAGATTCTGGAGGAAATAAAGGCGTTTTAGTCAGGAATCATGGAAATTTCCAGTAAAGAAACAACAGGGCAACAGAAAGTGCATGGCTTAGAGAATGTAAAGGAAGGACGTGTGCCTCACATAGGAAAATGCATCTCTCTTCCAGGCACTGAGGAGTCAGCCTGAGCCTCAGGAGAGCAGAGACAGCTAGCTGCTAGTCAAACGGAGGCCTCCTGGACACATCATGACCTGCCCACCATGGACGTGTGAACCATGGATTGGAAAAGAAGGACAGAAGGGTGGGTGAGACATGGTCCCTGTCTTGCCATAGACGACAAACTTCAAAGCCTGTGAGAGACGCATCCAGTGTCTGGCCAGCCTTGTCGAAGCACCAGGAAGATACTGCCTGCCCTGCCCCCACGGACTCCGGCAGGACTCTGAGAAAGTGGCGTCGGAATTAGAATGACTTCCGTTCTTGGGCTGTTTGTACTGCTTGCTTTATTTTGTTTTCCTATCTTGCCACTCTCCAAAAAAGCTGTGAAGCAGTTTTGAATGGGGATGTTTTCGGCTGAGAAGCACATTGAGGGCAGAGAAACCGGCAGAAGTAAGGCACAACATTAAGATAAGTGCGGGACCAGAGCCCTGAGGAGGCAGGAGCGGGTGGGTGGTGAGATGGGTCACATGGGCACCATCAGCAGGTGGCTCCACTTGTGCAGGTGAGGGTGATGAAAGCCCCGACCAAGGTGGGATCGCTGACTTGGAAAAGGGAGACTTACATGGAGACATTTTAGAAGCAAAATCTGCAGAACTGGCCTCAAATGGAATGTGGCAGTTTAAAGAAAAAAAGAATAGCGAAGAATAACACTGGTACTTCTACTTTGGTGCAGGCCAGATGAAAACAGTGTTAGCCACCGTGGAAAATATGGGGTAGGCATCACGCACAGAGACACCTGTGAAGGTCAGTTTGGAATTGGTCTGCTTGGAATATATATATATCTATATATATATATGGCATATATATCCTGTATATATATATATATATATATATATATATATATATATATGGCATATATATCCTGTATGTATATATATATATGTATATGTATATATATATATATGTATATATGTATATGTATATATATATATCTCCTGGAGATACAATGCACAGCATGTGACTATAGTTCATAATAACTCTGTTGCATAATTGAAAGTTTCCAAGAGAGTGGATCTTAAAAATTCTCGTTACAAGAAAAAAACATTTGTAACTATGTACGATGACTGATTTATTGTGGTGGTCATTTTGTAATATATACAAATATTAAGTCATTATGTTGTACACCTGAAACTAATATAATGTTATATGTGTATTATACTTCAATACAGAAAAATTTAACTCGGGGATTTAAATTCCAGAACAAAAAGTGCTTTAAATATCTTAGGATAGCTCCAAATTATTAAAGTATTTTGTTATCTAAGGATCAAGAATAAAAAACATGCTTCTAAGAAGCAGTGATAGCAAACAGGTGGTCTACAAAAACCTGCCTTGATTACCTCACTCATGGAGAGTCATTTTGACAAAATGATGTGAAAGCAGGCTATTCTGCTAGAAATGCTTAATTTATTAGGTGCTACTTTTAGCTGCAACTGCAAATAAAAGGGAACAGACGACCCCACTACTGTACATAGTATTTGCTATCAAGTTAGTTGCTTATAGTAAATACCAGGTACCCTACAAATAGAATAAGGCATAGACCAAGAGAACTATGAGAGAATTCTGAAGCCAAACAAAGGATAAAAATAGATAGATAGATAGATAGATAGATAGATAGATAGATAACACAGGAGAAACATCTCTGGAACAGCTACAAGTGAGAGCTGGGAGCTTTAGCTCCAACCTCAAGGAGGAAGCAGAACTAGATGAATACAGACTGGAGCAAAAAAGCTTCAAAAGTGACATGAAAACAAGACAGGAACTCAATCTGCAACACCCCTAAGACATAGGGACTGATTACACACATGCAACATTTTACCCTATGCTTCCTTGAGTTTGGGTGTTGTTTTGTTGTGTTGAATTTGTTTTCGCCTAGCCAAAAATGCTCTGTGAAATGATCAGGTACCAGCAAGCCAGAGACCAGGAGTCCCAGGCCTGCCTTTCCACTCCAGAATGGGGCAGGGAAAGGGGACAAGCCAGTGGGAAGCAATGATCAGCACGGCTAATTAGCAAAGCTCAAGAGTTAGCCGGGGTGGGGGAAGGGGCTTCGGGACCTGGTTGAACTTACAAGACATGTAGGGCTTTAACCAATGAAAGGTTTGTGCCCAACCATCCAGGCCTCTGGATCACACAGGTCGAGTCCCCAAATATGGCATAAAAATGAACTGTGAGTTTGCGTCGGCTTTACTGCTGAGCACATAAACTGCTTTAGAGAAAAACAGCAGCGTTTTGTACAAGAAACTTGGCAAGCCCATGGTGTTGACAGTGTGCTGAGAGAATCAGTTGATGTTTGACCTCACCAAGACTCAACCTGTTTGTGTTTCCAGCCCCTCCGAACCCTGATAATGAAAACCTATCACTGAGGCCTCTGATAATGGAAACCTTTTCTCAGCTGTGTTCTCCAGCTGCCACCTGAACTTACCGGTAATGTTTCAGCGGACAATAGTGAGACTGTCAACTCAAACAGTAACTCTTTTAGTGATTTCAGCCCGGTCTCTGGATTTGCTTGGACGTTAGGAGTCCAGGTTTGGTGGAGAGGACACAGAGGGGGAATGCCAATGACTGGAGCAAGACGTGGCATCAGAAAGAAATTCTGTTTTCTGGAAGAAAAGAGGTGAGTGCCTTCCTGCTGAAAACATAATTAAGTCATGGGTCAAATATGTGAGACTCAGTGACTTCACTGCCCTTATTGATGGTACGTCCGAGAACTGGAAGCCTAAAACAGGGTCTTGAACGCACAAGAAACAAGAAGAAATGCAGAAATGTTGGAAATGGCAGAATAATGAGAAATGATGAGGATGAGAAACACTTTCTGGGGAAAGGACACAACACAGGATTTCTGTGATCACGAAGCAGCCGCTCCAGAGCAGGGCATCAGCCCTAAAAGAGTAACCACGTTGGGAAGTGTTGGATGAAGCCCTGGTCAAAGGGAGTTTTATTCTTTCTGCCACCATCTCTGCCAATCCCAACCTTGCACTGGTTGTGAGTGAAACAGGCTGGCGGGGGTGGGTGTTGGGAATGTAAAATATTTAATAAATAAAATGGCGAACGCTGACCAATCCAAATGGATGTGGGCCAAAGTGCTGAAACAAGTGCTGAAACAGACCTCCTGTCAGGCTGGATCCTGCGGAGACCCCAGAAACGGGGCTCGGCAGCTGGGGCATCAGAGCAGCTGAATGCCTGCCCTGTTACCAGCTCTTGTCTGAAGCCCCACATTTGTTCTCCCTGTTTCCTCTCCACCAACCTGAGGTCAGATGGCCTTCATGCAGTACCCAAAGCATCTAATTTCATATCACTCCAGATTCAGTTGTCTGCCTCCTCACTGTTATAAAAAACTCAAGAAAATGTTCTTGTTTTGTCTGCGTTCTTGGCATCTAGCACTTTACCTCTACCTTGGGTAGTGGTGCTGGAATCCTGGGAGAGGTAGCATCTGAGAGATGTTTGTGTGGGATAAAATTCAAACGTGCAGAAAAGGGGAGACCTGATTCTACATGCTGTGGACACAGAGTAAAAGGAGTCAGGGAAATGAGCAGTGAATAGCTCACTTTCTGAATTGCAGACAGAGGAGATACTGAAGTCTGGCTGTGCAAAGGGAGGGCAGTAGCAGGGACCAGTATGAAAAGGCATTCTGAGACCAAACTGTAAAGGGACATCAGAAACCAGCTAAGAAATGTAAAACTTATCTTGTAGATGAGAGAGAGAAGTGGGAAATTTTAGAGCACAAGCAAATCATGACTGCAGAGGTATATTAAGTGGGAAAAAAACACATTTGGGCCCCAAGCAAAAGGCTGTTGCCCTAATCTTAGGCAGGAGACTGTCATAACTTGGCAGGTAATGGCAGTGGAAATGGAGAGGACAATTTGGAAATGAGAGATGCTATGGAGTAGTATAATTAACAGCCCTGGTAATTGATTGGAAGCACATTCATCTGATCCCAATGGGGATCAGAATCAAAGATGATAGAAAACCTGTGAGCCTTAATTCCAAGGAGAATGGTGTTACCCTTAACAGCATGAATAATTCAAGGAAGGCCCAGGTTTGGGTCCAGTTGGGAAGGGAGAAGGAGACACTACACTAAGGACATATGAATCCAACAGACCTGGCAGAAAACCAAGGGGGAGCTTTAGGACCAATAGTCACAAATGTGGGATCAGAGCTTAGAAGAGATATCAGAGCTGGAGGTAGAGAATTAGCTCAAACAAACTCAGTTTTACTGAGCATAAAAAAACAAAGCTTAGTAGCTGCTCTAGATGCTTCCAAAGATGGGTTGGGGTCCCAGCTGTGGTGTTTACTTCCTCATTACTTCCTCATCTCCTGAGGATCTTTGGTCTCAGGGAAAGGTAAGGGAGGCATGTGGAACAGCTGATTCCTGAGCTATCTAGCTGGGATGTCATTGTGCAAGGCTGATGCCCAAGAGGCCCAGCAAGAGAAGAGGCAGCAGCCTTCACCCAGAGGTTTCCTCAACCTCCGAAGAATTAAATTTTTTTTAATTTAATTTTTTTATTTTTTAAATTTATATCCAAATTAGCATATAGTGCAACAATGATTTCAAGAGTAGCTTCGTTAGCCCCTTACCCATTTAGCCCATCCCCCTTCCCACAACCCCTCCCGTAACCCTCAGTTTGTTCTCTATATTTATGAGTCTCTTCTGTTTTGTCCCCCTCCCCGTTTTTATATTATTTTTGTTTCCCTTCTCTTATGTTCATCTGTTTTGTCTCTTAAAGTCCTCATATGAGTGAAGTCATATGATTTTTGTCTTTCTCTGATTAATTTCACTTAGCATAATACCCTCCAGTTCCATCCACGTAGTTGCAAATGGCAAGATTTTATTCTTTTTGATTGCTGAGTAATACTCCATTGTATACCACATCTTCCAAAGAATTAAAGTTTTAAAGTCCTTGTAACAGTGTATTTACAAATGAGTGGAAGTGGAGAGAATATTTTACAGAACACAAATTTATACATGAATAAAAATATGTTAACCATGGCTAGGACATGCTAGATGGTTCAGAAAAGTTTTAGTCCAGCTCAGGAAACCCAATACCTCTAAGAAACAGATAGTGTTTCTCTTCTAAGTACATGAGACAACACTGATCTAAAACTGACAATCTCAGCTCATTAGGTAGAAAGTTCTTGTGTTCTGCTTTTATTGGGTTTGTTAAGGAACTTCATCTTTGTTCAGTGTTGATACACTATGTTCTCATTTTGAAAGGTATTCTTATTTTTATCTTTTAAAATTTATCCTAGGCTACTCTGGACCAGACATTTTCAAAAACTAAGAGTTCCTACAGCCCCATGCTCATATAACAATGATTTTAACATCTCAACTTGTACAAGAGCACACTCCCACAATTAACCATTTCATTTCACCAAAATAACCATATCACATCCACTTGGATAATTTACTTATATTTTTTAAAAAAGTAAAAGAAAAGAAAATAATCAAGTGCTCATATTCTGGAATCATGCTCGCACTGTTTGAATCTTAGGGCCCTGTTCATAGTTTCCCACAAATTACCATAACAAATTACCTCAAACTGGGTGGCTTAAAATGACAGACCTTTTCATAGTTCTGTACCCTACAAGTCCTAAATCAAGGTGTCAGCAGAGGCAGTAGGGAAGGATCCTTCCTTGCCTCTTCCAGCTTCTGGTGGCCCTGGACATTTCCAGGGCCACTCCAATCTCTGCCCCCAAGTTCACATATGTCTCCATGTGTCTGTATGTCCATTCTATCTCTTATAAAGACACTCACACTGGATTTAGGGGCCCACCCTAATCCAGAAGTACCTTGTTTCAAGATCCTCAACTTAATAGAAAGGCCCTTTTTTAAATAGGGTAACTATCTGCAAAGACTCTTTTCCAATTTAGGTCACCTGCACAGGTACGAGGGGGTTAGGGCTTGGAGATATGTTTGTAGCGGACAAAATGCAACTCACTGCAGGCCCCCATTACCACCTCTGTGACCCTGGGCAACTTGGCTTTAGCTCTCTGTGTCCTTGTTTCCTCATCTGTGAAACGGAGATGGTAATAATACCGAATAATTATATAAATAAATACATGCAAACCACTTACCACAGTGCTTGAGACAAATATTGGCTATTATTATTTGTTTGGTAAATAGAAGAAACAAACAAAAACAAACAAACAAGCAAACACAAGATCAAGTTATGACACTGCTCTTTACCATGAACTATACTTCACGTTTCTGTAGCATGCATTTTTTGTTTATTTTTAATTTAAGTATAGTTGAAACACTATGTTATATAGTATGTATTCCCTTGTTAAATTTTATACAACATTTGTCTCATTTCATTGTGAAATAGAGATTTTAAGTATCGCATTATACCCATTCACAACTGAATAAACTGTGTAGTTATTTGTAGTAGCAAAGCAGGAACTTGAACACTGGTGGTCTGGCTACCAATCTAGCACTCTTTCTATGCCAGCAGTGTAGCCAGGCTAGTTATTTTGTGTTCTTATGACAAACCGTGGTAGGGATCTCTCCCTAAGGAAAGAAAAACAAAAAACAAAAACACCTCAAGGCAACACCTCAAGGCAGAACTGCGTATGTGACAACCTCCCTCACCACCTTGTAACATGAGCCCACTTAATCAGACTGCATGTTTGTATGTTACCATATATGGGAGACAAAAAAGTAGAACATTTATTTAAAAAATACACCATGTGGTGTTTGGGGCTCAGTTCTTTGGGTACAAACCCAAATGAGCCGTGCCAGCACAAATAAAGTTGCTTCCTGGAAAAAAAAAAAAAAGCCCCAGTGTCACAACTCTATGTGTGAGAATCCTGCTACATAACCATCCTCCCATATCCAACATTTTGTCTAGACATGAGGAAGAGACTGTGATAGAGATCTTGATTTGAAATATACCTATGATGATTAATATGAGAGAGAGACAAAAAAGCAAGAAAACTTAGAAAAGAAGAAGAAGAAAATGCATTTTTTTTAAATTTTTTAACGCTTATTTATTTTTGAGACAGAGAGAGACAGAGCATGAACGGGGGAGGGTCAGAGAGAGGGAGACACAGAATCTGAAACAGGCTCCAGGCTCTGAGCTGTCAGCACAGAGCCTGACGCGGGGTTCGAACTCACGGACCGCGAGATCGTGACCTGAGCCGAAGTCAGATGCTTAACCGACGGAGCCACCCAGGCACCCCAGAAGAAAATGCATTTATGAAGTGATTCAACATGACTGCAAATGTCCTTTTCTTTCAAATTTCGTATTTATTACTTTAGTATGTTAGGTCCAAAACATGTTACCAGGCAACCTTTCCAGGCAAATCAACTCAGATCTGTTCCTGTACCCGCTAGGACCACGATGGGTTGGAGCCAGATGCAGATGCCCCCACAGAGGAGCTGCTATTCATTTTGCCCCTTTCTAACCTTGCTCACTGGCAGTTACCAGAGCCCAGCTTCATTCCAGCCCAGCTTCGAATGCTTCAGGGAACATGGGGGCAGAAACAGGTAAGAATCAAGCAATCAAAGAGCAGTAGGAAGAAACTTTGAATTTAATCCTCTGCCGACCGCGGTGACAGCAAACCCACTCTATTTTCTTCAAAAGGTATTCCTTGATGGGAAAAAGTAGATGTACTAAAAGGAAAGCATGTGAAGGAGGGATTCTGGTACTTTCATCTAGATCACTCAGCCTCTAATTCTTAGGTTCTCCTTTGGGCTTTTGCTAGAAGCCAGAAAGTTGCTCCATAGAAATAAAGTACAGGAAAAAGGAAAGGGAGGTTAAGGAGGAGGTGAGATAATTAGGTGGGAACAAATTTTAATAAATTTTGTCCTCAAAATATGGTGTGTGGATAATTATATAAGTGGATGAAATATGAGTAAATATGGGTATTACAATGTCTGCTGAAAATTGGGTTCATGCTGTTTAGAGTCATTTTAATAATCTTGTGGTTTATTTGATAATGTACTTTCCAAATTGTTCTAGAAAGCCTCAAGGCACGCATACAATGAAATCATTCAGTAGAGTTCTTTAAACAATTGATAATAGTAATAAAGTGAAAACTGCCTGTATCTAACTGTAACCCATATTAAGATAATTCTTTGCCCTTCTATGGCATTTGCCTTGAAGTGTCTGACCTCTGCCTAAGGATTAATTAAATCCCACAACAGGAATGAGGGGAAAAATTCCAGACAAGTATAATTAATTCCTGTTATAAGCACCTTTTTTATTCCCAGGTTGGGTTACACCTGGGTCAGATTATGCCCCTGGTGTACATGAGAATGTAGAATGAACACATCTTGCACTTATAACCCTGAATGCTTACGACACAAGATTGTCCTTTGTCCGGGAGAACTGATCAAATGACTGACTCAAGAACATTTTGCTTTTGTTTCCTCCTCTGTCCATGCTGCCCCTCAGTTCCTGGTCCCTAGATGATGTCCATCTAATCCTACATTTAAAGCGTTAAGGCATTTGACAAAAACAATAATTAATTTCTCAAACTCAACTGCTTCTCATTTTTCCAATCTGTCTTCCATGGAAGAACTGAACAAAATGTGTCCCGTGTGCTGTAGGAGCTATTTCAACTAAGCACCAGGAGGCTGGCCTTTTTTCCTGCCTTCAGTACTGGATTTTATTTAGTTACATTATATTTCTGGAAACTGTATTTTTTTTTTTTTTTTAGAGATGTACTTCCCTTCTAATGGGAACTTGAAGTCTGGGGGGCATATGTCCTCTAGGAGCTGGACAGAGAGCCCCAAGCAGGAAATGGCCAAATATCCATCAGATGGTAATGCTAATGCACTGAGTCACTGCTGTTCTCTGTTACATTTGAACAAGGACCTTTAAACAGAATATAGTTCACTCAGGTAACTCTGTGCCCTTTTTTTCACACACCGTTCAGGACTTCATGTCTCATTTTTTCTCTGTCAACTTAAATTTGACCCCTTATCTTGTTGATCGGTTGGATACCATTAATGTCATCTGCCATGTACAGAACATGCGTCCTAGATCATGGCAAAAGCAAAGAAACGTCTTTGCCTACCTGGGACAGAAACAAAGGTTAGCCTAAATGGAGAAATATGACAGTGTGCAAATAAGAAACAGAGATCACATATATGGTTTATTATGGTTTCAAACAAGCTCTGGCAGAGCCAACCAAAGTGAAAAGATATAGAATGTGGTTTTCTGAAAACATTTCAAGGAGTACAGAAGCTTTAGGACAAGTTTTAAATGCTAAAATTTAATTTTAAAATTTAAATTTAAAACTTAAATGAGCACAAGTGGGTGAGCTACTCTAAGCACACAAAAATGTGCTTAGCTGGAGAAAATAAAGGTCCAAAACACAGAGGCTTTCCTCACAGCCCCTCCAGAGAGTTGATAAGCAAATATGTCCTTGAAAGACGAATTGCTCCTCTGTTGTGTTACATTTAGTATATCCTATTATAGATTCTCAGATGCCTCTTTGGACTCAGATGGTAAAAATAATAGTGTTTCCACATTGCTAATCTCTATAAAGAACAGTGAGGTGCTAATTGTCATATGGCTTGTGGATTTCCTACAGAAATTACAGAAGCAACTATGTGCCCATGGAAGTTTGTAAGTAGGCAAGGAGCTACCAGACAGATAATTCCTGAAGGCGCCTATCTTCAACAAGACGTAACAGGTCAGGAAAGATCCAAGTGGCAGCATCCAAAGGTTAGGCATTAGAACACTGCATGCTATTACAAAACTTGAATTCATGGTTTTGGAAATTAAACCTCCATTCAGCCCTATCTCCACAGCCAGAGCTCAAATCCATTTCTCAGGGTGAGCCCACAAAATCTCTAGTAACAACCATTCTTTACCCTTTCACCATTTACAAAGATGGCTCTTCCGTAAACCGTATCACCAAATCCTGAGTGGAACTGAGAATTTCTGCTCCTCTGACCCACTGCCTTCTTGACCACTAATCCTGCTGTGAAGGTTGTCCAAGCTAATGAGCTGAAGAGCCCCAGGATCCCAAGAAGCCTCCTTTCTCGGGGCTCTGGGCTACCGACATTACCTCTAACCCTCATCATTATCAGCGCCCAGGGAGCTCAGGGGCTTTGCATGAGGGCTTTGCCTCAGGTCCCCTTGTTTGTTCTCTATAACATAAAAAAAAAATGACTGCTGGTTTTCATTTCTTGTCAGAGAGGTCTCCTGGCTCGTCTTCACCCAGACTAAATGCAGTGGGGCAGAGGCACTATAAACAAGTTGATTCATTTTTTTTCATCCATTTTGTCATGGACTCAACAAACACTGTTCAGTCCTTATTCTGCACAGAACGCAATGCTACGTTTTGTTGGGAGTGGGGAGTGGAGTCGGTGGTCTCAGGATTGTGGCCTGGCAGGCACCCCAAAGCTTGGTATGTACATAGATACCATGTTACTCCTCTGTTGCCCGCTCTGATCTGGGAGTTCATTGGTCAGGCATGTACAGAAAATGGGAGGGCCCAGTGTCCTTGGGGGCCAAAACTAAAAGATGAAAGGACTGAGTTATAAGCCGCTTATTTTAGCACTTCCCAAACAGGTGTCTTCCTCTCCTGGCTTCAGACACAACTTAACTCTAGAGGACAGTCTTGGAGCAGACACTGTAAGCCAGATCCTCAACGGGCATGTCCACTTCGCCCAGCTACACATATGCAAACTTTTGCCTGCTCAGAGATTAGCTGAAACTGTTGAATACATGGATAAAGGAGGTGAGAATATTTGTCTTCTATTAGAGGGTAGGAAGTAAGCAAAAAGGAGAAACCAGAGAGTAGAAAAGCAGAACATGATTGTGTTAATTTTTTGCCTCTTTTTTTTTTTTCAAAAAGAGGGAGAGCACACTACATTTTTTAAGAAAAATAAAAAATAAAATAAAATAAAAACTGAGTGGATAAGTGAAGTGCCTTCTAAAAACAGTGCCAAACCAGAGAAGAACCCAGACCTCCTTCAGGGTTTTCGTTTGCATGAATCCCTCAGTACCACCTTCGGAAAGTTCTTTCCCATCTAAGCCCCCAGGGTAAGTTAAGTTTTGGCTCAGATTTCTACACAGCATCTGGTCCTACGTGAGAATGGACACTGGAGTTTGGAGACCAGAAAGCAAGAGAACTTCCAAGGGTTCCCTCAAGTGACACAACACTTAACCTGTATAGAAAAGTAAACCACCAAATGCTCCCCCCACTCCCTCTCCACTCTCCCTCACACACACAGATGCCCAATATTGGCAACGTTGATACATCTTCTGAGGAGACAGAGATGAATAAATGTAACAGAATTCATCTTTAAGGGAAAACAGATGGCTATATAACATGCTTTGTGAGTCAGAAGCATTCCTAGAAAGAAAAAAAAATAATAAAAATACATTGATAATGCAAATTAATTGTTGCCACTTACTGCCTCCCCCCCCCCCTTTGCACAGAAGGTGATTACGATGACACCAAGAAAACCTGCCTTGATTGTTTCCAGAAATCAGACCCAACAAGTCAGATTCTTCCCACGTAAAACCAAAGCTATTTCCCCTCTTCTGTCTTCCTTCACTTCCTCCAGCAGCCTTTCCCACCGGGTGATGCTAAGTTTTTTGTTGAGTCAGCCTGGCATGTCTTCCATTTGAAGATGCTTGGCAGGTGTTTGACAGGCAGGGTTGACAGACTTTTGAGAGCACTTCCATCCGTCAGCCTGACAGGCTTCACAGGGCTTGAGTTCAGTACCTGTAACAGCACTATCCAAGGGTCTCCACACACCAGCCAGGCTAATATCAGAGAAAAGAACATAAGGCAATTTGCCAGCCATTCCCCTGCATCCTTATGTACTCACTTGCCAGAGTATATAGGGAATGCTCCTGGCCTCCCATCGTAACCTGGAGGATGCTAACTTGAGCTTAGTTTATGTTTGTGGGTATATGCACGCAAATGCACATGTGTGATCACGGTGTAGACTTAGATAAGTTCATTTCACATATTTCTCTTGTTTTTCCTTATTTCTTCAGCAGGAAAAAAAAAGATGCAATCAGTCTTCTTAGATAAAAGTACCTATGGCACTTAGCATACTTTTTCTTTTTCTTTTTTTTTTTAATGTTTTTATTTATTTTTGAGACAGAGAGACAGAGCATGAACAGGGGAGGGGCAGAGAGAGAGGGAGACACAGAATCGGAAGCAGGCTCCAGGCTCCGAGCTGTCAGCACAGAGCCCGACGCGGGGCTCGAACTCACAGAGTGTGAGATCATGACCTGAGCCGAAGTCGGACGCCCAACCGACTGAGCCACCCAGGTGCCCCAACTTTTGCTTTTTCAATCAACAGCACAGAAATTAAGTCTATTCTCTGGGTTCAGACTTCCAGCACAAGAGGGACAAAAACAAGAAGGATATAAAAGTGACCAGAAGAAACTGTTTTCTGGTTTAACCTTAGTGAGCAGGAAGAAACACTGCAAATATGGGTTAGCATGCCAATTCTTGCCTGCTGAAGCTGTGAAATTGCTTCCCTCCCACCTCACCCCTTCCCTCAGGTTTCATATTTTTATTCCCACAAAAATCTTCTGGCTAAACTGGAAGATGGAATAATAATATTAAAGTGCAATTTAAATCTCAGTGGTTTGCTGGAAGGATAGATATTTGGTAAACTTGTTTTTGTGGAGGAAGACTTCAAATGTAATTTTATTCCAGATCTCTGCAAGATAGAAAGCAAACTAATCCCCAGTATTGATTGCCAGAAGAAAAACATTTGCCATTTATTAAAGAGACTATTGCAAGAAAATGCTGTTTGTACTACCTAGTTGTTTACCAACGGAAGCAAAATCAAAGTCGACCCCTTGATGCCTTGTTACTTTAAGCACAAAGAGTCCTGGTGCTTTTCTTTTGGGAGGTGAACACATCCACTACCAGAATGTAGTTACTTATTCTAGTGGCCTTCTGATGGTAAGAATCATCAGGCATTTGTTCAATATACAGTGATATTCAATGACATGTCTGATGCAAAAAGTGTGTTCCTGGGGCCCTAGACACCTCAATTTTTAAAAAGCTCTTCAAATGACATTAAATAATTTGCTAGCATCGTATTTCTGGCTACAGGGAAAACTATGGCTAGATCCAGGGATCTTGACTTTTAGACCAAAGATCATTGACAGTTCAGCACTGCATACAATTTTATTGAGGAAAATAGCAATTAAAGTCATCAGGCAAAGAAATATAGGACGGTGTATCTTCAAGGCTGTTATATTCTCATGAAGCTTAGTGGCAATGAAACTTGAGGGTATTACTGAACTCTCATTTAAGGCTCTAGTTCGAAGCACCACGTGCTGACCTTCTCATTTTAATAACTATTTTCAACAGTAAAGGTTTTCTATAAAACTAGGCTATCCCTGTACTTAATCTAGGGCATAATCCCCAGATGCAAAGGTTAAGACTTCACATTCCAGTAACAACAGAAAGTTCCAAAATCTAGCCTATCCTACTTTAGACTTTCAGTCCCTTCTTTGTTCCATGTTCTGGGATTTCTGAGAGCTTATAGGTGTTTCCAGTTTGTTTTATGCCAATGAAGGAGGCATATCCATGTCCCCTGTCCCTGTAATATCCACAAGTCCAGGATAGGGTCTTGCCTTGGCCATAACAAAATTGAGGGGGAAGCTGGGCCATTGCCTGGTGTTACCCACTGTAAAATGGCTCCCAGAGACTTTGGCTGGGACCCTTTGCATTAAAGTCCATGTAATTTCCTCTCTCAGACCCCAGGATTCCCAAGATTTGGTTTGGGCACAGTCTAGAATTAGGTAACAAATCTGGGCTCTAGGACAACCCACAGTGAAATGTATTGTAAAGTCAGCCCAGAAGTAGAAGCATTTTTATAAATATCTTTTGTTTTTGACCTTAGATGTAGTTGTAGTATGCTTCTTAAATTCCTCTAGTTTCTATTTTCCCTTTTATGAAGTTCTGGTTCATGTATTCATACCACAGAACATAACTTCTTATGATGGTTTGGATACAGTTAGGATACAGGATGGAGACATACAGTGAAAGAGATTCAGTCATGTTCTAAAGGAGCTCATGGTCCAACTGGAGAAATAGAAAAGTAAATGACTCAAAAACAGAATGAGAGCCACAATTTGGGACAAATAATGAACTGGAGGCTTATGGAGGAGGAGTTCCTATGTCAGGCAGAGAGGGGGATAATGAGCTGATGTCGAAGACCAAAGAGCTGGTCAGGCCAGAAAGAGGATGCGCCTCTCACAGGGTTTCTGTCCAGGTTGATTGCAGAGGTAGCCAGAGTGAGGCTGGCACAATTCAGCAGGACAGCCAGCACCAGGCAAACATGGGTTGGACCAGGGTGTAGACACAGCGTTAGACTTTTTATGTCATGGACACCTTGGGCTGTCTGATGAAACCTGTGAACCTTATGATAGGCAGAATAATGCCCCACAAAGATGCCCTCCTGTAATTCCCAGAACCTAGGAATACATTCTGTTACATGACGAAGGACAATTAAAGTTGCTAACCAGCTAATCTTAACATGGAGAGATTATACTGGATTATCAAAATGGGTCTGATGTAATCACAAGAGTCTATACAAGTGGAAGAGGGAAGTGGAAGGGAAAGTTGGAGTGATGTTTTAAGGACAAAAATGCCCTGAAGATAAAGGAAGCCCCAAGATAAGGAATGTAGGGAGCTTCTAGGAGCCAGGAAAGGCAAGGAATGGATTATCCCCTAGCACCTTTGGACACCAATTGACACTATTTTGAGATATCTGCCACAGCTATAAATAATGTAACGTAAATTACCTCTGCTTTCTAATCGTGATGATTACTGTTAATATTATTGTAGTTTGATGCTTACATTCATAATGAAAGGAAATGTAAACTTTCATCACTGAGTAGTAAAGATAAAAATGCCATTTTCCCTTTCAAGTTCTGGAATTCTGTCCAGAAATCCGTTAGAGGTCAGACTCAGGTTAAGATCTCCTGATTTGGAGAGGAGCTTGGCTCTGATTCAAGCAAAGTATTTCAGGATAAATATGGTGGACTTGGGGCAGCATCCTAGAATAGCTAAACACAGGAACAGGCAGCTCACGAGAGCATCATAACCCAGAAATTAAGCCTTTGATGAGAGCAACAGAGCCTCATACTCAAGTCCAGGTCACAACTGTGGGGATGTGATAACCCCAGGCTGGGGGTAGAGAGGGACCCAGAAACTGTGATCACTCATATCCATCTTCTTGCCGCAAAACTCTGGCCATCTCTTAGTAGCCAAAACAATAAGGAGATCTTCCTAAGCCCAGAGGAGGGGTTACTGACCATTCTTCCTTCCGTGAATTCTTGGGTTGGTGCCTGCAGGGAGGGCTCTTTCATCTACCAGACTGAAGTCACAGGTGGAAACAGGTCATGAAACTGTTCTATTTGGCCCACATGCCATTATGATTGTTATTATTTTAGTTTTTTTATTTTTCATTATGATACAATTTTACAAAGGGAAATGCATACACCTCAAGCACACTGAATATTGAAATTTCCATTACCGCAGAAAGTTTTCTTGTTTTCTTTTCTGATCAAGAATTGACCTTTCCTTGTAAAAGCAACCATTATTACTATTTTTTTTTTAATTTTTTTTTCAACGTTTATTTATTTTTGGGACAGAGAGAGACAGAGCATGAACGGGGGAGGGGCAGAGAGAGAGGGAGACACAGAATCAGAAACAGGCTCCAGGCTCTGAGCCATCAGCCCAGAGCCCGACGCGGGGCTCGAACTCACGGACCGCGAGATCGTGACCTGGCTGAAGTCGGACGCTTAACCGACTGCGCCACCCAGGCGCCCCTTATTATTACTATTTATATCATTATACATTGGTTTTGGGTATTCTTGAACTTCATATAAATAAAATTTGCAGGTATGTACTACTTAGTGTCTGGCTTCTTTCACTCCATATAATGTTTTCAAGATTCATTCATATTGTCGGTGCATATGTCAGTAGTTTATTCCTTTTTATTCCACTGTGTGGATATCACAATTTACTTATATGTTCTTTTGTTGATGGGCATTTGATGGAAATGACTTCCATTATTTTCAGGAGTATTTTAGACTACTATCAATAAAGTTGCTAGAAAGAACAGTGTTGTAGAAGTCTCTGGGAGGACACAATTTTTTTATTTCTCTTGAGTATATGCATAGGAATGGAATTGCTTTATCATGGATAGAGGTATACACAACACTATAAGAAACTGCCAATGACTCACTTAAGTGTTCAATTATTTTTTTTTTAATGTTTATTTACTTTTGAGACAGAGAGAGCACGAGCAGGGGAGTAGCAGAGAGAGAGAGAGAGACAGAATTCGAAGTAGGCTCTATGATGTCAGCACAGAGCCCGATGTGAGGTTTGAACTCACGAACCGTGAGATCATGACCTGAGTCAAAACCAAGAGTTGGGTGCTTAACTGACTGAGCCACTGAGGTACCCCAAGTGTTTGACTCTTGATTTCAGCTCAGGTCATGATCTCACGGTTCGTGACGAGGGACTGAGACCCACATCATGCTCTGTGGTGACAGCGTGGAGCCTGCTTCGGGTTCTCTCTCTCCTTCTCTCTCTGCCCTTCCCCTCTTGTATGTGTGCATGCTCCTTCTCTCAAAATAAATAAACTAAAAAAAAAGAAACTGCCGATGAATGTTTCAGAGTACTTATTCCATTTTACACTCCCCCAGCAGTGTGTAAGACTTCCAGCTGTTCCACATTCTTGCCAACATTTGATGTCATACTTTTAATTTTAACCATTTTAGTGGTTTAGTGAAATGGTATCTCATTGTGGTTTCAATTTGCATTTCTCTGATGAAAACTGATGTTGACCACAACCCAACCTTCCTTACCACTACCTTTTGATCTTGTTAATATTTAAGCTGGGAGAAAGGTCAGCTGCAGTCGAAGGTATTTTGGGTTCACCTTTAGATCCAACTCATCAGGGTCCTGGAATCCAATTACCACAGGAACATAAGCTAATATATTACTTCCTTTTTGCTTACCATCCTCTTCTTTACAGTTGCCTTTTCAGCCAAATTTGGGTTTGGAGGGAGAATTGTTGAGCCAGTTCTGCTCATCAAGGCTTCCCTGTGTCCACTGCTTTTTGGTAGCCCCATAGAAAAGTATGGTTTAAATTTTGTATGGGTTTTTCTTTTTGTTTCCATGGGAGCAAAGAGCTTTCATATCCTTCCATAGTGTAGCTGGGAGCACCGTCTTTTCCTTTTCTTTTTCTAGTTTTTGCATTAACTAACTACAATTAAAAATTAGGAACCCCCCTCCAAAATATGCAGATTTCCAGCTTCCTTTTAGAGTAGCTTCTCTTGAATGTACTTGGCCTGCGTTCCCATAGGCAATGATTAGTCACAGCTAAGCAGAGGCTGCCCCTGAACTCAGTCCGGGTACTATCTACTTCAGCCTCATTCCCTATACTTCCATCATCTGGCCCAAGTCACATTACCTGTGATCCATGGCCTTTTGGGTACTCATCACCAGAAATTTCCATCAGGGCTGAAGGAGAATCCTGCAGTAAACTTTTTAACCAAATACTGATTCACTCAAACCCTTGGGCAATAAAAATTAGGTCAACAACATCTTGAGTGACTGATAATCGCTTCTGGTTCAAGTCTCTGGTCACATTTGGCAGATAATTTATCTCCCTGAACAAATCAGGAATAACTGCAAGTAGGTATCTCATGTATTGAGATAGAATTTCTTTGCTCTGAGAAGATATAGAAATTCATGGTCTAGAAAAACTACCCTTATGTTTCCATGCTCTGAGTTGTTTGCCCTGTAGTATTGTCTGATGATGGACAAGTGACAATTAAATATACCTGACACCATATTTTACCTTTATTTTAACACAACATTAGTATGTCTTAGAATCTTCTCAAACTTAGTTTACAAGTCACTATTATAGAAGTTTTTTTGCCACAAAATTCCCTACTCTCCTGACTTCTTCAATACTTTTATTGTTCTTGTTCTTCTTATTTTTCTTTTGTCTTTTCTTTCTTTCTTTCTTTTTTTTTTTTTAGAGAGACAGAGAGAGAGAGAGAAAGCAGAAGTGGGGGAGAGCACCAGAGGGAGAGAAAGAGAATCTTAGGCAGGCTGCGTGCTCAGTGTGGAACGTGACACAGGGCTCAACTTCACGACTGCGAGACCACGACCTGAGCTGAAATCAAGAGTCAGACACTTAACTGACTGAGCCACCCAGGATCCCCTCATTAGTATCATTTTTAAGCAAGAAATCCCAGCCTACTTCCTATAGGCATATTCTTCTCATCTGAACTTAAAATGCCCCCAAACTCTACCCAAGTTTAGTACATTTAAATGAAGTCAGGCAGGATGAATTTTCAAAAAAACTTTTATCCAAAATAACAGCAAGCCTCATACTGTAAGGTCACCAGCAAAGAGCTATCAAGAAAATAGAATTTAAAACTCATAGTTACAGCTTAAATGATATGCTTTAACCAGTACCAAAATTCATTCCTGCAACTAAATTATTATTTTATATGACTGTTTTGCAACCAATCATGAACTTCTTGGGGGCAGAGACTGTATCTTATTTATCATGTGACCTCAGCCCCTAGCCCAATGCCATGTATTCAATGGAAGTTCAATAAACATATGTTGAACGAATAGATTACGAGAAGTAGTCTTTTCTGAATTGGGCTGGATGCAAAGAATCTCAAAAGTATACACTATTGCTGATTTCTCAAAAAGAATGAATGAAAAGATTTCAAAGCCATATGTGTATTGCAATGAAACTAGAATGCCCTAGACTATATTAAGATTTAGGCCCTCGTGAGAGGGCAAAGTGGGGGAAGAACTCTGTAGAAATAACCTTCTCGTCTTTTGTTAACTATGACATCCCCAGCTCCCAGGAAGTAAACTTCCTTTGGTGGAAGTCCTTGCAGTACAGGGCTCACTTGGTGGGCATTTACAGGTCAGCTCATATTCTCTGGGCAAGGATGGCCCCTTAAGAGATGGCTATCTAGATGGCACAATGGTAGCAAAAGCTGTGGGAAATGGACAAAATTAGTATGGGTTTTCAAGCAGCATCCAATTTACCTTTCTTGGTGACATTTTACAGTATGTGTTTTTTGCTTGATTTAGAGCCACATCCAATTCACAAGGGTCTATTGTTGAAACAGCTTCTCTGCCTCCTTCTCCTAAATTCTAAATACCTTGGCAAGATTGGCACATTCTCTACCAATGTTACCTATAGAACTTTTCACTGGACTTACATTTTTAAGTAATGCCTGAGATGACAAACCAGCTTGGAATGATGTCTCTTATCTATTTTTATGTAAAGTTGATTTCTATTTGACTATAATTGAAAAATGGAGGAAAAGATAATTTACAAATTTTTTTTAATCCTCACATTAAACCAGATTATAAATGGATAGAAAACTGTACTTGATGGCAGACTTTGAGCAAGATACTGGTTTTTGGGGCACCTGGGTGGCTCAGTCTGTTGAGCGACCGACTTCGGCTCAGGTCATGATCTCACGGTTTGTGAGTTTGAGCCCCGAATAGGGCTCTGTGCTGACAGCTCAGAGCCTGGAGCCTGCTTCAGATTCTGTGTCTCCCTCTCTCTCTGCCCCTCCCCCTCTCATGCTCTGTCTCTCTCTCAGAAATAAACATTTAAAAAAAGACACTTTTTTTTTTTTTTTTGCTGCCTCAGTTGTATCAGAGAGTAAGACTGATCTCAGTGATTAAATTGTCATTTTAGGCTTGAAATTAAAAGCCAAAATTTCCTGGGGTACCTGGGTGGCTCAGTAGGTTGAGCCCCTGACACTTGATTTCAGCTCAGGTCATGATCCCAGGAATGTGGTGTCAAGCCCTACATCAGACTCCTCACTGAGCATGGAGCCTGCTTGGAATTCTCCCTCTCTCTTTCTCTCCTTCTGCCTCTCCCCCAACCCCTGTGCTCTCTCTAAAAAAACAAAACAAAAACAACAATAACAGAAAAATATCCTATCAGCTTAAATTTTTAGATAAACTTTCTATTAAAGTTTAACATCTCAAAAGAATATGCATAAATTATGATTATCTTGCTCAAGAATTATTACAGAAAATAACTCAGCCAACTAAGCCTTGATGAAGAAATCAAACAAGTCTTTCTCAGGGCCCACCCAATGACCACCCCCTCGATCCTCCCCAAATACTACCCTTACTTCTAACACCACAAATTAGTCTCCTTTTGAACATTATTAAGATAAATCATACCATATGTGTATTTTTTATGTCCATAAGCCATGTGTTCACCTATAATTTGGTGCTAATCAAAATTTAGGTTCATCAACATAGATGACCAAAGTATCGGGCCTTTGTGCATAAGTCTTTGTGTCATTCGGGGTTATTCAGGGAGGAAGAAGCGATTCTATGTATTTTGAGTGGAGAGATATTTAATATAGAAAATTAGAATTTCATATACCACTGGAAGCGTTAGAGGAACGAAGGTCAAGAGGCCATTCTGGGACACCTGCAGTGATCACAGGGAAGCCACCACTGATGTCCTTAGCTGCCTGTCTAAACATACTCCAGAGCCAAGGGAAGCCATCGGTGATGATCACAGCTCCCTACCCATGGCTGTCGTAAGAGAAAACTACTTTCTCCTCTTCTGCCTTCCCAATCTCACCTAAGTTCCTATCACTGGGAGGTCTAACCCAGAATTCAACTGGAAAAGCTTTCGGGAAAATGGCATTCTGAATGTCTCTCCTGTGATGAAGGAGAGAATACAGAAAAGGGGAATGACGATGCTGAGCTAAGAACATCATTTGGCAGAAGCTTAGACAGTTTAAAGTAGTTGATGGAAGAGAACCAGAGCCTGGCTACATTTCTGACCTGCTAGTCACTCCTGGGTCTTCAGATCCTTTTCCAACACAGGTTCTACAGTGCCTTCCTTAGAGATACTTGAAAGCCTGGTCCTATTTTACTTCTTTCAAGCCCAGCGAGTTACAAAGACCCTCTTCTCTTATTTTGCAGATTGCACAAGGCAACTTTTGAAGAAAAGTAGGCCTGTGTATGATCACCTGAAGGTTCCCAGAATTAAAGCAATATGAAACTCACCATATGGAATGTAGGCACTTCACACTGACCATGTCTCTCAAATGGTGAGACTACCTTTTGGGGAAGACATTGTTGAAAATAATTACTATTCATCATCCTCTGCTAACAGAAACGATTTTCCTCCGTCACCTAGGTTTCCAACCTTAGAGGCTGTCCTGTCCTCACCGAGGAAAGACCAGAGAGGTAGGAGTTTTGTTTGTTTGCTTTTCTGTGCATCTGAATATCCTGACAATCTAATCCCCAGAGAGTCTCAGTAACCAGGCAACACAAGACATGCTCCAATTGTGAAGTCCTCAATCCACCTTCTCTGCACTATTCTGTTCCAAAATAGAAGGCAGAGCTGCAAAATTAGATTTGGATCTTATTACTACAAGCAAATAACTGTTCCCCCCTCTTACTGGTGACCAGAAATTCTGAGATAAGTGCTTTTAAAAAGATTAGAACAACAAATCTCGTCTAAGAATAAGATCAACACCATTTCTCTGTTTTTCTTACAGAAAGAAGAAAATGGAAGGAGAAAGCTTTTGTCTGGTGACGGTTTATTTTAACCCAGACACTTTCTCCATTTGTAATTTGGTGTCATTTGTGTTATGAGAAGCATTGCCAATTCAGATGGGTTTCTTGGGCAAGGACTAACAAAGGAGGTTAAACACAGCTGTTCTAGTGTCTCAAATCCTTAAGAGTCCAGCAGGACCTGAGCTAGTAAAATAAACTCAGAGAAGGCTGTCTGAACCAGCTTTTCTAGAGACGAAATGAGCATAAATAAGCATAGAGTCAGCAGGGCTCCTGGGCCAAGGTCAGAGGCAAGCTGGGGACATGGCTTTACAGAGGAAGATACTGTCCACGGCACATTTGTTACAAGACATACAGAATTGGACATTCTGTCTTTTAATCGTCTGGACATCACAAGGAAAAGTGGCCCACATTGGCACTGACCCTGTCAGCACGTTTTGTAATAAATACTTCATTTACTGGGAATGTTGCTATCAGTTTGCCGAAGATAAAAATGACACTCAAATGCAAGGTCAAACCGCAGTGTTTATAATTCTTTTCTATTAGTGAAACACACATAATCCTAAGTATCCAGATGAAGGGGTAGCTGTTTTCCCAAATGGTGCCTCAATCTCTAGTGATTTACAAAGTACTTTTATACACATCATCTTACCACCACCGTGTATGTGTCCCTGTTACACAGATGAGTTGAACTGAAAATAGTTTCACTTGCCAGTTTTAAGTATCTTTCTTTCTCTTCTGGGCAGCTTTAGTTTCCATGTGGCCAACAGACATTATTGTCATTTGCCTCTTCCAGGCACAGGACACCTCTAGAGAGGCCAACAATCTGGAACTATCTCAGTTCTAACACGTTAGATGAGAGTCTCCTAACTTCCCTGGGTTTCAGCTTCTTCATATGCATGCCTCAGATATTGCAGTCATCCTCCCCAACTGATAAATGATAAGAATGAGATTGTGTGTGGCTATGGGACTTTTACAGCTGATGGTGGGAATATGAATTAGCAGGATTTTTCATTGACATTATGCAATAAAACTTAAACTATGTATCATTTTATACAGAAAATTTTATACCTAACAATCTATTCCAATGAGATAACCACATCAATAGACAAAGATATACAAAAATGTTCATTGAAAGTAGAAACAACCTCAATATCCACCAACATGAGACCGGTGAAAGAAGGTACGGTGTATTCATATAAGAGAACCTATACATCTGCTGGAAAGAATCATGGAGATTTATATTTGTTGGCTTGAATAGGAGCTCCATGACATAATTTTTGAAAGAAAAGAATTAGAAAGCAGTGTAGTTGATATAATCCCATTCATGTGTAAATCACATAAATCCCAGATCCTGCTGTGGTCCACTTCCGCAGTGTTGCCTTCATAGAAACAGCCCAGTTACCAAAAGGCATTACAAAATAATTTCACTCTTGGCTCTTAACTTTCAGAAATTATTAAGGAACATATAATTCCCAACCCAGAGCACTACATCCTAAAATACCCTCTGTACCCTACCTTTTCCATCTTGTTCTCTAACACTGTAACAGCTCCTGACGGTTCTCTGTCCCCAGCAGCCTTTTCCTAGTCTCAATCACAAACTCTGCCCCCAAATTGACCAACCACTCATTTTTTTCTTTGTCCCTTTTTCCTCTTCTTTTGGTTCTTGCTTCAGTGATTACCATAATCTGAATAATAAGGTGGGGAAAGAAGAAAATGCTAAATGAACAAAATTTCCTTTCCAGGAGTAGGAGGAGAAGAGATCAACTATGCATACACTACGATGTCTTAACCTTGCAGCAAATACAAAATTATTATACTGCTACCCGCTGATATTTACATAAAAGTGTCTGCAAGGATGTTGACAAAATCCTTAGCAATAATGATCCCAGTTGGGATTTCTCTGTGAATTTCTCTGTCTTCCTTCTAGTTCTTTGATTTATTCATGATAAACATGTTTTGTTTATAATCAGAAATGAGAAATAAACTCATATATTAACATGTAAAGAAGGAATTGTAATGACGTTCACAGCGAATAATGAATATAAAAAATTCCACACAATTTAAGTATAAGATATATGTATTTTAAATACATACAATTGGACTGTCTCTTCCTGTTTTCAACATTAATAAGCTCCATTATTTGGGGATTATCTTTAATTACCCCTACATGTTAGATTTGATCAGTTTCTTAGCAACAGTTGAACACTATATTGCTTAATTTTGTTGTTTTTACTCCCAGTCAATCCTATTTAATTTGTGAGTCCAATGCATTGTGATTCTAACACAGCACCTAATGACTTACAAAAAATGTTAACATTTCAAACTGATTGTAATCCTTTCAATCCATTCGCCCTGGAAGTCTTCATTTTTATGGTTTCTTGGGTAAACAGGGAGTTACTGTATGTGTGTTTGTATCCATTTCAAACTCTCCACATCTACACATCCCTGTACCTCTTTCTAACTAGATAGTATTTGTTTATTTTTGTGATTTTTGAACTGGATAAATTTTCCTGAAAATCAAGGTGCCTGACTATTTAGTTCCTGACACTGTGATTCATGCGTCTTCTCTTAGCTGGGGGATTTCCGAAGAGAAGTTTGCAACACCTCCCTGGTGGGGCACAGTCCCACAACTGCTAATAACTAGTGCCAGACAACAGGCACTCCTGGTTTCTGAGCAGGGAGTTTGTTCGTCAGACTCTCCATTCAGAAATGCCAAATGGCACCCATGCTTACGGCTGGAAATTCCAACCTGGGAGTTCCAGAAAGTGTAATTTATCATGTGACAACTATATTTACCTCTCAAAGTTCCTTCAGCATTATAATTAAATAACTGAATTAGTTCTAGTCGGAGACAGTTTACAGTATGTCTCTATGTGGAGAAAAGAAATAATTGCTGATCAAAATCCTAAAGGACCTTGAAAAATTAGAAACAAGCTCTAATAGGCTGGCTACTGAACAAAACATTCCCAGGAAAAACAAGTGCCCACAGTAGGTGGAAAATGGTTGACTTTTTAGCCCCACAGATTCAGTTGTCATCAAGGGACTATACACTTCAGTGATATTATATAAATATTAAGCAACATTTTAATAAATATATCAGGGTATGTCTGTTTGTTTCCTAGTTATTCTTTTTGTCCTTTAGAGTCATTTGAGTAGCCCTCAGATATATGAATATGGCTGAATAAGCCTCACTGAATTAGAACTATGGTATAAAAGGACTCCTTTATTTCTCTCTCTCTCTTTTAGAATGACTTGGGAGATGTTGCTTCACCTTCTGGTAAAACTTGGCCAGAAGCCATGCTTTTCTATCCCTGAAGGAAGAGCACAGCAAACTCACTGCCCCAGTGAAGGCTTCCCAGGTGTTCCTGACCAGATGGTTCTTCTTGTATATAACCTCTCCTGTACCACTCCATCATTGCCTTATCACAGTTGTGGCTTTATGTTTATGTCATTACTCTTTGTCTAATATCTCAATCCTCCTCTAGGCGTTAAGCAACATTAGGGCAAAGACCATGACTCTCTTTGCTCATACTTATATTTCTAATGCCTCACATAGTGTCTAATCCACATTAGCACTCAATGAACATCGTACTTGTTGAAAAGAATGAATGGACGAATGAATGAATGAATGAATGAATGAATGAATGAATGATTTGGAAAGACCTATTTAGGGTGGTACCAATCAAGGTCATTGGGCAGAGAGGATAACAAAATGTCCAAAATAAAGTTACCACAAATGTATAAAGACATGGAACCAGCAGATTGGCCCTGGATTTGAGTTCGAAACAGAGAAGAGGATAATTGTCTAATTTCTGTGATGTGCAAGACTCTAGAACTGGTCTTAACCCATTCTTCCTGGGAAGGCCAGTTCTTTAAACTGGCTGGGTATATATTCAAAGAAATAATCTGTATGGATGGTATCAATGTGGACCTCAGATGTATTACAGGCGGATGATATCTCAACTGAGCAATCGATTGGAAGTGACCTTCCCTCAAAGGCTTGTTGAGGTCAGGACAGGGCTCTGCCAACACAGAGGATCTCACCCAGCCCCACTGCACATTACTGGATAGCATTCAGTGTTTACCAACAAGAGTAGACAGAATTCTGGAGTCAAATTAATATACAAATGGTGCTTCATTTCCCTGTCTGACTCCTCTTCTTTTGGAGGGTTTCTGGGTCACCTCACTCCACATGAGGTGCTTCAAGTATCTTCAAATACCCCACTGGGCTTTCATCCACCTTATGTTCACATGATGATTTTCATCTGAACCTGCCCTGGAGGAGATTAGTACCATATGAACGTCACCAGGTGAAGGCACTGAAATCGTTATAACTCAAAGGGACCTGGTCAGTTGGCTGGAAGTCATTGCCACCGAATACAATCCAAACCATCCACAAATGACAACTTCCAAATGGCTGTCTGACACTCTTGACTACCTTAGGAACAGGAAGCTTCCATCTCTGTACTTCCACAAAGGCCAGCCTCTACTAAGAGCCTTCTAACCTTAACCACTGTTGGTCCATCCATATGACTCAGAAGCAGATTGAATTTCCCCCTTCCCAAGACACCTGTGAACACTTAAGGGCTTGCAGGATACAAGATGCGAATGACATTAGAGCTGAAAGGACAGACTTAGTGTCTAAACTATCTGTCTGGCTGTATAGACATGTAAACACTTGAGTACCATACCCTACAAACTCCTGGTGCAGGTTATTTCTACCCGAAACTAGATAAACCCTTATATAAAGACCAGAAGAGAACTAATCCATTAAACTTAGTCTACCTCTCACCAGTGCCACCTATAGTTCTCAACCCTTTATGTTATGTTCCCAAAAATCCAGACTGAATCATGTCATGCTTCAGGTTAAAAATCTCCATGTACTTCTCATTATCTACAGGATCAAATCCAAACTTTCTTCTTGCTTCGTGCCCCCTCATACAACCTTGAATTTGTGTTAACCTTACCAATTTAAACATTTTCATTTTAGATATTTAAAGTATAAAATAATACAAACTCAAAAATTCAAACGATACAAATGGCACAAAGAAAAAATATTCTCTTCTTCTACTCTACCTTTTTCCCTTCAGAATAAACTGCTGATACTGTGATGTGTGGCCCTTTAGATCTTTCTCAATGTATACATGTTTATGTATTGGAGTTGCATTATAACTTCCTCATGCACACATAGAAAACATATAGAAACAGACAGAAACATACAAAAAGAGAGCAATGTAAACAGAGGAGTTCTGGCACCACTATTCCACTCAATGAGCACACTGTCCTGAGAGAGCTTGGGATGCAAGCCATGATTCTGCTGACCGTGGGGGGAGCTAAGTTTTCAGGCCTGTGGAGGATGAACATCTCACGGAGCTGAGTGTGGTTCTCATGTTCACAGATGCGGGTTTGTCTATAGTTGCTAGGACTTTGCTTCAAGACCAAACCCCTCATTGGATATAACTCCATTGCACATATGAACATATTTTGTTATTATAATGAGAGTATAATATACTGCTTTGCAACCATGAGCATTTTTGTTTTTATTGATTTCATTATTTTTCACCACTGTCTGATACGCCATTGCTTAGATGTACCATAATTTGTTTAACCTCTCTCCAGCTGATGGGCATTTTACCCCAGGTTTTCATTAGTATAGGTGATGCACCAAGCATCCTTCTATATAAATCTTGTGCTCTTCTTTGGGAATATTGGTAGGATGCATACCTGGTAGTCAAAATACTGGAACAAACGGTAGGTGCTTTTTTTTTGATAAACATTTTTGATAAATTTTTGATAAATATTACCAAATGTTATATAAACTTAAACACCTACTAATAGTTTTCTAAAGAATATTTTGGAATTATTTGTCACAGAAAATTTTGAAGAAGAAAGCAAAATGTCCCATAGTCTCCATTTAAATTTACAACATAGAGTTGAAATATATAAAAACAAAAATACAAAAATTCTACCTCTCCACAATATCGTCTAAAGAGATTTGGGTTATCTTTAACAAATTTTTGTATATATGTAATAGCATTCTTGTGTACATACAATATATATATGTCCTTTTAATAAAAAAAGGATTATCGTATACATGCAAATTTTCACTGTGCTTTTCTTCCTTTGAAAAATACATCTTCAAGATTCTTTCCATATCGGGATATATAAGTCTACCTAGTTCTAGTGGCTGCATACGATTCCATTTTATTGGTATTTCATAATCCATTGAATTAGTCCCTTACTGACATTTATAATGTTTCAAGTTTTGGGTTATTGCAAACAATTCTGAACACACTCATGGTAAAAACACACTAATAGTCTTAACACGCTCATTCTCAAAATTGAACATTGCTATCTCTATTCATATTTTATAATTAATACAGGTATTCCTTACTTTTCAAGAGTTTGTGTTAGCTATTTCTCTTTTATAAAAGATTACCTTACTACCTGTTTTCAATAGCCCCAAAAAAATCCAAAGAGGAATTTCACTTTTAGGAAAAAAGACAAAAAAGTGAAAATAGCATTCAGCATTTGTTTTGCAGCAAGGCCTTACGAAGGCAGCACGCACTCTGAGCAGCTCCGCCAAGCTCCTTCCCCGGGAAATACACTCAGCATCTTTGTATCAAGCTGTTACAGCTTTAGCGTGTGTCTGTGAGCATCTGCGCTTTATCTCAATTTATTTTGTGCATCCGTTAGCAAGATGTGTCCTAAGGTGTAGCAGGATTCTCGCACGGAGAGCCGTGACACCGAAGCTTTACTTTCCAGGAAGCAACTTTATTCGTGCCGGGGTAGCTCAGTTTGGGTTCGTACCCGAAGAACTGAGCCCCGAATGCCACGTGGCATAATTTTTTATACATTTTCTATTTCTTTGTCTCCCATATAAGGTAACACACAAATATGCCGTCTGATGTTACAAGGTCGTGAAGGATGTCACGTAAGCATACAGCCAGGTTGCCTTGAAATTTTCTTTTCCTTAGGGAGGGGACCCTACCACAAATGTATCAGAAAAGCCTAAGAGGGGTTATTTTTTGGATGTAAGAATGCTCAAAGATGGTTTCATATACATTAGTGGTAACCGATTCTTTGCTTTATGCCACTTCGACTTAGGAAAGGTTTCATAGGAAGCCTCAACTTTCGGATAGTGGGGAAATCTGTACATAGATGGAAGTGTAGTGTGATTATTTAGATATGTCTTGCCCAGAAAATGAGCTTCCTGAAGAAAAGGAGCATGCCTTACTATTTGCTAAATCCCACAGGGCATACATAGTACATTGTTATATGATAGATGCATATTAAGCATTAAAAAAGTGAATGAAAAAAAATGCTGCTGGTGAAGATGTATCTTTTCTTAATTTTAAAGTGAGTGTGAACAGTGTGCCTTTTATGGATCCACTGATATAGCATACATTTGTTAAGTATCTACTCTATGCTAGATATTATGGCCCATGTGGTCAGGAATTGAAGCAGGTACATAAATATTAGTGATAACCGAAGATAAGGGCTAAAGAAAGTGCCACAAGCAACCAGAGGGATACAGAGAACATCTAGAAAGTAGTATGAGCTTGAAATAAGACAGTGCCATATTGGCAAACCAGCTCTTGGTGGGTGGGGCTTATTTGTAGCATATACCAATTTGTATGGCCATATTCAAGCTATCAGTATACCGAACAATCATCTCTCTTAAGCCAATAAAGCCTTCAGCATCACACCGAATCGGGGCATACCAACCGACCTTTACAAAACCCCTTCCTTCTCCTATCACCATGACTTCCCAATACCACATCATTTCAGCTATTGCCCCCAAACCATGCACGCCACAGGAGAAACAAAGTGGTTTTTGGAGGTTCTTAGGATGGAGAAATTGGGAGCTAGAGAATGACTTCTACAATTGGTTAAGCATGCAGAAAACTACTCTGACCAGTTGAATATGCTTCATGTCCAATCTTGCTGGCCCTCAATGGGTCCATTCCATCCTCAAAGGCTTCTTTTCCCCATTCCATTGCCTGCACTGCTGGGTTCCTCACAAATACTTCCAGCCCAGTTTTCTTGAATGAGCCAGAAATCTCTCAGAAAGATAAGGAAAACAACTGGAGATTGCTTATTATAAATAGGGCTCAACTCTAACCGAGCTCACATCCCCTGAGGCTTAAATTTGTATTTGGACATCACATTTACAGCAGGAATACGGCCCCTGAAGTTTGGGGGATGAGTCACAGTATATTTTAAGAGGTACTGGACACATGTTAAGATTATATTTTGCTTTAGAGCCAGGAAACAAAGTGTCTCAGCTGTGCCATGAGAAATTATACATTTCAAGATTCAAGCAAGAATATCATACAAGTTTGTAGAAGAGGGGCTTTATAGGAATTAGTCCATCTTAGTCCAAAATGTTTTTAGTAGAATTATTTGGTTTTGGGCTCCACTGTTTATCGGAAATCTTAAAAACAAAATAAAAACAGCCAAGTGAAACAATCATATCCACCTCTTTGGAAGTTTAAAATGTATTTTTCCAAGTAGACGTTCAACCTACAATGTTCTCATTCATCATACCCTGACTTGCAAACCAGTGTGAGATTCTAATTTTCCACTCAAAATAAACCATGAAAACTAGTATGTCAGAAGAGGTCCCTTGGAGAATGAAATAGTGCCTTTGATGATCAAAATAAAGAAAGGATGGGGGGTCATAGACACAAAAATTAACCCAGCCCAGTTAAAATCAACAAAAATGGTTTTGTTGTTGCTTCTGTTTAAATTAAGTATAGCTGGGAATGCAAGCTGGTGCAGCCACTCTGGAAAACAGTATGGAGTTTCCTCAAAAAACTAAAAATAGAACTACCCTATGACCCAGCAATTGCACTACTAGGCATTTATCCACGGGATACAGGTGTGCTGTTTCGAAGGGACACGTGCACCCCCATATTTATAGCAGCACTATCAACAATAGCCAAAGTATGGAAAGAGCCCAAATGTCCATCGATGGATGAATGGATAAAGAAGATGTGGTATATATATATACAATGGAGTATTACTCGGCAATCAAAAAGAATGAAATCTTGCCATTTGCAACTACGTGGCTGGAACTGGAGGGGATTATGCTAAGTGAAATTAGTCAGTCAGAGAAAGACAAAAATCATATGACTTCACTCATATGAGGACTTTAAGAGACAAAACAGATGAACATAAGGGAAGGGAAACAAAAATAATATAAAAACAGGGAGGGGGACAAAACAGAAGAGACTCATAAATATGGAGAACAAACTGAGGGTTACTGGAGGGGTTGTGGGAGGCGGGATGGGCTAAATGGGTAAGAAGCATTAAGGAATCTACTCCTGAAATCATTGTTTCACTCTATGCTAACTAATTTGGATGTAAGTTTTAAAAAATAAAAAATAAAATTTAAAAAAATAAATAAATAAATAAAAAGAAAAAAAATAAATTAAGTATAGCAATGCACTGTCCCTGAAAACTGGCAGTACATTCATTCCACTTTTCCTGTGGAAGATTTTGGACATAGGGAATTGTTAAAGCTAATTACTAGCAAGAAAAAGAATGCTGTGTTTAGGGTGGAAGCATAATGCATCAAAAACCAAAGGCTGAAGCAGGGAAGAACTTGGCACAAGGAAATGACCGAAACAACAGATGATGCCTGGGCTCCGTGACCTTTAACACGCTTCCAAACAGGGCCAGCTTCATGAGCATGTCACCAAGGCAGGCCCCACAGAGCCCCATGCTCACAGCCCCCTGTGCCTGGGGTTTAACATCTGAGGTCATCATCTTGAAATTGTTCATTTTGTCTTTGAATTTGCATTTTTAAAATGAAGTCTCATGAGACAATGGAGCATGTGTGTTTGGTGCTTTGGCCCACAGAGAGGTCCCATTTCAACTCATCTCCCTCAGGCGGGCTTTCAGACACCCACTCTCCCACCCCCTGGTGCCTCAGGCCACTCCCATCCTCCCTTCCTGCCCTATCCCAGGACTCCAGCTTCCTCCTGGCCCCTTCTGGAGCCTAGACACCAGAAGAATCATACCATCTTGGGACAGGGTATGGTGGTGGCATTCCCACCCTGGGCTACTTTAAGCAGACGATTTGGGGGTGGGAGGCGGTGAGCCTCTCATCCACCCCCCAAACTACATACTGAGGGCAGAGGTTTCAATCCCTTGTGGGTCACCCATCAGCAGTGGGTTGATTGACTTCTCTGGGGAGATTGACTTCTCTGCCCAGAGCAGGACACAAGTGTCAGTCCAGTGGCTGAACATTGATATATAATTAGTGACTTTCATGTGCCTCTGTTTTACTTTTTCTTCACCTAGCTATCTCTCCACATTTATATTTCCCCCAGGAGTTACTATTTTCAACCACTTAATCAGCTGCCTCTTGGCTGCAGTTCCCTGCCCAGATTCCCATCTCTTGCTCCAGACCGAGAATCAGCAAACGCCCAAGGAGAAAAGCGGACACAGAAGTCAATGCACCCCTATGCTGTTCCCTTTTTTCTGGGATCTTAGCACCTTAAGCCCTGGTTGCTTTTGCATAACTTCATGGCTTCTAAATTTCCAATGGGAGCATAGGTATGCCGCAAGCCATTCCATCAGTGCTGGGAATTGATGACATAGTCTAGGGTCACAAACCAGACAACTGTTCCTACTAACAGAAAAAACAAATGAACGTCAAACATTCCCAAACCCACCATTTTGAGTTCAGAAACTCTAAATTTTAATCACCGTTTTTATTAACGGTGTTCTACATTAGTTCTTCAGGTTAGACTTTCAATTTGATTTTCTAATGGATACTTCAGATGATTAAGACCACCTAAACGTAAGATTTTCCATGCTAAAAATTCTGTGGGCATGTATTATCCCATACTTCTAGATTGTCTGTCTGTATGGTGAAGTGAAAGAATTCACTACTTTCTGGGGGGAAAGCTTGGCCCTGTCTAAGGACACATTCTCTACCCAACCCCTGTGTGAAGGTGAGGCTGCCAGCCACCCAGACAGCCTCACTCCCTGGTCAGACCCCTTAATGTTCATAACATTTCGTAAGGAGAGGTCAAGTCTGCCCTGCTCTTAGCTTATTCTCTAACTACATTTAGGGAACTTCCTCTTATCAGTAACCTGGAGATTGGGTTCAAAACAGACAATATACTGTGAATTCTTGGTGGCACTTTTTTTTTTTTTTTTTTTTTTTTTTTTATTTTTTTTTTTCAACGTTTATTTATTTTTGGGACAGAGAGAGACAGAGCATGAACGGGGGAGGGGCAGAGAGAGAGGGAGACACAGAATTGGAAACAGGCTCCAGGCTCTGAGCCATCAGCCCAGAGCCTGAGGCGGGGCTCGAACTCACGGACTGCGAGATCGTGACCTGGCTGAAGTCGGACGCTTAACCGACTGCGCCACCCAGGCGCCCCTACATTTTTGTTTTTTAAATAAAGGGTTACCGGGGCGCCTGGGTGGCTCAGTCGGTTAAGCGGCCGACTTCGGCTCAGGTCATGATCTCGCAGTCCGTGAGTTCGAGCCCCGCGTCGGGCTCTGTGCTGACAGCTCAGAGCCTGGAGCCTGCTTCACATTCTGTGTCTCCCTCTCTATGACCCTCCCCCATTCATGCTCTGTCTCTCTCTGTCTCAAAAATAAATAAATATTTAAAAAAATGTTTAAAAATAAATAAAATAAAATAAAATAAAATAAAATAAAATAAAATAAAGGGTTACCTTTAAGAAATATTGCTCAAGGAAGACTACTGTTAAGCTCTAGAGTCTGCTCCTTCCCCCTGAATCTAAAAGAACTAAACAGAAACAAAATTGCTTTACATTTAATTGCTTCGGTCCCTCATTTACAATATGCTTCGGCATTATGCCTTTGGCTTACATATGGGGAAGTAACAAGAGGAAGTCATTCTAAACTTGCCATTCTATTTAATGCAGAAATACCGTTGAGAATGCTGATCTCCTTGAGAAGTCACAGGAGAGGTTTCTGCCAGCTGTCAGTATCAGGAAGATCTATGCATCTCTGAAAAAATGGTTTGTTTTCATTTTCAGACATTCTGAACATTGTAATCGATTATGTTTCATTTTCTCTGGCAGGTAGGAAGCTCGGGAGCCAAATCTGAAACCCACTTTAGGCTATGTTATTTCAAGTATTTCGTGTATTAATCTTGCCTCTGGTTTTATTTTCCTTAGTTTTCCTTTCTTCTGATTTCTGTATAGTTATCCTGCAGCGTTGTTTATATGTTTTCAGATACAACCTGAAATAATTTTTGGAATAAAACAAGGGATATATGATATGCAAATGAATGCCCTTAAGACTGGGGATGGGCTGTCCTTAGGGCTCCCTTGTTTTCCTCTTTTGGATCTTCTGTCAGGCTTGTGCGGCACAGGCTGCCGCAGGACTCCACTGCTCCAGCCTTTAAAACAGCGGGGGCGCCTGGGTGGCTTGGTCGGTTAAGCGTCCGACTTCGGCTCAGGTCATGATCTCACGGTCCGTGAGTTCGAGCCCCGCGTCGGGCTCTGTGCTGACAGCTCAGAGCCTGGAGCCTGTTTCGGATTCTGTGTCTCCCTCTCTCTCTGCCCCTCCCCTGTTCATGCTCTGTGTCTCTCTGTCTCAAAAATAAATAAACGTTAAAAAAAAATTAAAATAGCGATTCACCGGAGGCTCCTGTGTGGGCAGTGTCAGGAGAGCAAGGTGAGAGGAATACGCAGCCCCTCAAGAAGGTCAGTGAGTGATCCATTACAACTCACAGGTTAGAGATCTGTTGTGAATACTTGTGACAGTCCCTTCCAGCTCTAAAATTTTATGTTATTCTATACTTCTATGAGCAGTCATGAAACTAACAGGTTAATTCTGTTTTGTAAGTTCTCGATTGTCTTGTGACCACTCTTCTCTGTGTTTCTTGAAGCCCTTATCTGTCAGAGTTCCTGTGCTCAGATTCTTCCAGAAGGAACAGTTCCACATTAAAAACTGAATGAGGACTCACAGTCCCTATTCCCATGTCTCCACAGCACAACAAAAAATGAGGTTAACAGCATACTTGCACCAGCCACCCTGGTTCCTACAGAAGTGATTCTTAAAGGCGGGGTTGGCGGAGTGGGGGATGGGGGGGTTGGGGAATATTAAATGTATTTGCCCTTTAAAGAATCCCAAAGAAATGGAATTCTATTGAAAAAATGTAACCAACTTCAGAATCATTTGCCTCCCTCTCACCCACTTTGTTTTCTGTGACTCTTTGCTTAGACCTGTTTGCTTGGGACAGGGTTTACATAAATGAAAACACTTTCTTCTTCTATAAAACACATCTTACAATTCATATAATGAACTGCATATGGAGATTGCTAGGAGGATATAACAACCTTAGCAGATTTCAGAAAGGGTCGTTGGCAGTCTCTTTCATTCACTCAATCAATATCAACCACGGGCCAGACACAATACAAACCCACTGAAAGTCACTTCCAAAAAGGAGCTTAGGGTCTGATAGAATAAAAAGAAGAGAGAGACGTAATGTCAACATAGCACTACAGTTATTGAGAAATACGGAAGATATAGTAATGCCTTTAAGAAGAATATTAAGAGACCTGGGGACTCTGGGGACTTAGAGAAATGTTAGAGAATTAACCTTGGTGGTGAAGCATAAGTGAGGTTTGACAGGCATAGAGCGGGAGGGGATGACTCAGGCAGTAGTACAAGATGTGGCAGGAAAATCTGCTTGGGGAACTCCCAAGGGATGTGCATTATCTTTCATAAAGACTGAGAAGAGATCAGAAGAAAAGTAAGAAAGCCAAAAAAAAGAAAGTAATAAAGGTGAGAAAGAGAGGAAGGAAGGAAGGAAGGAAGGAAGGAAGGAAGGAAGGAAGGAAGGAAGGAAGGAAGGAAGGAAGGGAGGGAGGAAGGGAGGGAGGGAGGGAGGGAGGGAGGAAAGTGAAGGGAAGAAAGGGAGGGAGAGGAGGGTAATTCAAAAGGAATAAGGATTGCTACTGATACAGAGTTTTAATGTGGAACTTGAGTTCAAGAAAAAAATCAGAAGCTACATTTAAAAACTGGGAAATTGTAATACACACATCTCGAGAGAAGGTGGGTAGAAAACTTCATTTTTACTGAGTAAAGTTACAAAATGTTTCAGGCCCTCCAGAACCTCTCTGAAGTCTTTGAAATAAAATCTAAACAGACCTCCTTTGGTAAATGCATATCTGTTCTTTTTTTATCCGCCCCCCCCCCCCTTCCTAATTCTTTGGAAAAGTGTCATTCCCCTTTGTGCATAGGTTTGGTGGAGTAAGGTCAGAGAATGAAACTGTTACTATTTTGCCTTCCCCATCTCTTGGCATTTCAGAGCTCCCTTGGTTTCTGACCATTGCTAAACCCTGTTCTCAAGCCTCAGATCAAATCTGTGAGAACCATGATGTTCTCATAATGCCCTCTTATGCTCAGAGAAGCCCAATCAGTGGCTTTCAACCAAGAATAACGTTTTAACCAAGTATATTCATTTTCAGTTGCTGCTGTAACAAATTACTACAAATTTGGTGGCATAAAGAATACTAATTTATTACCTTTACAGTTCTGTAGGTCAGAAGTTTGACACAGGGGTCACTAGGCTAAAATGAAGGTGTTACTGGGTTGTGTTCCTTTCTGGAAGCTCTAGGGGTCAATCCATTTCTTTGCCTTTTCAGCTTTTACAGGCTGCTGGCATTCTTTGGCTTAGAGCCTCTTTCCTCCATTTTCAAAGCCAGCAGTGGTGGGGGCGCCTGGGTGGCGCAGTCGGTTAAGTGTCCGACTTCAGCCAGGTCACGATCTTGCGGTCCGTGAGTTCGAGCCCCGCGTCAGGCTCTGGGCTGATGGCTCAGAGCCTGGAGCCTGTTTCCGATTCTGTGTCTCCCTCTCTCTCTGCCCCTCCCCCATTCATGCTCTGTCTCTCTCTGTCCCAAAAAATAAATAAACGTTGAAAAAAAAAAAAATTTAAAGCCAGCAGTGGTGGACTGAGTCTATCTCACACTGCCATCTCTCTGATTCTCTCTGGTCTTAACAAAGGCTCTGGCCTTTATAAAGGATTTATAGGATTAGATTGGAACTACCTGCATTATCCACCAGGCTAATCTTCCCATCTCAAAGTCCTTTTGCCATTTAAAGCACTGAATTCATAAGCTCCTAGAGTTAGGGCTAGGACTTCTTTGGGAGCCAGTAGTCTGCCTGCCACATGGGGTGATAAAGGTTTACATCACTGTGGTGGGGTGGGTCAACAACATACTATCTCTTGTGTGATGCCCTGTGAAAACCTCTGCTAGAACCTTCCTGAATGAAGTATTGCCGCCAAGAATGCATGGCCTGAATCTGGGCAGGAGGAATCACTGGAAAGACCTAGGTTGAGGGATATTATACAGAACGACTACAGATTTAAATACAGACACAGAATTTAAAATGTTAAGGCCACAGAATACAGGAAAAGAGTGAGGAAATGTTCCAGAGAGAAGGATATTAAAGAGATATAACAATTACATGCAACACATAATTCCAAATTGGGTCTTGCATCAGAAGAAAAAGGAGATTTGGGGAACACTTGAGGAAATGCAAATGGGGTCTGCGGTGGCATCAATATTAATTTTCTAATTAAGAAACTTATATGATGGAAACATAGGAAAGTTTCCTTCTTTGTGGGTAGAGGTGGAAAATACACCCTGGAGGGTCTAGAAATGATGGAGTATAATGTCTGCAACTTTCCTTCAAATGCTTCAGAAAGAGACTAATGATGATGGAGATATATACGTATGTGAGTGTGTGTGGTGGATAGAGATAGAGAGAAATGGAGTAGTAAAAGTGGTAAATGTTAATATAGGGGAATCTGGACAAAGAAAATGGTGGTCTTTAGAGTTGAAATTATTATAATATATAATTATAAAATTATAATCATAATTATAATTATTAAATTATAATCATAAAAAATAAGTTATAAAAATTATAAAATTATAATTCTAACTATAAAATTATAATCATAAACATTATAAAATTATATCATATAAAATTATAAAATTATAAATTTTATAAAATTATAAAATAATTATAAAATTATAATAAAATTATAAATTTTATAAAATTATAATCATAAAAAACAAATTATAAAATAAATTATAAAAATTGTGTAGGACTTATGTTTATTAAAATGGTAAAATGCCCGTGATTTACTTTATACATTATTCCATATGTTTGTGTGTTAACAGGAGTAATCTCTTTACCGTGGAATTATAGATGATTGTTGACTTTCTCCTTACACTTGTCTGAATTACTGGATATTTTTATAGGCTTTTAAATTTTTCTAATCAGAAGAAAATAAAAGGTATTTCTATTTTGAAGTCAGTTTATTTTTTTATTTTTTAACTTATTTTTTAATGTTTACTTATTTTTGAGACAGAGACAGAGCATGAACAGGGGAGGGGCAGAGAAAGGGAGACACAGAATCTGAAATAGGCTCCAGGCTCTGAGCGGTCAGCACAGAGCCCAACACGGGGCTCAAACCCACGAACTGTGAGATCATGACCTGAGCCGAAGTCAGACACTTAACTGACTGAGCCACCCAGGCACCCCTAAAGTCAGTTTTTTAAAAACTCCATAATTACAATGTTTAATTTGGAAAGCTTTTCAAGTCCCTTTGCTCTTCACAAACAGCAAAACTAAAATTACACTACACATACACCCATGCATTTAAGGTACTCATGCTTATGAAAGGCTCAGATACATAGCCGTGAAATTGTCACTAACCCTAAAGTATACATTTCAATAATTTCTAAGCAATGACCTAAAAGTGTCATTTTATGTACTCAATTACATAACTAAGTGCTCAATTACATTAATAGTTTTAAGTCGTGTAAACCAGCAGCTCAGAAAATTAAAAGTAAATCCAGTGACATTTAATATAACACTCTACAGTTAACAAAGTTATTTCATTACATCTTCAGAATCACATTGTTTGGCTGGTATTGCAAGAATCCACTTGTGCCTCATCTGAGACTTCTCCTCATGAGACTGGCTCCTATCTCACTTGATAGAGCTCATGAGAGTGTATGAGTGACCAAGAATATGCCTCCACACTATAAAGACAACTCTTGCCCTCATTTCTCATCCTGAACTACTGACCCAAGCAGTGAGCTTGTGGTGATGCTCACTGCCCAGCCTGTTTTCTGAATCATCCTCAGAGAAACGGAGAAATCTGCTCAGAGATCTGCAGGCATCTTGTTCACCATTAAGCTCTTCTCTTCATTTATTAATCCTAAGAAAAAGACCTGAAACCCATGGATGGAGGGAAGTAGGATGTTAAAGAGAAGGAAATTAAAGTCCCCTAAACAGAGTAAATGATGAAAGTGTTTTTCCCCAAATCAAAAGTCATTAACAGATCAACACACTTAAGCGATGTGTATATTCATATAAAGGTCAACCTCATTAATAAGGAAGCATCTGAAGCTGAGCAGAGCCTACTTTTGTAGGAATCTCCTCTGGTTCATCAGTTTCATTTGCAGAAGGAATTTTGTCTTTCTAGTACCCTACTAGTCCCTTATTTTCGAGTGGCTTTCAGTGGCCTTTACCTCTTGGTTTCTCTGTCCACATCATGATTTTTCATTAATCCTGGTAGATCTGCACTATGGCTGAGAGAATCCCATCTTATTACTTTGGTAGGAATCTGTGGTTGCCATTGACGGAGGAAAGGGAGGAGACACCACAGCATGTGAATAGGATGTCAACAGGAGCAAAAGTTGTTTCTGGATTATACCCTAGCATCCAGCCTGCTCACTAGAGTAGTCACACAGATTGAAACTGCAGATAGCAGGACAGGGGTGAAAGTGCTCTGCATAAGAAGGGGTGAAGATAGACACAGAGGGAGTGAGGCCCACAAATATTCAGGAAAGGGGAGGCAGGAGGCAAAAAGGCTAAGCACCAGAGAGGAAGAGGGACAACCAAGATCAAGGCGAGAGATGTGAGAGAAGAAACATTTTATTCAAATATCTAATTAGAAACGGTCTTCTGGGATGCCCATAATCCATCTTCTTTTACCCGCCCCTACCCCTCCCCACAAAAATCCTCAGCCCTAAATGGGTTACTAATGATCTTAGGCAAATGGAGTTTTGTTTGCACATCTCCCCTCTTCAACTCTGTTCCCTCTTATCCATGCTTCACTCAGCCACCAAGACTATTTTTAAGATATAAAATGTGACCACCAACTCCCTGAACTGAGAATAAAAGCTAAATTTATGACCATGACCCCCAAAGTCCTGTATGATCTGAGCCCTACATAGCTCTCTAGTCCCAAGTCATCTCCCCTCTCCATAGCTCACTCTCCTCCAACCACCCTAGAGCCTCACAGCCTCTTAAAAATGTCTGGTTCTAAAAGTTCTATTCTAAACCAGACAAATTGTGTTAACAGGGAAGCCACCTACAAACCTCAGGTCTTCCAGAAGCCCATGGAAGGGCTGAGATGTCAGCCAATGAAGAAGGTTCTATTCCGGGAGACAGACTCTTCTGACATCAGACCAACATTTGTTATTCTACTGTCAATATATAAGAAAACTAAATGGGCAGCTGCCTCATTTTCCCCGAGTGCCAAGGGATCCCCATCATCATTCAAAGTGAGGCTGCAAAACGTGCACCAGGCTCCTACAGTAATAGAATGTCATGGCTCATAATACAAGTTTGATTTAGACAAAACTAGGTTTGAAACCTGGCTTTACACTTAGCGGTTGTATTACTTAGGCGAGTGGCTTAATCTTACTGAACCTAAACTCTCTACACGAAAGTGTGGTAATTAGTGGGCTTTGTGAAAGTTAAATTAGAAATAGCACAGAAAGCTCTTTGTCATAGTAAAGACTCAAGCACTGCTAAATCCTGAACAGTAACTAAACAGAATTGCAGTTTGGGCTTTTATTTTTGCTTTCGCAAACCTCATAGGTTCAGAAGTTTAAAAGATGGGTTGGGCCAGGAAAGAGCCCGCAAAGCAGTCAACTTCTCATTGATTGGGATTGTGTTAGACTTTGCCCGAAGCCTTGGAAATATCTGGTGCAGTACTGGGCATCCAGTGAAGCAGTGTTTCTCAAATGAGGCATGTAAACCCCTGCATCAGAAACATTTGTCATGAGGCACATTCTTGAGATTCACCCAGGACCTTTCATCCAGAATCCCCAGGGTTGAGGGCAGTAATGGACTTTTCAAGCAAGTTTCCTAGATGATTTTTACTGCACACACATATTGACAATTGACTGATTTATTGAACAATAGAACCTACAGTTCTGATCTCAGATGTGTACAATCTCCATTTAGCTTTGCATCTTTAAAAAAAAAATCTTTCTCCAAAACATAACCAATATATTACATTTTTTAAATGCAATGAACAAAAGGTCAAAGGGTTGCTGGGATATTTATTTCAAAGCCCCAGAGACCTCTTTGACATTCCAAAAGCCCTCGGTGGGCCTGTAAATTGAATATTTTATAACCACGGGCTTATTAAAATACATCCTTCCAGAGACTTGCCTCCACAATGCAGGTTCTATCAGGTGGAGGCTACTAGTTCATTTATAACACTAACGAACCACCCTCTTTCAGCATTTTATCACTCTTACCACTCCATGCGTCTGCAATAAAGAGTCTGACTCCAGTTTTGATTTCTGATTGTTAACAGCTTTCAAAGCCATATCGTTCCCCTCCTCCTTCTGCTCCATATCTGCACAAGCTGTTAAGAAAGTCTGGGTGCTTCCTCCTTTGGCACCAGCAGGAAGTTCAAAGCACACAAGCCTCAGCACACAGGAGGGAACACTCACTTCATATATTCCCTCCACCAGAAGAACTCAAGCTGGTCACCCCCTCTGTCCCCACAAGCCCCTTGTAGACCTGCTTGGGAGTTTGCCTTGCCTCCCTAGAAACCTCACTGTGTGCATAGTAAACCTTTCTTATACTCTCTTAGTGTGTGTGTGGCACCATCAGTCTAGCCACCCAAATCAAATTTTGTGTGGTAGGAGGTCTATCTTGTATCCGTAGACTGACCTAGATAGTCTGAAGAAGGGCAACAGCCTTTTTGTCCATCTCAGTATCTCAAGTTTCTCTGTCCAGTCTGCATGTAACTGAGATACTCGTCTCCCCAACATGCTGCTCTGATTTTGTCATTTCTGCACTTAAGGTTAGAATTAAAATTTTCAATGGTTTCCCTATAAAATCAAGTTCTATAACCTTAGCCTGGTGTCTAAAGTCCATAATTTTCACCCAATTTATCTTTCTAGCCTTGTCTCCTGTACTGTTTTTCAAAAATCCTCTTCTTTAGCCAAATAGCTGAATTACTGATTCCCAAAGGAATTTTAATGCCTGACTTGTATTGACAATTGACCTTGTATATTCTTTGCCATTGTTGTCTTAAAGTATTACTTATGATGTTAAACATTTAGTCTTTAACAATTTTCCTCTACAAGATTTTAAGCAGCCAGGAACCACCTTTGTTCTTCTCAAAGGACTTAAGGCAAAGCCTGGCATATCACATGTCCTTTATTCTTCTTATTTGATTTTATAAAGAGTCATAAATCTATTCTAAGATTTTTCAAGGGTGAAAAATTAAAATAAAGGGTAAAATTTTTGATGTGGAATTTTCATCCAAATTTTGTTTTAATCACATATGACTTTATGGGATTGGATTTGGAAAAATATTTTTTAATATAAAAATGAAATGGATCTGTCCTTTAGTCTGTTGTGATAAGCAAACTTAAAATTTTCTCACAAAGAGAACTTATCAAGGATAACATTTACTTAGGCTGAGCTATTAAATCAATTGATTTGTTTGAAATGTACTGATTTTTACAGGAATGTTTCTAATCACAAGCTTTAGTGCAGATTTCACCGATTAAATTAGCACTAGCTAGTAGGCACCTTATTGATAAAAAAGTACAACCTGATCATTTTTCCCCCATTGTATTGGGGTTTACATGGACATATACAACAGGGATTTATGGCTCCTTAAAAAAGCATTTCTCTCCTTTAACTGCTCCATCTAGTCTCCTTCCTGAGCAGATAATAACTCAAGGAGAAGGACTTGGGTCAAAACAGCTCTCTTAGTAACAGTCTAGCCACGTCAGTAAAGTTTCAATCACAAAGATATAGGATATGATGTGGCAACCAAAAGAATTCTGAACTATTTGTGGGAAGGCCAAGGAACATAGGTGGCTCACTTTCTCCTTAAAGTTAGATTCATAGCAAATGATGTCCAGGCTTCTATGATCTAGAGGCTACTTGAACAATATTTATACCAGTATCTTTCTCAAAATCCTACTTATAATAGCCCAGAACAGGTTCTATTCTTGTTTAATAGATACCTTGCTCAACAAAGGTATGTGTCGGCAGACCTGCATACATAACCATCTGGGAGCTGGGTACTCCAGATTAGAAAAGGACTTCAATAAGAAAAGATTTGAATCACATACTTAGACTTCCTCAAATATGTTTGAGAACCATATTAAAGCTTCGACTGCCTATTTATGCTATGCTTTTGTAAATGTGACATTTTGCTTAGGAACAGCACCACATGGGTCATAGCTTGAGAATCAGCTAGAGTCACTGTATCAGCTCTAATGTAAATCTCTAGATTCACTCTAGAGAATCAGCTAGAATCACTCTAAAAATCTAAATTCTACAGTACTTTGTCAACTTTTCACTACAACTTTAGTTGTCATTCATTAAAAAGTTCACTATACATTTTTTAAAAATGCTCACTGTACATGCACAACACTCAAGACATCCTTTGGTGTCCAGGCATTTCCCCAACTCACTCAATACTCTTCATATATCTCCTTCCCTCTAATTAAGTATAATTCCATTCATTTTCTTTTTTTACTCACAAACTCCTAGAACAGGGTCATGTGTCTGAAATAATTCCCATTCAGCTACTCTCCACATTCTACACCTTTATTTTAAAAATCTTTTTTTAATGTTTATTTATTTTTGAAAGAGAGACAGAGTACAAGCAGGGGAGGGGCAGGAGAGAGGGAGACACAGAAACTGAAGAAGGGTCCCGGCTCTGAGCTGTGAGCACAAAGCCCAACATGGGGCTTGAACTCATGAACCGTGAGATGATGACCTGAGCCAAAGTTGGACACTTAACCAACTGAGCCACCCAGGTGCCCCTCCACATTCGGCACCTTTAAATTCTCTAAGCATTTTGATAGTCTGAAAAATCTCAAGTTTCTGAAGTCCCCTTACAGGACTTTTCTATCTGTCGCTATTAGTTGACTAGTCTCAAACATACTTTCCACAGTTTCTTCCTGTCTTGTAATTTTTCTAACTGTGTAATATTGATCATAGTAGCATCTAAATCTGCCAATGGAAGACTGTCCCCTATTGATGTGAAATAAATCTTCATTCGTGATGATGGGAGCTAATAAAGCAGTTATCTGAGACAAGGCTGTGCAAGTCAATAACGATGGCACATGAGCAGCATGTAACTAAGCTGCCTCAATTGCCAAGATTTATTTCATTCCTTTAAAAAAAAAACACAGCTTAATTTTCCAGCTGCACAAAGCAATGTGGAAAAAGAAGACATTATCACAAATTAGTGTTAGGTTTCTCAAGACTGTATTTTTTTTTTTTTGAAATATCCAGCATCACCATTTATGACTTGTGGCAACACAAGTGATATTTATCTGTAAAATATGGAAATAATTCTATGAAGACTCAAATTGTAAGTAGAGAATATTTAAAGAATGCTCACATGCTTGAAGACCTTCTGGTAAATAAAATCTGAATGTTCCATTGATATTCCAAATTAGGTTTCTCATCTTTGCAACAAATGCATGCAATAATCATTTCTAAATAAAGACCATATATTCAATACTGATTACATTCTGTTATTTCTTTTGTATTTGCCCTGTAATAATCAAGCTAACAAATCTATAACAGCAGTCTTACATTATAATGTTGCCACCTTTTTGTGGGGATTTGATCCTAAATACAACCAGAAAAGCCAGTCCTCAAATGTCTCCTTGGCAATGATCCATCTTGGTTCCCATTGCATTCTATCACATTATCCAAAGGGACATACTAAAAGGGGAATTTTTCTTTATCAATAAGCTATTAGAACAACATTAGAAAAAGTAGCAATTCTTACTTCTGTTTCAGAGACATCCAGAGAAGATCACTCTGTTTTCAGGCAAGAGCTGACTTTAAATTTTTGAATAGTGACTAACTAGCTTCTAGTTAAAATGTGGACTGAACAAGTATTTACTATTTTCCCTCCAGAAACCTCACTGAGAAGGCAGTAAAGGTATTAAGATATATACATCCACAAGTGTAAAGAGAACAGAAAAAGAAATGACAATAAAATATTGAAAGCTCAAAATCAAATGGGTGAGTGGTTACTAACTTGGGAAACTGGAAAAAGCTTGGAGGTGGTTTGAGGTGGGAAAACCTCAAGGCAACTTCAGAAATAAGCAGATGCATGTTCTAAAGCTACAGAAAGCCTTGGTAATTGGGGTATCAATTACCTCTGAAAGTGGGGGTTCAAGTGAGGAAGAAAGCCAGACCCTCAGTTGATAATCCTAATAAGAAGCAGTTAACCTCACAGATCTCCTCCCCAAGCCTGTTCAGCCAAATGACTACCTCTTCTCCCACCATGAAAGAAAACAAAAGATTTGCTCACTGGAGACACTGAACCAGAGAGACTCCAGCCTCACCTTGCCACATAATACAAAAGAACTGTATCGAAAACAGGGAGAATAGACCAACTTTGAAACTTCTGACAGGTGAACCTCCTCCACCTCTGCCCCAGCCTCTTCTCCCACTCAGTCCCAGAAGCTGGCCAGGAAGATGCACTGATACTGACAGCTGGAAGTCCTCTGAGAAAATCCCTCAGCCAAATTATTGTAGATTGACCCATCCACTCATTCAGAATTTATAAGCAGCCTTTTTTGGTACTGAAGATATGAGTGCACAGCCAATGATAACACTGTAGATGAGGAAAACCTGTGATATAAAGGATGCTGACCAAAACAAAATAGACAAACAAACAAGAACCAGAAAAGAAAAGAGGCATTGGGTGAAACAAGAAAACTTCAAACAAACAAAAAAACTTAATTCTTATAATCCTCAGAGAAATGAAAAAGATATAGCATCCGCCAAAAAAAGATAAGAAGACTATAAAAAAGCAACATTTCTGAACAAAAACAAATTCTTGGGAGTTAGGGGAAAACAGTAGAAATAAACATTTTAATTGAAGGAATAGAAGATATGATTTATTAAGTCAAGTAGAAAATATGACATATCTGTTTAAGAGATAGAAAATAAAAAGAAAGATAACAAAATTAGAGAATCGATCCAGAGGTCCAAAATCATTTTAATGGAATATTTTGAAAGAGAAAAAAAATAAAACAGAGGGATAGAAATTATTATAGAAATATTTGAAAATGTGTCAGCACTTTAAACATTATCTTGCAAATGATGGAACCCACAAAACGCCCAGCACAATACATGAGCAGAGAACCACTTCAATTCCTTTAGTCAGGAAATTTTAGGAGCTGAAGGACAAAAAGGAAATCATAAAACCTTCCAGAGAGTGAAAAACATACAAGGATCAGGAATCAAACTGACGCTGATTACATCATGTTATAATAGCAACTGCAAAATAAAGTACAACGTCAGAATCTAGAAGATCAAACTCCTGAGGGAAATGATTTTCACTCTAGCAACCTGGTCAAATGATCTATTAACTACAAGACTAGAATAAAGACATCAAGTTCTCAAAAAGCATATCTCCTATGAACGCTTTCCTAGCAAGCTCCATCAAAACAACGGAGGAAACCAAGAAAGATGAAAACATGGGATCTGCGAAACAACAGGTCCAACATAGGAGACAGGCAAAGGAAATCTCAAAAGTAGCATTAAAGAAGATTTTTTTGGCAACATTTGTGTGGCAGGTATAGAGATCAGCCAGTCCAGACTTGAGGGGGGGACAGAAGGTAACAAAAGAGGTGTCTTCAAGAAAAAAATGTATATAATGTAGTAGGTTACCTGATATAATTTAATATATTCAGAGGAGATTTATATTTCTAGCAAGGAATTCAAGAATGAATTAATGGTAGTAAACACCACATAAAATTAAAAAATGAAGAAAAGAAGGTGATTATTAATTCTAGGGAAAACAAAAAGGTATAAAAATGCTGTGAATGATAGTTATAAGAGAATAATAGTGTCATTGATGAATACTAATCTATAAAAATCATGTTGAGAAAATGTGAGAGTTAAATTATCTTTCATAGTAGGAAGCTGGTAGATAATATCTAAAGCTGAAAATCAAGTAATAAAACTAGAAGCATATTATTGAGAAATATGAAATTAAATACAAGAAGAAAACTAAAAGATGAGAGAGACTGCTTCTTGAGATGGGATTGAAATGGGGTAGAAAGAGGCAGAATAAGAGACCACTGTTATTCACGGAAAGCTTCATAGAGCTATTTGACTATTTAAACTATGTACATAAGTAATTTTGATTAAAAGTAAAATTAAATATAAAAATTAGAAATTTTTAAAGAAAGAAGAGCTTAATTAGAACTGATTCAAAAATGTATATGATAAGACAAAATATCGAGAATAGCCAGGACAAGATATAAATACTTTTTATAAAGTTTCATAATTAAGGTCATGTACTACTGGCATAAAGATAGACAAAGCAATGAAACAAAGTAGAATAAATAAAAAAGTCCATACACATGCAATCATCTGATTTACATCAGAAGCGCTACTATAACTTAGGGGGCAAAGGATTGGAATTTTTAATAAATATTTCTGAATTAACTGAATATCTTCCTGCAGAAAGGGGATGAATAGAATATACAAAAGTTAATTACATATGGATTATAAGAGCTAAAAATAAAAAAAATAAAGCTTTTCAGAAGAGAACAGAATAACAGATTTATGAACTTAGGGTTATATTAAAGCAGTGCAAGAAAAACACGAATTATAAAACAAAAGATTGATAGATTAAATTTTATCACAATTAAGAACTTCTAATAATCAAAAGATACCAAGAAAGAATTAAAAGGCAAGTCATAAACTGAGAGAAGATGTTTATAACACAAGTATCTGACAAAGGGATCAAATTTAGAATATATAAGTAACTACAAATCAATAGTATAATGGTAGACAAACCAACTACATGGACAAAAGACTTGATAAGAACTTTATAAATGTGGATATCCAAACAGGCAATAATGATTTGGGGGAAAATGCTCATTTTCATTATTCATTAGGCAAATATAAATTTAAACCAAATGAATACCACTCTACACTCATCAGAATGTCTAATATTTAAAAGACAGGTAATAGCAAAAGTTGGTGAAGAAGGGGGGCAACTGGAATCTTCATATGTCGCCAGTAAAAATTTAAATTGTATAACCACTTTGGAAAATTGTTTCCGTATCTTTGACACAGTAATTCCACTCCTAGGTGTACATACACTCAAGAGGAATGGATGCATATATCCACCAGGAGATGTGTACAAGAATATTCATAGCAAATTCATTAAAGAAAAACACTGGAAACAATCCAAATCTTCATCAAAGATAGAAGGAATAGGGTATTTTCCTACAATGGGATACTAAGTAGCAATTAAAAAGAACAAACCACTATTATATGCAACAATGTGGATGAATCTCACAGACATAATGCCTGGTGAAGGAAGCTAGACACAAATAACTACATATTGAATGATTCCATTTATGCGAGGTGTGCAAGCAAAATAAATTTTTAGTAATACAAATCAGAGTAATTAGTCCGAGGACAGAGATATTGACTAGAAGGAAGCAAAAGGAAGCCTTCTGAGATACTGGAAGTATTCTGTATTTTGATTTGGTTTGGAGATCCTTAGGTATGCTCATAAATGAAAATTCAACAAACTACACACCTAAGATTAGTTGGATACGTGTGTGTGTGTGTGTGTGTGTGTTATAGCTCAATAGAAAAAAATACATATCTTTCCTCAGAGAACATCTTTTTAAGCTCCTTCACCTCATTCAGTGTCTCCCTGTCACCACTATCCCTGGTTTCCAGTAACTTCAGTATGCCCTATTTACTCCCAATTATTCAGCCCATGAGTTTTCCAGTATCACAACACTCAATACCTTCTTCCCCCAACTACTCAGAAGTTAGAGTTTAAACATTTCAAGCTTAGTGGTCTCATAAATATATATATAGTGTTCTAGACATCCTGGCCTATCAACTGCCCTAAGTCAAATGCCTACTTTTGGGGAAAGTGCATAGATTTTTAAGATTCCATGCTGTCATATTACCCCACATTCTAAGCCTGCTGAAATCCTTTTCCCCCACCCAATGCTCCCCACCCCATCACCAAGAAGGAGGAGGAGGAGGAGGAGGAGGAGGAGGAGGAGGAGGAGGAGGAGGAGGGGAAGGGGAAGGGGAAGGGGAAGGGGAAGGGGAAGGGGAAGGGGAAGGGGAAGGGGAAAGAGAGGAACATGGAGGCGGGGTGATGGCTCCATAAATTTTTTAACTTTTTTTCCTGGAGGCATAAATTTCATTTTCTGCATCTTTTTGTAATTCTCATATTTATCTGCCTTTTTCCTTCCTTCACACTACTTACCTCTTCTTTTCTCTCTACCTATATCTGTTATACTTTAATAAGATATGAAGAATGTAGTAGTTCTAGAATAACTTTTTTATTTTATTTTATTTTTTTAATATATGAAATTTATTGTCAAATTGGTTTTCATACAACATCCAGTGCTCATCCCAAAAGATGCCCTCTTCAATACTCATCACCTACCCTCCCCTCCCTCCCACCCCCCATCAACCCTCAGTTTGTTCTCAGTTTTTAAGAGTCTCTTATGCTTTGGCTCTCTCCTACTCTAACCTCTTTTTTTTTTTTCCTTCCCCTCCCCCATGGGTTTCTGTTAAGTTTCTCAGGATCCACATAAGAATGAAAACATATGGTATCATGGCTTATTTCAGATATCACCTCACGCCAGTCAGAGTGGCCAAAATGAACAAATCAGGAGACTATAGATGCTGGAGAGGATGTGGAGAAATGGGAACCCTCTTGCACTGTTGGTGGGAATGCAAACTGGTGCAGCCACTCTGGAAAACAGTGTGGAGGTTCCTCAAAAAATTAAAAATAGATCTACCCTATGACCCAGCAGTAGCACTGCTAGGAATTTACCCAAGGAATACAGGAGTACTGATGCATAGGGGCACTTGTACCCCAATGTTTATAGCAGCACTCTCAACAATAGCCAAATTGTGGAAAGAGCCTAAATGTCCATCAACTGATGAATGGATAAAGAAATTGTGGTTTATATACACAATGGAGTACTACGTGGCAATGAGAAAGAACGAAATATGGCCCTTTGAAGCAACGTGGATGGAACTGGAGAGTGTGATGCTAAGAGAATAACTTTTTTAAATAAACGGGCTTTTTAGAGCAGTTTTAGGTTTAGAGAAAAATTGATCAGAAAGTACTAGAGTCCCATACACCTCCTTTCCAAGTCACCCACCCTTCCACCCAGTGTGCCCAATATTACTATCTTGCATTGGTGTAGTACAATTGATGAAGCAATATTGATACAATATTATTAACCAAAGCCCATAGTTTACATTAGGCTTCATCCTGGTGTACAGTTTTATGGTTTTTTTTGTTTGTTTTTTTTTTTTTTTTTTTTTTTTTTTTTTTTTTTAAATGGCTGCACTAATGCCTCAGCGAAGCTCAGTTTTAACGTTTATTTATTTTTGGGACAGAGAGAGACAGAGCATGAATGGGGGAGGGGCAGAGAGAGAGGGAGACACAGAATCGGAAACAGGCTCCAGGCTCTGAGCCATCAGCCCAGAGCCCGACGCGGGGCTCGAACTCACGCACCGCGAGATCGTGACCTGGCTGAAGTCGGACGCTTAACCGACTGCGCCACCCAGGCGCCCCCAGTTTTATGGGTTTTGACATGTGCATAATGTCATGTATCCTTCATTACGATATCACAAAGAATAGTTTCCCTACCCTAAAAATGCCCTGTGTGCCACCTGTTCACCTCTTTCCTCCTCCACTGTCCCCCACCTCGAACTTCTGGCAGCCTCTGATATTTTTACTCTCTATAGTTTTGCCTTTTTCAGGATGTCATATAATTGGAATTATATAGTATATAGCCTTTCAAACTGGCTTCTTTCACTTGCAATATGCACTAAGTTCCTTCCGTGTATTTTCACGGCTTGAGAGCACTTAAAAAAAATGATTGTTGACAAATATTGTTTGGATATTCCACAATTTGTTTACCCATTCACCTACTCCATGATAACTTGGTTGCTTCCAATTTAGGCACTTATGAATAAGGCTGCTATAAACATTTGTGTGCATGTTTTTATGGGGATGTAAGTTTTCAATTCATTTGGGTAAATACCTGGGAGTGCATATCATACGGTAAGATTATGTTCAACTTTGTCATAGATAATTTTTTAACATTCTAAAAATAGAGAAACGAGGCACTTCTTCCGAATAGAACATTGGAAATAAGTCTTTCTTCCATCACTACTTCAGTCCTACTTGGTAATAGGTCTCATAATAGTTAGTTTTCACATTTCAGCCTCTAAATCTCTTCTCTTGAAGGAACTTCCTAACTCGTCTGTAAAACAAGTCAAAATCAAGTAGACCTGGGTGGCGAGGAAGAGAACCCACATGCTATGGAACAAATTCCATGGATAAGATTCCTCTTTTTCTTCAGTTAATGAGCTTTGAAATGAGATAGGTCAAGCTAAACTCCAAGATCTTCTACTACTGATTAGCTCCTCATCACAGTTACTTAACCTCCCATAGCATCATTTTTCCCATCCATAAAATGGTGATTAATGGCATAATGGCACTAGAGAAAGCTTTGATGAAATGGCATATTCAAAGTACATAGAACAGGGGCGCCTGGGTAGCGCAGTCGGTTAAGCGTCCGACTTCAGTCAGGTCACGATCTCGCGGTCCGTGAGTTCGAGCCCCGCGTCAGGCTCTGGGCTGATGGCTCGGAGCCTGGAGCCTGTTTCCGATTCTGTGTCTCCCTCTCTCTCTGCCCCTCCCCCGTTCATGCTCTGTCTCTCTCTGTCCCAAAAATAAATAAACGTTGAAAAAAAAAATTCAAAGCACATAGAACAGAGCCAGGTATATGAGGAACACTCAACAAAAGTTTATTTCCCTCCTTCGATTAGACTACTTGAGGGGCGTCTTGGTGGCTCAGTTGGTTAAGTGTCTGGCTTAACCTGAGACTTCGGCTCAGGTCATGATCTTGTGGTCTGTGAGTTCGAGTCCTGTGTCGGGCTCTGTGCTGACAGCTCAGAGCCTGGAGCCTGATTCTGTGTCTCTATCTCTCTCTGTTCCTCCCCTGCTCATGGTCTTTCTCTCTCCCTCTCTCAAAAATAAATAAACATTAAAAAAAAACTCCTTGAATACCACACTATACTTTCCTTCCCTACCTCACTGGGGCAATAACAATAGGACTTCCTCTCAGGAGACCAGGAAATCTCCACTGATAAGAATTCCCAGTGAATTCTTAAAAAGTCTTGAAAAGATTTCTAAAAATGAGCGACATTCTGTTCGAGTCATTAGTCATAGGATGGTAATAGACCTTGGCATCTCTCTTGATAGCTTTATTCCTTAATGTTCTTTAATGTATTACTCTCCCTGGAGTGTTTGCATTTTAAATTAGGATTTCAGAAGATAATATGAGGAAATTAGTGCCCAGCTGAATTCTAATCAATCTTGTGGTTGACTCCCCTTAACCTGCCCCAGGAAATACCAGTCTTTTTGTAACACAGCCTAACTGTCCACAGAATTCAACTCAGACTCTTCAAACAACAATGGAATGTGGGATCATTGTTCCTACAAAGATTACAAAGTTAAAATGAAAGGAACACAGGGTTGAGATTGCTCGGAGCCTTATGAAAATGAGACTGTTATTTTTTATGGATGTGAGTGTAAAAATCACTTTTTTTGGAAATGTATCTATCTTTAGATGTGTTAGTCCTACCTACCACAGGGAGTATCCAATCAAAGTTAAGTGACTTCACAGAGATCAAAAGTGCTTAAGTTTGTTGGTCACATCTGGGATATGTCAGACTTCTTAGTGCTAGCTCTGTGCTTTTAGTATCATAACAAATGATATAGCCCTTTTTTCTTCCTAGATGATTGCCAGGGGATTAACAAGAAACTATTTAAATGTACCAATATTATGGCTTTCTGCCAGTCATAGATCCCAATATTCTTTCCCCACGAAAATTTACCCTTCCAATTCTCAGGGTTATATTTACATCATGGAACCAATATTTCCCTTTCTCAAAAGAGGGCAGGACTCATGTCTTATTTGCCTGTGTACTTGGTAGTGTGAACCCCTGGTGTACATGATGTTGACTATCTATAGGCAAATGCCATAGCCTTATGGTAAAATAGGAAATTAAAGATGCAAATTCTCTCTTTACAATGTGATTTGATTACCAACCTGGTAGTTAATAATTTGCATTTTGCAATTTACAGGAATTGTGTGGTAAAAATAATCATAGCAGACCCTGACATTCTTAATATATATGTCCTGAGACATTTACAAATTCCCCAAATTACAGATACCATTTATAGTGTAGAATTTTTCCTGTAAAATTCAGTCAAGTATCACTAAAAACTTTTAATTGATCCCTTAAGACCTTTATAATTCTATAAATAGAAGACTAGACTCATTTATAAAGCTAACTGTATGAATTCTGTCTGGAAAATTTATTGAAATAGTTTGTGAATTGCCTTTCCTTATTTCCTCATGGAGCACATGGTAAAAATATTCATAGCATGGATCCAAGCCACTGCTAATGTAGCTTCCCCATAATTTATCCCAAATATCTATTTCTCATACGGTGTAAGTATCATCTATTTCTTAGGTTTTTTTTAACTTTCTCTTCACTTCCATGTCAACACTGTTCACTAGTTGGTTTTGTTTTCTGTTTTCTTTTTCCCCGTTTGTTCCTTTGTTTAGCAGGGGCAATTCCATAAAATACAGAGACTTTCTTGCTTCACTGAAGGTGTGTGCACAGGAAGATGAGCCAAGAACCATAAAGGCAAGCTGAGATGAGGATGTCTGGCATTGGATAGGCTCCACCAGAAGAAAGTGACTCACTCCTGTCAACTAGTCTCCTCTCAGTGTGCAGGATTCAAATGTGTACCTCCGCAAAACTGGAACGATTACATTATGTGGACCAGTGGAGTTACTTAGCAATAGTCAAAGCTGCACATGTTAATTCTCTGAATGCCAAAGGTCTTATAATGATTTGTTTAAATTCTAATATAATTTGTGAGTACACAGCTGTTTTTTTTTTGGGGGGGGGGAGGTGGGAGACTAAATTAGTGAGTTCTATTGTGAGTAAGGAACTAGGTTACTTGCCTTAAGCTCAAGAGACATGACATCATTTAATTCTCCCCGAAACTTTATGAAGTAGGTATACTATTCCTGTTTTTACAAGAAACTAGAGCTCTGAGAGAATTTAAACTTGCCCAATATTCTACAAGTAATAATTGGCTGGGAAATAATTCAAAACTGGGTCTGTCTGACCCAAGGTGTTATTTTCACTGGAACCTTGCTGTTCAAAACACCCACACCATTAGTGTCACTCGGGAGGTTGCTGAAAATGCAGAACTCTGAGAAATATGAACCAGTTTACAGATAAATACAGATTGTGGTCTGCCAAATCTCATAGGTGCTTAGGAAAGAGTGGAAAACTAAGAGGCTGAGGCACCCAGGGACTGAAAAGGTTAACAGAGTAGAATTCACTACTTAATGAAGTAATCTAATCTTTGAATCTGTTTCTTTTCTCCAGGAACTTTGTACCCATCCTTAGGTGTTTTGTTTCAGGGGCAAGTTAATGCTCAGAGACTGGGTTTGTCCTCACCGGCAATTTATTTAACACAGGTTCACTGAGGGAGTTCCATGAGCCAATAGCATACAGGATAATATGCCTTAATAAGCCAATAAGGAAATAACATGCTCCAAGCCAATGATGGATTAATCACAATATTGTTTCAGGCAAGGGAAGATGAAAGGAATAAAGACCAAGTTTAGTTGAGGTGTACCCTTCACAGGAGAGCTGATGTCCAGCTGCCAGCACTAAAGTCCCCTGTTTCTAAAGCACGTGCTATGGAATGTGGGCCATGGGGGTTGGTATTGTGCAGCAAGAAGATCTCTGAGGGCCACTCCATGGTTGTCACCATTGCAACGAAGAGTCGTCTTTACTGGCAGGAGTTAATGAACACCTCTCAGATCGTCCTCACAAACCCTCAGTATTTATAGTCCAAATGTCCCCTTGCCGTAGTTGCTTCTTCATGGTTTTACCGATAAGCCCCCTGGAGCACCCCCCAGCTGCTGAGCCACCGACTGACAGCTTATCACCAACAACAGATGGGATGATGACACTCTGTCACAATGGACTTCACTCTTACAGCAAAACAACTTTACTCTTAATTCTTCATTTTTGTCATTAACAAGTAGATTTGCAATTATGTCAAACCAATATACAACCTTGGGTTACTTTCAGTTCCCTCTTCCAAACATACTCCTCTACTAGTCTTTTCTGGTAGTGACCTAGCCCCAGTTGCTCAGGCCAGTCCTAAGGGTAATCTTTATTCTCTTTTCATTGTCCTGCATACAATCCATCACAACTTCTTTTGGATTCCCTTTCAAAATATATACTAAAAGTCAACCATACTTCACTGTCACTACATCCTCCAAAATACCCCATCTCTTTCCTGGGTAACTATCAGTCTCATAATTCACTATTCTGTCTTATTCTACTCTTCACCTCCTATAAGTCATTCACTACACAGAAGTCAAAGTGACATTTTTAAATTACTTGTAATAATTCCTCATCGAATGCAGAATACAATTCAAATTCCATGACCCAGCCACTCTTTCTACCAGCCTCTTTCTCATTAACCATGCTTGCATTAACACTGGCCTTCCTTTTTTTCTGGAACATGTCAAACTCATTCTCACCTCAAGGTCTTCATGGTCCCCATCTGGAATGCTACTCCTTTGATTCTTTCTGTGTCTTTTCTCACATTCACACATCAGCTCAAATATCAGCTGGGTGGAGGAGCCTTATCTGGCCGTCTTAATTAGAGCACCCCCTCCTAATACTGAAATTTATCCCATTACACATAGCACAGTTGTAGGTTGGGGTCCCCAGGAACCAGAGACTTGGGAGTGGTTTTGCTTGTAGGAAGCTTATTAGAGGTTCTTTTGACCAACATCCAAAGTAGGGAAGGAAAATAAGAGGCTTGGACAAAGGGAAAAGTTGGGCTACAAGTCCAGTGTCAGCAAAGGTCTCAACCAACCCCACAGGGAGCTCTGGGAGCTCTGAAGCTTCAATTGCCCTTTAGAAATAGATCAAGTTTCAGCAAGAGGGGACACATTTTTCTATCCCCACATCAACCAGTTACTGGCTGCCAGGAGCACCAAGGAGACACATGGCTCTCCTCAGTTGAGACAGTTCCCAGAGAAAGCTGAAAAAGTGTAATATTTCAAAGAGCTTAGGAAGTATTTTTGTTTTTGTTTTTCTTGTACTAAATGAGGATCTGGGTAGCACCTCACAGAATTCACTAGTCTCCCTCTAAATCCACTGTTTCATATACAATCTGGAAATAGCTTTCTTAGGATGCTGGTGTATCTCTTATTCAGGTAAAACTTATAGAGGTTTAGTGGAATGAAGTACAGCCCTAGCTACTGCAGCCTATCTTAGGTTCACACATAAAACTCATTGTCTTATTTACTATCCATTACTATATAAAATATGTTACTATATTTTCCCCAGTATCACCTAGCACCTCCACCATGTCTTACCTGGTGGCAAGACAAGTCCTTTATCCCTGAGGGGTATGAGCTCCCAGTAACTATGTTTTTCTCTGACTGTGGCTTCTGAAATTACCTAATACTGTCAAAATTGGGCAAAGGAATACCAAGAGGTCCCTAAATAAATTGGCTGGGTGCCAATATATTCTTTCTTACCTCCTCTGTATAACAGTCATCCAATCTCCTGATACCAAAAGTCACCCCCTTCCCTGAATGTTGGTCCTTTGGCACAAGGAACCCCAAATGCCCAGCAACCAGCTATAGCATATATGTTAATAGTACTCATCCTGTGTATTGTGATAAAGGCATTCCCTCTTTAAAAATCAGAACTACTAAAGCTATAGAACCCGGAGATGCAAGGAGACAGAGGAAGACAAATTCCCCAAGCAGGTAACGGGACGTGATGGTAAGCAGGTCACTCCTGCTTCCAACCCTTAATTCCTGGACCCATGTATTCTACTGACTAGGAATGCAGCACCATATGAAATTCATTTCAAAGTACACACTACCCCCCACCTCATCATAAAGTATAATCTCAAAGCTGTTGCCTCCGCTGTGCCTTGAATGCACCATTCCACTGCTCTGCCAAGCCAGTAGCCTCTGGTGGTCCAGGATGTGATAGGACCAGTGGATCTTATAGTCACGTACCCACACCTGCATCCCCTTTTCTTTCAAGTGTGTCTCTAACTCTGATGCAGTGTATAAAGTATCCCATACCGATGAATTAAATATTCTGTAGGCCTTCAAATAGTAGTGGTGGATGAAGCTCCATGGGAAGGAGAGGCAAACCCAAACCCAGAATATATTTCTATCTCTGTCAAAAATGACACACTGTCCCTTCCAGGCCAGAAGAGGTCTAATGTGGTGAACTTGCTACCAAGTGGCTGGCTGGTATCTTGAAGGGTTGGTGCTTCACTGGGGACTCATCATTGGTTTTTCCTGCTGGCTGGTTAGACCTCCACTAGGCCAATGCATAGCATTCATTTCTGCTACCGATGAGTCTTTATTCCTAGCTAGACAGTAGCTGACGCAGACCCCAAATTCTAATTTAGTGTCTATTTCCTTGGTCCCATGATGGTATGAACTATTGCAGGTCAGGGCTCTCAAGAAGCAGACTGAGGCAGAGATTAGTGAGCAGGGAGTTTATCAGGAAGTGCTGTTGGATTCTTGCCTATGGAAGGGAAGGAAATAGGATAGGGCAGAGGAAGAAGTTGGGACATGATGCATTAACAAAAGACGCAGCTGACCCTACAGAAAGCTGGTGTCGATCTTTAGAGCTGCTCTGAGGTAACATGAGGGTGTCCATGCATCATACCTCTATGTTGATGAGTTATTGGATATGGACTACCCCAGAAAAGGAACATAACCTTGAGTAAGGTAACTCTCTTTAGGTAAGGTAATTCTCAAAGGGGGCTGAGAAATGAGGGCTGTCTGCTGTCAGCAGTCCCAATGGGACTGTCAAAGAACATTAGACCTAAAGGGTATCTGGAAAGTTCACCATAGAATTCGCTATAAGCATGTGTCATCATCTGAAATTATTGCTTTTTAAAAATAGTCTCTCATTTATTAAACATCTCTCTCAATTAAAACTAAATACCATGAAGACAGATACCTTACCTATCTGGCATGTAGTAGGTAGGTTCTCAACAAATAGTTGCTGGATTTTGAATGAATGAGTTTAAGACTGAGTATAACACCTGTCAAAATAACCAAAGATAATCTATACAGTGTTATTTGAGGGAGAAATTTTGCTGTTAGACTGGGAGTTCTTTTCTGTGTTTTGTTTGTTTTTTCTTTTTCTTTTCTTTTTTTCTTTCTTTTCTTGTAACTCAAAGACAGAATATAAAGGTCTAGAGAAGTCACAACCAGACACTTCAAGGTCTTTCTTTCTTTGTATGTCATCTGGAGAATAAAAGATATTTGGGGAAAGAAAGAAAGAAAGAGAAGAAGGGAGGGAAGGAAGGAAAGAAGGAAGGAAGGACGGACTTCCATTGATATACACTCCATTTACTCCAATCTCAAATTATAATTTAAAGAAAACAAAAGGACAAATTATATTCTTTAAACTTATTTATAATGTGCATTTACCAAATAGATGAAAAACTAGATGCTAACTTATTGCCCAAGCCAAGTGGAACTAAGGTTACATCGATGTTACATATAGTTACCTAAAGAAAAACACATATGAATATTCTTAATATTTTATGTGTAGAACTATCTACATATCTATGTATACTGACATTAATAGATATATAAGGATATATCAGAGGTCAACTGATTTCCAGACAGTGAAGTTTTTAAGATCCTATTGAAAATAATACTCTTCAGAGCCATAATTTTTTACTCAATTGGTAGGACTAGTCTATCCTTTTCAGATGGATTGAGATGTGTGGAAAATACAAGGAAGCAAAATCTGTGTAAACGGCAAATGCCAAAATCAAACTGAAAACTCAAGGCATGCCAAACTCTAAAAGCGCATCATACGTGTGTGCAGGCAAGCTAAATTGGTCAGCTAGGCTCTATGAAATACCTCTCAGCTCAGTTGTAAGGTCCAGGATAGGATTTTCTCATCTACCCTGTCCTTCCTTCTTTGGTTTCTGCATGAACCTACATATAAATACATTCTTTATCTGGACGGGTGTGTCTTCCTTCTGGCATGGGTCTAGTTACTGGTTTTGGAGAGGAAGTGAGTATTGAAATTGGCTATGGAAATCTTGGTTTACATTGCCTTTGAGCCTCAGTCCTGTTTGCTTAGGGAGAGGAGCTGGCTGCACAGAGGAGGCACCTTCCTCTGTTGCTGAATTTCAATGAACAGAATCAATCAACAAAGTCAGGACACTATAAGCCCCGACAGGCTCTGGGCCTCCTCTGGGATGAGGCCAGGCTGGGGATTTAAACCTGACACAGAACTTGTTACATTTAATATTAAAGAAACATGAAGCAATGGCACGTCCCCAGGGGGGCTCTTTCTCCTTGACACTGAGAAGTGGAAGTCTTAGCCAGAGGGCGTTCTCTTTCCTGCCTTGTTGTCTAAGGCTACTCAGAAATAAAACACATCTTTTGAAGAGAGGTATGGAAACAATGTATAATCGTTGCTAGCAACACATTTTACCAACATAATTAACAAACTAATGCCACAGGTCATAAAAGGGGAGCGTGTGAATTTAGAATTTCATTTTGTCCATAGCTTTCCCTTCCTTAAAACTTGAAAGCCAGTACATTCAGCTGCCAGAATAAATCATCTCCACATTTTGGAGGCTTAACTTCATGGCAGTCACCAGGCAAGTGAGATTCAAGAGTTTGCCACAGATACTGGTGTGCCTGCTTTCCTACTTGTGCATTGCTGGGGTCATGTTTAGCAGTGCTAACTCCTTCAGTGTTGTTCTTCCCAGGGTGTCTCTGATTTCTCTTGATTTATTTCACTGAAAAAAAAAATCATGTTTTTAATCTGTCTGCTTCTCTGAGCCAACTGAGAAAACAAGGAGCTCAGAATGGGCCCCATTTCTTGTGAATTATTGAAACACACTGTCAGCAACTCTAAATCCTGCTGACGGATAATAGCCTCAGAAGCAGAGGAGACAGCCCAGTCTGTGGAGCCTGGTGGAAAAAAAGAAAAAAAAATCATGTCTTGAATGGAAAACCGAAGAAACTCCTATGTTGATTTAGAAGGTGGATTTGGGGGAGATATTCATAACCCAAATCAAAATTAACCAAGAAATCCTTTTTTAAATGGTTGGGTAAAGTTTCATACTATTTCTGTTTTTTCTTGTTCTTTCCTTAACATCTTACCTGGTTGGGATCAGAGTCAATTAAGGTGATTTAAATAATGCTTCAGAGGAAAATCTTGTGGGCCCTCAATGCAGATACCTCTCACACCTTCTAGAAAAAGGTGAAAAAAATAGTGTATAAAAAAATAAGCTTGTTATTTGAACAACCAGATGGAACTAAAATAAAGGATACTGAGTGTTTTCATGGAGTTCATGTAAGTCTCATGCTCCCTGTCCTCAGTTCCAATTCATCATCTGTACATCCAACAAGCATTTGCTGCGGCCTCTCAGGAACTTCCTCTCTGTTCTTTTTGAAGCAATTACTCTTTGGAAGGTACTTAGAACTTTCTGGTCAGCAAAAGGATAAGAGAAAAATGTGTTTAATATGGTGCTAATATTTTTCTGTTGTATTAACTTAGGAGTTTATTTTCATCCATCCTACATTGTTAAATACCAGGGAGTAGCTAAATATTAATCAAGTATTTTGCTTCAAGAAACTTCATGAGCTCCACAGACTGATTCAGAATGGACTCGTGGCCCAAAGGGAAGCAGACTGTCAGGTATCAGGTCCAGTGCTGCTAGGCCTTGGGTGGGAGAGGCCCTTCCCCTCTCTGAGCCTCAGTGACCTGCATTTGTATGACCCTAAGAGTGAATGCCTCCTTAAGGCTGACACCCTAGGCAGCTCACTCACCCCACCCCCCTTGACCCTAGACGAGGCCCTGCTTCAGTGATACTACTTGGATGAGCTTTGTGACTCCAGAGACATCCTGGGTAGAAAGAGCCTGTCTTTATTCTATCTCCTCACAATGAAAGACTGGGAGAATCTAAACAGCTCACCTTGATTCCAAGATTCATCACATCCCCAAAGCCCAACCCTAGTAGATGCTTTCCAAGGGAGCTGCCCCAAGTTGAGGGTAAGGAAACGCTACCAACAGTGGTCATGAGAACAGCTTCTGAATGCTGATCTCATGACATTCCTCTCAAGATTGATTTCTCTTTTGGCTCCTTCTTGTGCTTTGGCCCTGGGCTTTGCTAAGTGTGACTTTTGGTCTGCTTCCTTTTGGGCTTCTGCCTCCTAGTTTCTACCTTGTCTCCGTGGCAGACCTTCTGGCTCTGACCATCAGCCATGTCCTTGATCTGGTTTGTTGCATGTCCTTAAGGTCTCCTGTTCTCTTTTCCCCACAGACCTAGGCTGCGGTACTAAGGCCATTTCAAAATTCATGGCTTGGTTCTGACAGCATGTCCTGGAAAGGAGAAAAGGGACCAGAAAGCCTGGTCTTCTAATGTTCTTTCCCTACCCTGAAAAACAGACTAAAAACTGTATTTTGCCTTTCTGGACTACATAGGTGCGTTATAAAGATTAATATCCGTGAAGCCTGTGTGGGTTAATGTGAAAAGCAGCCATGTAGAAGATTGCCAAGCTATTGCCTTGGCAACATCTCCACATTAGGAAGAAACCTTTAACGCAAGCTGTAATTATAAATGAAGGAGACTGTTTTTGTTTTTATCAACTATACCAAACTCTGTATTTCCAGGTGCCTCTTGTCTCCTTCAAATTAGCCATTGTGCAAAACTGTCACTTATTTCACCGATTTAAGCAATTAATCCCTGCTCAAAAAAAATTGTTTGGAATGACCTTTTTGTATTTCCTTTAGGACTCGTGGCACATTTTTCCCCAAATATCCTTAATGGTAAAAAGACTTTGTTCTATTAGGGTGGCCCTGAAAATGCCAAATGGGGGTGGAAAGTTAGCCATTAATCTAGGAAATATTAGAATAAGAGAGAGAAAGAGAGAGAGAGATGGAGAGAGAAAATAGATTAATTCCACCATAACTATATATAGAGAGAGACCTGATTCTAAAGTAATAAGGTGGATGTGTGCGTAGGCACTCATGGACATGGGAGGTGGGGGACGAGAGCACACGGGAAAGGGAGAAACAGAGAATATCTTAGGTATTCCAGTTTGTTGGTAGAGTAGTGACTTTATGTTTCACTGAACAAAGAAATCAAATCTAGTAGACCATGCATGCTACAACTTTCACCCTGTCAGGAAAATTCCTCAGCTTCAGTTTTGATTGGAAGTACGCGCGCACATACCCACACCCACACTATATATATATATATATATATATATATATATATATATATATATTTTTTTTTTTTTTTTTTTTTTTTTTTTTTTTTTAAACAGGCAATGCCATCACCGAGAAGGCAGATGCTCCCATGGGACATACCATGGGAACAACTTTCCTCCACCCAAGATTCATACAGCCTTGTCATCATCTCCCATCTCTGCTGCTGCAGAACACCAGGCAACAGGACTGGATGTGCAAAATTGTGAATGCTTTCAGTTGGATTTTTGAAGAAAATGTTACTTTGCAAACTGTCAATTTGCCTCTAAAATGCAAGCTCTTCCCCTCCCCAACCACTGCTCTCCCCTTTTTCTGCTGCTGCTAGTCTCTATTCCCATTATCCCTTGCCTCAGGCCTCTCTCTGCCTTTTCAAAGATGAGCAATTATTTTCAGCTTCAAGAAGGATGCTGCCCCTTAGGGTCTTTCCAAATGTAATAAATCTAGGAAAGGAGGATGATTTACAGATCAACAGCTACCTGGCAGATACTGTGCGATATTTTGCTGTCAACACCAAGGGACTGGTAAGAATAGTTTTGCTAGCCACAGAAAATCTGTAAGAAAAAAAGAGGAATCAGAGCCTTCCCCTTCCCTCTTAAAATATTTGCTTATTTCTTTCTTTCCCATTGGCAGTTAATTCCGTTTTTAAAGGCCTACAAAAGAGACAGAAACATACTTGCTTTGTGAACCCTGGTACTTCCTAACTCATTCTGTATGTGATTCCTGATCAACATTAACAACAGACTGAATTCCTGGGTTTACGATATTTCCTGGATCCCCAGGTTGAGTGTGTATGTGTGTGTGTGGAGGGGGGTGATGTGGTTCCACGTGTCAGATTCTACTGAGGACCACCTGAGGCTAAGTCAGTACATGGGAGCTCAGCCTATGTTGTTGCTCCTAAGTCTCAGGGTAGTACTCACCTCTCACCCTGTAATCGACATACCTACCTTCTCACTTTGCCAGTACTGATAATCTGCCACATTTCAGGAAATGCTTTCGTATGCCAGAGCATCCTGAGGTCCCATGCTCATAGCATCTTTTTTTTCTATTTTAATCCCTCTGATAGATTATTGCAATATTTAGAGTGGATTAGTTAGGTCTGTTTTACCCTGTTGCCTAGATTCAATTCAACTTAATAAGCATTTATGGAATCCTTTCTAAGGACAGGTATAAATGCTGAAGAAGATAAATAAAAAGTTAAGACATAATTCAAAATCAGGGGCCCCTGGGTGGCTCAGTCCATTAAGCCTCTGACTCTTGATCTCCGCTCAGGTCATGATCTCATGGTTTGTGAGTTCAAACCCTGCATCAGGCTCTGTGTTAACAGTGTGGAGCCTGCTTGGGATTCTCTCTGTCTCCCTCTCTCTCTCTCTGCACGACTCACTCCAGCATGCATGTTCTCCGCCCCCCCCCCAAATAAATAAATAAGCGTTAAAAAAAGTTAAGATACAATTCACAACTGGGTAGATGATTCAAGCACAAAAAGGAATGTAACACAAGGAAGAGTAAGACAAATGTCTTAGGATACATATATGACATCACTCCTTTACTATTATGCTGTTAGATGTTGGCCATCAGGAACAGGGTGATAATGAGGAAAATAATGAACAGAAAGCAGGAAAGGAGGCTCTAGAAAACACTTCTCCAAAAAATAAGTTCAAATCTCAATTCTAAAAGGGGCCTGTGTTCCTCTGGCAAAACTGAATCCCTCTGAATAGTGAGCGCTATGGTAGTCAATCAGAGTATTCAGTGTAGAGAAGCCATTATTTATTTTTTCAACGCTTATTTATTTTTGGGACAGAGAGAGACAGAGCATGAACGGGGGAGGGGCAGAGAGAGAGGGAGACACAGAATCGGAAACAGGCTCCAGGCTCTGAGCCATCAGCCCAGAGCCTGACGCGGGGCTCGAACACACGGACCGCGAGATCGTGACGTGGCTGAAGTCTGACGCTTAACCGACTGCGCCACCCAGGCGCCCCAGCCATTATTTATTTTTTAAGACTTTTTAATTTTAATTTTATTTTTTAAATGTTTGTTTATTTTTGAGAGAGAGAGAGAGTGTGTGTGAACACTTGTGAATGGGGGAGGGGCAGAGAAAGAGGAGACAGAGATCCAAAGCAGTTTCTGTGCTGACAGCAGGCAGCCAGATGTGGGGCTTGAACTCATGAACTGTGAGATCATGGCCTGATCCGAAGTCAGATGCTTAACCAACAGAGCCACCCAGGTGTTCCAAGACTTTTTAAAGAGCAGTTTTAGGTTTATAACCAAACTGAGAGGAAGGTACAGAGACTTCCCATATGTCTCCTGCACTCACACATATATAACCTCCTCCATTATCACTCATCAGAGTAGCACATTTTTTTTTCACCAGGGATGAACCTACACTGACCCATCATAATCCCCCAAAGTCCATAGTTTACCTTATGGTTTACTCTTGGTGTTGTACATTTGATAGATTTGGACAAATGTATAATGACATGTATCCATCACTATAATATCACACATAGTATTTTTATTGCCCGAAAAGCTGTGCTCTATTCATTCCCTAACGCTGGCAACTGATCTTTTTTGTTTGTTTGTTTGTTTTTGTTTAGCTTATTTATTTTGAGAGAGAGAGCACAAACAAAGGATGGGCAGAGAGAGAGGGACAGAGAGAATCCCAAGCAGACTCCATACTGTCAGCACAGAGCCCCATCTGGGGCTTGAACTCATGAACCATGAGATCATGACCTGAGCTGAAACCAAGAGCTGCAAACATATGTTTTACAAATGTACATGGAACATTTACCAGATGTATTAGTTTCCTAGGGTTACCATAATAAAATACCACTTTATTTATACAAACTAAGTAACTTAAAAATGACAGAAATTTATTCTGTCACAGATATTGAAAGATAGGCACCCTAATCCAGTATGACCTTATTAGATCTGCAAAGACCCTCTTTACAAATAAGGTTGCATTCACAGGTACCAGGGTTAGGACCTGAACTATCTTTTGGGGGGACACAAGTCAACCCATAACACCAGATTAGACCACACTATGGACAAATAAAAAAGTCTTAATAAATTTAAAAAGAATGAAATAATGTAATATATGTACTCTAACTTCAATGGAATTAAATTAAAAATCAACAACAAAAATGTATTCAGAAAATCTCCAAGTGTTTGGCAGCTAAACAACACACTTTTAAATAACCCATAGGCCAAAGAAGAAATCATAATTGAAATCAGAAATTAAGCTGAGTGAAAATGAAAACAAGATATTTAAAAATCTGTTGGATCCAGCTGAAGAGTGCTTAAGGAGTATCATATATTTGTATTAAGTGCTTATAGTATAATATATTAGTCAAGTAGAAAGACTCAAAATTCATGACTAAAGTCTGTACCTCAAGAAAGTAGAAATAGTATATTAAGACCAACATAGGGATAAAAAAGGATTTAAAATGGATACAAACAGAAATTAATGAAATAGAAAACAGAAAAGCAATAGAGAAAAATCAATGAGACAACAACCAAAAAACCCTGACTTCTTTAAACAAAATTTAATACAATTAATAAATTCTAGCTGGACTGATCAGGTAAAGAAAATACATAAATTACCAATATCAAGAGTGAAAGATCCTTGCTAAAGATCGTATAGTCATTAAAAGAAAAATTGGGAACAAGTTTATGCCTATAAATTCTACAACTTGGATGAAACCAAAAAATTCCTTGAAAAATACACAAATAACCAAAGCTCACCTAAGAATAGCTAGCCTAGATTACCCTTATGTATTTTAAAGAAATTGAATTCATAGTTAAAATTCCAAACACATACAGCATTTTAAGAGTTACCTTTTATAACTGATTTATACATTTTAATTTTTTCCCCCAGTTGCTTTTAACAATCTATTTTTGGTGTTCTGTATTCTCACTATAATGTTGTCTCCTATGTTTTTTTGGCATGGGACTCATTATGTTTCCTAAATCTGAGGATTTATAGCCTTCCTCAATTCTGGAAAATTCTCAGCCATCCTGCCGAAGTGGAACCTCCACCATTCACTCCTTACTTAAGTAGAGTTAGGCTATTTTTGGCCTATTAACTGCAGACCATATTAAGGCATAGGGCTCTTGCTCAAATTCCAGTTCTCCTAGGTATTCAATTATTGCGACTCTTTTAAATTTAGACAGACTCTCTCATAAACCACCAATGCCTTGTCTCTAATTAGTGGGTTATTGAAAACCCGCAATCCTGAAGTAGACACATTCAGGGAACCTGCTGAGTCCCCGCCTCTTCTTTGTGACTGGCCTTTCACCTTCAACCCCTGCTGTTATATTTGTACTGCATTACCTCTTCTCCATTAATTAAGCAAATTGAAACAAAGATGGGCACCTCACCCAAAATGAGTTCCTTTCTTAGAATTTAGAATGAGAACACATGAGAGGGAGTCACTTAATGGGAGGCAAAAAGAAAAAGAAACCAAAACAAATGAAGCAGAGGCTTTTTGAAGGAAGGGCACTATAGCAAGGACCAGAAACTCCAACTAGTAGCATCCCTAGAACTGACACTCTTCCTAAAAGGATTAAATTCCAATAGATTTGAATCCTAAAATCAAACAAACAAAAAAACCCACCCAACTTACTTAGATAGGTGGGGTGGAGATATTCTGACTAAATCAGAAAGTCAGTATTCTCACAGCAATCCATTTTCCAGTCATAGGCCCTCAATCTTTGAGCCTGACCATGGGAAAGAAATAAAATAAATATATTTCTCACACGATGTTAACAATTTGAGTATTATTAGTGGCTGGTATATTTTTGTCAATTCTACTCTTTATTGATGTATTGCAGAAAGTGGAAATGGTTCCATGGGAGATTACTATCTTGACATCCTCTTTCCATAACACCAATATTCACTTTTATCAAATAAAACTGTTAATAATGCTGATTATCTGGACTCTGACTTTTCCACTGCCATAAATAAACTCTTTCAAAATAAATTTATTTTTAACAAAAAATATCTAGCTGCATAGATTTCAAGAACACAAACCACACACACTTTTATCTCTTTTAAGTCACTCACTAATTAAATTATTAGTTATTTCTAATTAGTTTTACTATCTATACTTTTCATTATATGTATATATATGTGTGTATATATATATACATATATACATATATATATTTTAAGAGAGTGCAAGCAGGGGAGAGAGGCAAAGAGAGAGGGAGAGAAAGAATCTTAGGCAGGTTCCACACCAGTGTGGAGCTGACATGGGGCTCAATCTTCCAATCATGAGATCATGACCTGAGCTGAAATCAAGAGTCAGATGCTTAACCAACTAGGCCACCCAGGCACCCCATCATTATATTTTTATAATAAGATTTGATCCCTTCTCTGGCAGAAATGCCCCTGGAAAAGTATCAAATAAAAACTAGTACTTGTAGTTGTAAAAGTGTGATTAGCATGGTCATAAGATATTAGAGAATTTCATTCAGAGAATTCACTGGAAGGATAATAATTATACATGCTCCTTTTGCCTCCTTTAGATACTAAATGGTCAAGTGCCCTATAGTACTACTGAGACCCATTCCTGGCTCCCAGGTTGATTTGCTCAGTGACCACAGTAATGATTTCATTTCCTGTTCTTCAGTCTCAATAAGTAGAAATAATCATTTCACTTCCTATATGGGCAAGAGTTTTAATAAGAATGTGTTGGTGAGGCAATTTGAGGTCTCAAATAATTAAGAAGCAATTGCTAGGAGTCCTAGAAGAAAAAGGAAGGGTATTCTTACTATGAGACATTGAGGAATCTCTGCTTCCACTTCTCTTCAGTGTTGTTGAAATATCAGAAAGGGATGCCCAAACACTGCTGTCAATTTCTAATTATTTCTCGAATGCAGGAGCAGTTAGGCAAAGATGTGCACACTGATGTTGGAATTAGGGAAAATGAACTAGTTTATATGTGCAAACAGAACTCATACTAAATTCATACAATCTAACTGCAGATGAGCACTACATGCTAGGACCACAGTAGGGAGGAGGGAGAAGGCAAAGAAAACACCTTGGTATGGGTGCTTAGAGCCCCAAAGAATTCTCTCAGCTAAAGAAAATTACAGTGAGTGCATGCTGGTATTATTCCTACACACACCTGATTCCATCACCCCTTATACTGAAGTCCAACATTCTCATAAATGGTTATACATAAAAGAAAACTAAGTAATTGCTTTGCTTTCTTAGGAAGAAAAAACATAAAAAGTTGAATTCATCACATTTTAAGAGAGTAATAATATCAAATCATACTCAATACACAAAATATGTTCTAAATTATCTTTATAAATTACCCTTTATTCCCAAGTATGGTCCAGTAAGGGGGAAAGGGGAAAAAGGGAGTGAGGAAGAGGCAAAAAGGGAGAGAGAGAGAGAGAGAGAGAGAGAGAGAGACGAGAAGGAAAAGGATAAAGGCAGATAGAAAATGAAGGAGGTAAAGAGTTAACAAAAAGACAGATATACCAATAAAAATAAAAGAGAAACAAGTGAAATGAGTATGGATAACAAACTTAATTTTGGGGGGTAAAAACTGAAGTAATTATAAAATACCTCTTCCTTCCATTCCTTTTACCCACTTATTTACTGAATTTGTGATGACCTTTTAATTTAAATGTTGACGATAGGGAACATATAAACATTTGAATTTTTTAATGTTTTAATTTTTAAGTTATAAAGGATAATAAAAACATAGTTACCTAGAAATTTTTCAAATTTTAACAAGGTCTTTTTTGACAACATATACTAACTTTGCTTCTTGCATTATTTTGAAAGGCATCATGACACAACAGTTCACAGTTGAAACATAGAAGGAGATGGGGGAAAACTTAGTATATTTTTTTTTTAACTTTCAAAGTCCCTATATCTTTTTGACCAGAAAATGGACCCTGAGTTTATATCCAAGGTCATGTCAATTGTAGTCTCTCTGAAACAAAGAAAGGAAAAAAGATTACTACTTCCCAATGATTTAAAATACCATGAAATTCTTCTTCTTCCTTTTTTTCCTTCCTTCCTTCCTTCCTTCCTTCCTTCCTTCCTTCCTTCCTTCCTTCCTTTTCCTTCCATTTTCTTTCTTTCTTTCTTTCTTTCTTTCTTTCTTTCTTTCTTTCTTTTTCTTTCTTTCTTTCAAGGGTTAAATTATCAGCCAATCTTTTTTTTTGCCAAATCAGTCTGTTAGAATGTTAAATCAAATGAGTAGACAGGGGTAAAAGTTGCTGGATATTTGGCCATTCATTTCCTATGTTACTCATAGCAGTGATTAGAGCAATACTATTTCTAAAGAAAGTTTGAAGTCATCAAAATCTATATCAAAGGTTCCATCCTACATTAAGATCATGCCTAGTGACTACTCAAAATGGTTCAACTATCTAAATTTTTGTTTCTTAACAGGTCAGATTTTCCTGATTTTGTGTTTGTATTAACAAACTATGATATTCTTATTTTGTTACTGTATAAAAATTCTACTATAATGTAGTGGTATGAGATTTAGGTACAGATTCTCAGCTCTGCAGAACAGGACACTCAGAGGAGTCTTCCCTTGTAGAGAATGGGGCTCCCCAGGTCAAGTTTGGAAGAGGCACTGATTAATATTCTATCTCCTGGACTAATATTTCTCACTTATTTAAATTATGAACTCCCTTTATATTGAAATTTTTAAAATAATCCATATTATTTTATTTTTTTAATAAAAGCATACAACTAGATATAAATTCTTTATACTTTAAACACTTATACAAATATGAAACCTAAAGAAATGTATACTTATATACTATACATATTAAAACAAAATCAGGAAAAATCAAGTTAGCAACATTAATTTAGCTTAATGTATGGTGTTTCTTTCCTGAAAGTAGAATTCTGATGTAGAATCATCTCAACTCAGATCCAATTTTAAAATATACTCTCTCTAGATTGGTGGGTTACCAGGGGTTTGGAGGTAGAGGAGATGGGGAGATACCAATCAAAGAGTATAAGCCTTCCGGTATTAGATGAGTAAGTCTGGGTATCTAAGTCCAGCACTGTGCCTATAGTTAATAATACTGCATTATGCACCTGAAATTTGCTAAAGAATAGATCTTAAGCATTCTTATCACACTCAAATAAAAAATAGTAACCATGCGAGGTGATGGATATGTGGTAATCACTTCACATAGTATATGAATGTCAAATCATCACTTTGTATACTATAAATATATGCAATGTTGTCAATTATATCCCAATAAACTGAAAAACTTTTTAAAGTAAAATATACTCTCTCCCACCATGAAAAAGATCAGAGTGTACAGGATAAAGCCTAACTTCTTGGCATAGCATTCAAGACCCTCCACATAGACCCCTTTCCAATCTCATTTCTTTCTGTGTCCCCCCACTCGCTGTTCACACACTTCCAACTGGATGACTTCCCATGATCTGCCACCCAGAACCCTGTCCTTGCACCTACCTGTGACTTTGCCCATGCTGTCTTCTCAGCCTCTACCCTCAGTTGCCCACTACCATTCTAATTTTGCTCTCAGATTCAGCTCCAATGCACCTACTTCATAAAGCCATCTTCCAGCTCCCTGGACCTAACAACTACACCTTCCCCTGAGTTTCCAGAGTGCATTGTTCATACTGTTTCCTATTGCCTGGTATCCTGTTAGCTGTTTACAAATCCGTCTTCTATACTATATTGTTAACCTTATAAAAAATAACAGCTTTATTGAGATTAGTTCACAGATCATATAATTCACCCATTTGAAGTGTGCAATTGAATGATTCTTAGTATAGTCACAGAGTTGTGCAACCATTACCACAAACAATTTTAGAACATTTTCATTACTGCAAAAAGAAACCCTATACCATTAGCAGTCACTCTGCACTCTGCACTCCCTTACCCTCAGCAAACCTTAATTTTCCTTCTTGTCTCTATAGATTTACCTATTCTGCACGTTTCATATAAATGGAACCATCTGATATATGATCTTTTACATACTTGTAAGTCTTTAAAAGGCAGAGACAAAGTCTTATTCTTGGAAGAAAGAGTTAATGAGCAGACTATGTGATATAATAGAAAGAGAATGAGTGTGGAGTTAGACAGACTGGAGTTAAAATCTCAGTTCAGCCATTTACTTGTGTAACTTTGGACAAGTCACTTCATCTCTCTGGGTCTCAGTTTACACATCTGCAAAAGGAAGACAACTCCTCTCTTGAAAGATGGTTGTGAGGATTAGAAAGAGGATATGCAAAGTTCCCTGAAAAGAATTCGCTCAATAAATGGAAGCTGTTATCTGTAATTATCTCTGCATATCTACAGTAACTGGCATAGTAAACAGTAACGCAAATTAATGTGTTAATTAATGGATGAGTGATGAAAAATTCTGAGGTCTTTCCTTCAGAGTGTCAATGAACTTTCAACAGCTTAGGAGAAGGACATAGAGTTCCCAGGGCCAAATCTGTCCTGGAAGATCTAAACTAGCCTCCTGTTATTTCTCAGTCATTGTTTTGCCTCGCAGACTGGTCAATGAAGAGAGACAACAGAGCCAATAAGCAAATCTAGGATCTGAAATCAGACAGGAAGAAGTTGGGTTCTGGCCCTGATACTGGCGTTCTGAAGGCACTTTGAAAAGCAGCTCATCCATCTCAACCTCTAGTTTTCATTTGTTATACACTTCTTCATTAAACAATCATTTCTGCTTTCCCTATTATAGGACAAAAGAAATGTGCGTCACACCTGATCACTTAACTCCTCCTAAAGGTAGACCAGGGGTACCATCTGAATCATGAGTAGAAAAAAGTACAGAAAGGGAAAGGCACAGAACAGGTGTCAATCCAAAGGAAAGATAAGTCCCATTACCATAAAGTCTAAAGATATCCAAATAAATTAAATTGAATTAAATCTAGAGATATCCAAATAAAATAGGAACCTACATAACAGCAATAAGGCTCCCTCACAAGAAAGAAAGACACTAATGTATCTATCCAATTCTCAAAATAAAAGAAAGATATTTTTATCAAAAAGTTATAATAATAATTTTAGTTGAATCATAGTTATATAGAGGATAATGACTGAATCAATGGCCTGAAAGAAATTGAATAGTGTGCCTTAAAACAAAAAGGATATGCAAGTTATTCAATCTTTACGAGAGAGAAAAATGGTAGGATTTTTTTTTTTAAAGAAAGGGTGTAATTTCTAAAAGATGCTAGGGTGAGTTACATGATTTTTCTGTAGGACGTAATTTTTAAAACCATAATCCTGAAAGTCATGGGGATAATTAAGGACATAATCACTTCATTGGGCAAATGACTATTGAAGCATGTAGTTTTACCAAAAAAAGATAAAAAAAAAAAAAGTAGAAATGCCCTTGGAAACTTTTGCCATTTAAAAATTTTTTAAATATATATAAAGAGCCAGAAAAATTACCTTCAGCTAGATGCAACTATGTGAAATTCAGATAGAGACATCCACTTTTTGTCATGGAAATGCTTGAATTGATAAATTCCAGGCCTTACAAGCAGGCTGAGGAAAATTTGAAGTGTTGCCATGAGGTAATATCTATTACTGACATAAAGACAGGCTAAAGCATTCTCATTTCAAATTGCTCTAACTCTTTAAAGAGTTAAACTCTAAACCCTTTCTCAATAATTTATCCCATGCTGAGGGAATGTTTAACTTCTGATCCAAATAAAGAGGGCCAACAAGCCTTTTTATCCACTTATCTTTTTAAGAATAAGACAAAAAGAAAGATAACGAAAAGAAAATATATTGATTCTTAATAGGTCTAGGTCTAGTTCTTTATACCAGCGGCCTGCTCACGTATGTTCATAAACAAGTCATTATAAAACCTCAGGCCATCACCTCACCTCCTTTTTGTGTAATCAAATATTCTCTTAGGAGATAGAGGCAACCTGAACCCTCGTTTCTATATCAAATGTACACAGACAGGAATAGCTCCTAAAACTCTCTAAGGATATTTACCCACTGTAAATAAGAAATTCTTTTGAGTATCTAGAGCTGAAGTTAAGAGTGATGTATATTTTTTTTTCCTCACTATTTTCCAGATTCTATTAGAGGTCTACTGAAGTGTTTTCTAACAGATTTAATAGTGGGAACTCCCTGAAGAACAGGTCCAACTCAGCTCCAAAGCTCATTCATCAAGAAGGGGAAACAATGTCTGCAGCTTTCACTGGACTTCTGTTTGTGTAAGAAACTCTCAATACTGAGACGGCCTTTCAGAACGAAGCATCCATGGAAGGGATCCCTCTGGTGCTGACAAGCTTGGGAATTGGGAAAGAAGAGGGTAAATTGAAGCAATAAAATGTTGGCATTTATTATTACATTAACTATAACTGAAGTGAACCAACATCCAGACCCCAAAGAACCAACATGAAACTCACTGCAAGAAACAAACATAACACAAACATCCTCCAGTATAAAATGATGGCACAGAAAAATTGTTCTGATTCAAGCTTCCTTATCCTTTCTAACATTCGTAATTATCCGGGTTCTTGCCTAAGCATTAAATGTGCTAGTTTCTGACAGGTCACATAAAATTAAGACTTAGTGGCTGGGTTTGTGTTTGTGCCCTTAACATTCCCCAAAAGTTTTCAAGAGCCAAAAGTATCCAAGCTAGTAGTTGCTAGACTCAAGTCCTGGATTCTTTCAGTGACTTGTTACTTTACCCAAGTGAAGAGCTGGTTTCCATCTCTCTTTTTTTTCTTTTAAGTTTCTTTTTTGTTTTATTTTTGAGAGAGAGAGAGAGAGAGAGAGAGAGAGCACATGAGTAGAGGAGGGTCGAAGAGAGAAGGAGAGAGAGAATCCCAAGCAGGCTCTCTACTGTCAGCACAGAGCCCAACAAGGAGCTGGAACCCACAAACCGGGAGATCATAACCTGAGTTGAAACCAAGAATCGGATGCTTAACTAACTGAGCCACACTGGTGCCCTAGTTTCTCTCTCTCTCTCTCTCTCTCTCTCTCTCTCTCTCTTTTAACATGGTAACAAAACATGGTACCTATCATTTGCCTTAACAGGGTTATGGTGAATGTTCTGCAAACATTAGCTCATGGATATTCTTCTGCACAAATATGAAGAGCCATTTCATACTAAAACGGTTATGACACAATAGTATTGATATTGAACATTATAGCAATAGCTTATGGTGGCTAACAGAGCTGAAAGTCATAATTATACATACCCTCTAGCCCTCAGGATACTTTATTGATGCCCATAATCCTTTTTACTTCTCAGGAATAGAAGCCCCAGTAGTCCATTTAGTTTTTCCCTTTATCATCACAATAGTTTATATTTACAAAAACTCCATCCACTAAAAGCCTATGGCCTGTGACTCAGATATTTTTAAAACTGACCAAAGTATCCTCAAGTATCTCAGATCTCTATTATCTCAGAAAGGTTAGTTTGATGGGGAATCTAAGACAAATAGTAGAAATGGCAGATTTACAAAGCAGGGGAAAGCATATGTAATCCACTCTGTACCCTTTATCATGGGATTCAATTCACTGAGATGTTGGCTTTTTGCTGTCTTAAGGAGACAAGGATTCCGGCGTCACATGAGGTATTACACGAATCACTTTTGTGCTCATTTTCTGAGGAAGGTTGTATGGAATGACAGGTAGAGTTTAGGGTTTTAACCCTCTGCCCTAAAAAAAGGTGGGATTTCAGTTTTTTGGGTTTTTTAAAAAAAGTATATTTATTTTGAGAGAAAGAGCATGAGCAGGGAAGGGGAAGAGATGGAGAGAGAGAGAATCAGCACAGAGCCTGACAAGGATCTCGATATCATGAACTGTGAGATCATGACCTGAGCCAAAATCAAGAGTCAGACACTTAACTGACTGAGCCACTCAGGCACCTTGGGATTTCAGTTTTGATTGTTATATGATATTGGACATTTATCATTTAATCCTTCTTAGACTCAGTTTCTTATGTATAAAATGAAAATAATAACACTAACCCTAGAGAGTTGTAAATGCTTTTGCTGCATTCATCACATTAATTTTTTTAATGTTTATTTATTTTCAGAGACAGAAAGAGATAACGGTCATGAGCAGAGGAGGGGCGGGGGAGGGGGGGGAGAGAATTCCAAGTAGGTTCCATGCCCAGTGTGGATCCCAACTCAGGCTCAATCTCATGCTTGTGAGATCGTGACCTGAGACCGGAGATGAAATCAAAAGTCAGACAGTTAACCAACTGAGCCACCCAGACGCCCTCATCACACTAAATTCTGATTTGCTTATAAATCTGTCTCTGAGCTTCTTGAGGGCAGAGACTGTCTTACCCATCTCTGTATCTTGAACGCCTAACACACACCAACAAATAAGTCACTCATTATACTGTACCGAGTCAGCTACTTGCACTGCTTTTGCTAACAACATACTGAGTATTGTTTTTGTAAAGAAGAAAATACCAGTTTTAAATTCAGATGGTAGATTAGATCACTGCTTAAGAAATATTCATCATCATCCCTCTCCTTAAGGAGAAGAGTATATTTTCTCACCCCTTAAACTTAGGCTTGACCATTTGTTTTGCTTTGGCTAACAGGATGTTAGTGGACTTGACATAAACAGAAGTTTGAACTGTGCTTGCACAATTGGTCTTGCTCTCTTAACTCCTGCCTTTTACCATAAGACAAGCACGTCTTGAGTAGCCACTAGTCCAAAGAGGATGAGAGACACTTGCTATCAAGCCTTGGAGTCTGGGTATGTTTTTTTAAACAAGTCCCCAGGTGATACTGACACCAATGTAGATTATGCCTACCAATAGATTACAGATTAGATAAGTAGAAAGAAATTTTTGAAAGAAACTTACCAGCCTCAAGTATTCATCATGGCACCTGCATCCATCAGTTATTTAAAGAGAAGGTAATGGAGATAAGTAGTGAATTTGGTAAGTCAATTAAGTAGCAGTTAAGAAATCTCCTACTTTCCACCTCGTATAGTTCTGTATAACCGTTGCTGTAAATTTTAATTGAGGTTATGACTGTAAAGTAGTCAGCACGGCGCCTGGTATATGAAAGCACTCAATAAATGTTATCATCATTATTATATTTTAGTTTTCTTTGTGTTAATTCTAAAACTCACCTAACACAGCCACTAATGACCTCTGCATCTTCGTATTAAGTAATTTAATCACTCGGTCACTGAGTTTATTCATCTGTAAGATAAAGTGGTTGGAATACATGATCTTTATTGTCTTTCTCTAAATCTAAAAGTCTCTAATTTTACACTGACAGGAATCCATCTCATCTGTCTTAAGGTTTTATATTCACTGAGAGTGCTCCCCTTTCTGATCACAACTGTGATGTCCTGAAAATCTTGTTTCTTATTTATCTCATCGAAATTCCTCATCCTGTAGAATTTGTTTTTTTAAGTACATTGGACTTTAGGTCAGTTTCTACCCCTATTTATGCCTGGGAACTAAGAGCTGAAGTACTATAAAGAGAAAAATCCAAACAGGAAAGGTTGTATTTTCTGTTGGTAGGGTCATACTTTTCCCATTTGGGTTTTCTCTGAGGCTTTCCTCAAGAAAACTAAAGCTCCATTAGCAGACATGCTACAAAAAGGAAGCTGCTATTACTTTAATGATATGGGTCTAATTGCAAGGATGTGATAGTTTATTTACCATACACTGAAGAGTGTACATTTCAAGTTGTTCTAGGATTTGAAACCACAAACAATTCATTCAGATACCATTAATTTCACTGAAGGGTCACTGTCTAAAATTCTGTATATCAACATTCTTACTATCAGTATAACTTCACTTATATTATGCATAGTAACTTAATGATGAGAGAGCAAAATGGAGCAGAAATGAAATACACACTTGCCAAAATGGTTAATTTACCATTGCCCATTTGCCTTCTTTTGCAATGCCTTAACTCTTTGGCTGAAAGTTAGGCTTTTACTGGAGGAAATGTGGTCTGCACGCACACTGAATCTCACCGCAACTTGCCTATACAATAACCCCTCTCTCTTGCATCATCAGCTTTCTTTCTGCTGTATCTTTGTTCTCTGCACACAAAAGTGATGTTCTTTCTCCCATTTTAGAAAAATCAAAGCTTCTCTTAGTCACAGCCCTCTCTAGGTACTGCCTATCTTCTGCTTCCTTTCGTAGCAATGTAGTGCAAAGGTAGTGTGCACATTCACTCTCCCTTTCTTCTCCTCTCATTCTCTCTAGAACTTACTCCTATCAGGGTCTCACTATTTCAACAAAACTGTTGTGTCTTTGATCACCAATTAACTTCTAATTGTCAAATTCTAAAGTTGATTTCTGGTCTAAGTTGATTGTCCTCCTTTTTGAAGTACTTTCTCAATTTGACTTCCAAGAACACTACACTCTCCTGCCTATCCTTCTACCTCAGTGGCTGTTCCTTCTTGACCTTCTTTCCTGAATCCTCTACAGTTCCCTACCTCTCATGCTGGAATGCCTCAGGGTTGAGCCCTCAGACGTCTCCTCGCTAAGTACATTTCTTCCTTACATGATCTCACTTGTCCGATGACTTTCAATACCATCTGTGCAGATGATTCCAAAATGTCTCTAGTCTAGGCCTTCCCTGATCATTCTTTCTAAAACAGCACTCCCTCCTGTCATTTTTTTTTTCTATTTTTTTTATCACTTTAAAAATCCACTCTCTCAGCAACTTTCAAATATACATTATAGTGTTACTAATGATAGTCACCATTATTACATTAAATCCTCAGGACTTCTTTACTTTATAACAGGAAATTTAAACCTTTTGACTTTCTTCACTCATTTGCCCACCCCACCCTCACCTCTGGCAACCACCAATCTATTCTCGGTATCTATGAGTTTGTTTTTTTTTTTGGGGGGGGGGAGGAGTTTCTTTTATTTATATATATATTTTTTTAGATTCCACATATAAGTGAGATCATATGGTATCTGTCTTTCTGTATCTGACTTATTTCACTTAGCATAATGCTCTTGAAGTCCATCCATGTCATTGTAAATGGTAGGATTTCCTTCTTTTTATGGCTGAGTAATATTCCATTGTGTATGTGGATCTTCTTTATCCAGTCATACATTGATAGACACTTCGGTTGTTTCTGCATCTTGGCTATCATAAATAATGCTGCAATTAATATAGGGGTACATTTATCTTTTCAAATCAGTGGTTTTGTTGTCTTCAGATAAATATCCAGAAGTAGAATTTGTGGATCATATGGTGGCTCTTATTTAACTACTCAAAACCTTTTATTATAGTATGTGAGCTGGGACTGATGGGAAGGAGTAGCTGTAATGGGCAACCACTGCCCTGATTAGCATTGGATGCCCATCCCGATGGCCAGGAACGTGCCAAAGGTGCTACCACCCAGCATCATGGTTTTCCTGATCCCACCATCAACTCCTGACCCCACACTTTAATCCTTTTCCTGAGGAAAAGGTGCCAGAAAGTGCCTCAGCCACCACACCCACTGCACAGCCCATCACAAAAGCCCATCTTCATGGGGTCGAAGCAGTTCATCTGCGGCTGTCTATAGGGCCCCATGACCACCAGCATCTCATTCATGTCTTCAGTTACTCAGTTTTGGTTGCTCTATTTTTAATTTTTTGCGGACTCTCCATACTGTTTTCCACAGTGGCTGCACCAATTCCCACCAAGTGTGCACAAGGCTCTCTTTCTTCACATTCTTGCCAGTACTTGTTATCTCTTGTCTTTTTGATAATAGCCATGCAAACAGGTATGAGGTGATGTCTCATTGTGGTTTTGATTTGCATTTCCTTCACGTTAGTGATTTTGATTAGTGATGTCACCTTCTATTCCTTTTCCCTGCTTTATGTTCCTTCACAGCACTTACTTTTTAGCAATAATTTTATATTATATATCTATTCATTTGTTTGTTTTTCATGTTTCTTCTGGACTAGGATGTCAACTCCATGAGGGCAGGGATTTGGTCTTGTTCCCTGTTGTATCTCTAGCACATGCGACATCATGCAGTATTCGTATATATTAGGTACTCAATAAATACTTGTCAAGTGAATAATTAATGACAAAATCTTTTCTTTCAAATTGTTCAACACCAATTTCATTTGTGTAACAGTGACAGGTAAGCAATAGTTTAAGCTCTCAAAGAGTGGGATTACAGCAGGCTGCCTGTGTTATACTCAGCATGTCAGGAAGGAGGATGAGCTGAGGGGCACAAGGAAGGGGGCCTGATACAGTGGTAACAATTCTAATTTGTATCCAAACTGGGGAATGGTAAATTCAGTCCAGTCCAAATCAGGTGTTGGTTTTGGGGTGGGGAAACAATGGGATGGGAGGGCCCGAACGCAGAGATGCAGCTTTATAATATCAGGTGAAGACTGTCAACTTAGGTTTCTTTTTTTCTTTTCTTTTTTTTAACTTGTTTTCTTTCTTTCTTTTTTTTTTTTTTATTTACATCCAAATTGGTTAGCATATAGTGCAACAATGATTTCAGGAGTAGATTCCTTAGTGCCCTTTACCCATTTAGCCCATCCCCCCTCCCACAACCCCTCCAGTAACCCTCAGTTTGTTCTCTATATTTATGAGTCTCTTCTGTTTTGTCCCCCTCCCTGTTTTTATATTATTATTATTTTTTAATATGAAATCTATTGTCAAATTGGTTAGGTTTCTATCAGCAAACAAGGCCTAGGGAAACTATCAGATGTTCTGAAGCAAAAGAAAATGTGCAAAACTCACAAGAGACCTACCACCTTAAGGCCTGTTTCCTTAATTTCAGTGTAGGATCATGGCTACCTACAGATGGCTTAATGTTCAGTCCAGTATCAGATGTGGGATGAAGCAGGTATTGTGTAAAATGCAAAATAAATACAACAAAATCTCTACTTTCAAAGTGCCTGTAGACTTACAGACGATGATAAGACACAGCTAATAAAAATAAGAGCATTATGTAACATGTAACCTGCTCCAGAGTCATGGAATCGTAGCAAATTATGTCTTTAAAGAGGCTATTTCTGGATTGTGTTTAAATATAGAACTAGTCTCTTGAGTACAAGAAAAAAGAATAATTTACCAGTCACAAATCTCTTTATCGGTAAAATGTAAGCTTTAAACAGAACTCTTCTGTATGTTTCCTCCCAGTTCTAAATTGCTATCATTCTTAATTCATACACATGTAACCCTATATACATATACATACATACATAATAAAAACCTCATTAATTTGGACTTTGCTAAAATGAAATTTGTGATTAACCATCAAAGTGAGCCTAGATGAATTTTAATTTTGCTCTAACAGAGACATTAGTAGCTTATTCAACAAAGAGCATAAACAAATTATAAAAGGAATGCTCACAAAGTTTAAAGAACAAACTGTTTCCAAAGCATTCAGAACTCCTATTTGTGAACAAATAGCTAAAGTGTACATTAGCCATTTGGACGAGTGTTTTGATATACTTCATACAGATCTCTGGGCTAGGGCCCGCTGGACAGAAGGGGGTTGGCATACCAGTTCCCTGACCCTCACCTCCACTCAGAGCATAGGAGTCAGCTTGACTTGACTGAAGGAGATGCCAGAGGAAATTGTACCCAGAAGAACCATGGCCTAACTGCTTATCCCTTGAGCCTCCTACTGTATTTCTTGTTCTGATAGTAAAAAGTGCTATGCAAAGCATACGCCAGAAAAGATGCATTCTTTTCCTTATGAACAGGTTATTACATAAAACCAATTCATTTGAAAAGATTTATCAAATGCCGACCATGCAGGAGGCACTGATACATATCCTTGTCACATTATGGATGTTTCACTTCCACATTTATTTGTCCATAGCTCTTGAAAATATGTTGGAAGAAGATCTCATTATTACACAGTTAGTTCTAATGGGAATTTCAGTTACATTGCCTCAAAAGGCTGCATGTGGACCTCATAGGCAAATGGGAATGTTACCAAACATAGAAACTAAGGTGATTGATTAGGGAATATAAAATTTAGCAAACTTTTATGATGTAGGTCAGAAAAGTGGAAATTCACAATAAGATGAAAATTTTAAAAAGACAGCAAGGGAATGGAAAAAGAGATCATGGAAACTGCATCGCTAGAAATCTTCATTATACCTTAGAAAAATAATCACAAAGTGAATACTAAAGAGGAGGTAGGTGTGGGAAAGCAGGAATAGGAGTCGAACAACCTATCAGCCACTCTCTGTGGCTGAATCAAAAGACTAATCAAGATAGGCAGGCCATGGTCCTCAGTCTCCATTGAACACACTGAGGCCATGTCCAACTTAGTGTTTTTCCTAATGTTGCTTTCCTCACCCATTGTCTGCTTTTTCAGATACTTTTTCAGATTCCTTATTAGAGCACTGCTGCAATTCCAGCTTCACCTTAGCCCTGATTCCTCCTTCCAAAAATGACAGCCACTTTCTGGATGCCCCACAATATCAAAATTTAGCACTAAATGGTTCTTTAATAGATGCTGAGTTCTTCCAGATTAGACTACAGATTTCTTATTGGTAGGACTCAGGCCTTATTAAACCTTTTAAAACTTATGCTTTTGAACTTACTTATGAGCAAAGTCTTACAAGACATAAAAATTAAATCACATTAATTATACATTTAATGAATTGCCTCTATTGAAAAGAATAATATGAAAGTGAAACTACTGTGGAAAACTTGGGATGTGTGGTCCACATACCTAGTGCACTTGACTCCTTATAAGACATAAAAGAAGCACTAAAATATTTTTGACAGACATGTTAATTGATGAATGTTTATAAGGGAGTTTTTCTTTACTGAGATCTTTCATTCTAACCTGTATGTTCATAATGTATGAAGTTGATTAGTGAAAATAATCAGACAATATGTCCTAAAGTAAACTCAAGACATTCACCACCATCCTCTAAAGACTGTCTGGCCTCCTGCATCCTCTATCATATTTGATGACATCACCATTCACCCAGTGACCTAAGCCAGGAACCTGGTGGCCACCTAGCATTTTGTCCTTACTCTCATATTTTATTCCTCATCTGAATGTTCTGTAACCAATTCCAATTTGTGGGGAGAAATTTTCCCACACATCACCAAGCAATTCTCCGACACCAGATGGTGTCCTACAATTCAACTCAGTGAAGACAGTACCTGCAGATAGCATCCAATTCTACAGCCTAAAGGCTCAGTCTCACAGGATTGTCTTCATCCCCCACACCCATTCTTACTCTCACCCCCTCCACTTTATTTGCCAATCCCAAATCCAGGTGTCACAATCAGCTATAGATTGGAGGGTCCCAAGACTCCCTCCTCAAGTTTGAAAATTTGCTAGAATGGCTCACAAAACTCAGAGAAACATTTTACTCAGTGGATTACTGGTTTATTATAAAAGGATATGACTCAAGAACAGCCAGATGGAAGAGATGCATAGGGCAAGGTATGGGGAAAGGGCAGGGAGCTTCCATACTGTCTCTGAGTGATCCACTGCTTCCAAATCCCTGTGTGTTCACCAACCTGGAAGCTCTCAGAAACCCACCATTTTGGGTTCATTACATAGACACAATGGATTAAACCACTCGTCACTGACCGTGGTGATTGATTCAACCTCTAGCCCTGGCTCTTTCTCCCTTTCCTTCAGGGAACTTTCGGTCCCAAACCTTTCAGTATTACCTCAGTTCTCCTGGCAACCAGACCCCATCCTTTGGTTACAAAGGAGTTTTCCAAAAGTCATCCCATTAATGTAAAAAAAGACACCTTTATGGTTCTCTGCTGTTAGGAAATTCCTTGAGTTTTAGCAGTTCTCTGCCAGGAAAGGGGACAAAGACCAAATACATATTTCTTATTAGAAATCACAATATCATATTGTCAAATTCTGTTGATGCTCTCAGATCCATCCCTTACTCTCTTTCAGCACAGTTTTTACCTTGGTTCAGGCCTTAATACCCCCCACCAGGTTCTATGGTCATTTCTTAACTGCTGGCCTTGTATCTGGTCTCACCTCTTTCCAATCCATGCCACATACACCTAGGGATGATCTTTCTAAAATACAAATCTGTTTGTGTCACCCTCCTTCCTAAATATTGTAATGACTTTTAATGCCTAAAGGACAAAGTCCTAACTTCTTTGCATGTCATTCAAGGACCCTCATAATCTGTCCCTTTCTTTTTAATTTCAACGTTGGCCATTTACCTATACACATCATACCTTCTACCCATGCTAAAATTGTCAAACTTTGAAATACCATGCCATTTCATCTCACTATTCTAAAACCACCTTTGACTCTACCCATTTATATTATTTGAATTACCTTCAAGCCTAACTCAAGGACCAATTTCTTTCTCGACCACCACTGCAAGACTGATACTATGGTCTGGTAATTGCCTTCAATCTATTTTCATATACCCATTTTACCGACTAGATCTTCTTTACTCTCAAAAGGGTAGAGAGGGACATCGCAAATTCTGGTATGGAAACAGAGTACGTGGTTTGGCATTTCATATATTACCATCACCATAATTACCATTCAAATATTTGTTGGATACTGGTAAGTCAAGGATGAGTTTAAAAGAGAAGAAATTTTAGGGAAGGGAACAGCAGGAACAAAGGCTCAGAAGTAGCAGTGAACTTGCAGTAGGCTGAGACTAGCCCAAGGTATTTTTTTTTTCCTGACATTTCCTGACATTGCTAAATTGAAGGTTTTTATAAAGAAGCTAAAGGTGAGGGAAGGAACAGTGACTCAATCAGCAAAACATGAAACAGAAAAATAACTCAAAGACTTGTACCTGGGAGGCTGGCAGATTGGCAGCACCTTAACAGAAAAGAAGTCTGGATTACACATTCAGACTAGTTCTCACCATCTCAGTTTGAAAAAAAAAAAAAATGTCTAAGAAGGAAAACTGAATGGTTACCTATAAACTGCCTAATAAATGTCCTTGCCAATTTGAGGACTTATGCCACCTGGTGGCAGTTTACCCAATTTTAGATTCAATTTTTTAAAGTGGTGTAAACTATCCAAATTTGTACCTACAAACCTTAGCACAGTGCCAGGAACAGAGCCGCTACTTAAACAATTTTTGTTGAGTGGGTGAATTAGTTAAGTGTATAAATCAATGATTAAACAAGGCAAAGCTCTGTGGTGAAAAGAGCTCTGGCCTGAAGGTCAAGAGAGTAAATGTGTGGTTTCACATCACTACTTGTGGGCTGACCCTAAGAAAGTCACTAGATCTCTGGGTCTCAACACTGGTATATGTAGAATCTCTAAGTAGATGATTTCTAATCTCCCGTCCAGCACTAACATTATTGACTTTATATTGGGACTTCAGTTGGCTCATCTGGAAAAAAAATTAGGTAGTCAAAGCTAATGATATGTAAAAATCTCTTAACATTATATTATTTGATTTTTTGAATAAATGTGTATGGAAAAAGGGAAGGGTCCATTGTCAGGCAAGAGCCACAGAAATAAGAAGATAATAAGAGTATTGGAGTTGGAAAAATAGGTTAGGGGAATTTAAAAAGGGCACGTGTATGTTTCAAGGAGTGATATATGAATCCATAAAATGCTGAGAGATGGGAAGAGCATGAAGAATCACTTATTTTGCAAATGTGTGTTTGTGGACATATTGGGAGGAGAGCCAATGTGGTTGTCAGTAAGTGGCAGGAAGTACTCACATTATTAAAATGTCTGTAGTCACTTCTAGTTAGGGGCTTGAATTCCGACAATACTCTTTCTTATTATTTGATACAATGGCTATTTTCCACATAAAAATGTTTGACATCTTAAATTCAGTTAGATGGGGGGGGGGGGGCGGGGGTAATGACAAGAAACAGTATACATTCTTGAGTACATATTGCCACCCAGTGGATGCATGTGCATGATACACAAAGCATTTGCAAAGGGAAAGACAAAGGAAGATGACAGTAAGAGGTTAATTAAGACCATGTTAGTGTTAAAGCTATGTTTATGCTCAGTGAAGGTCAGATATCATAAGTGACCCAAACCTGCATTACCACTCATTTAGAATGCCAGACTAGATCTTAATATACATTTTCGAAGTATTCTGATAAACATTATCTGAGGCTTTCAGCAATGAGAGAAAAATATTGAGCGTTCTTACCTCTGCTTTAGATACTAAAGTCTCATTAATGCCAATGAAACTTAATGTCCATGGATTTCCAATAAAACAAGTCAGGCGTATTTAACTTACAATAAGGCAGAAAGGGTTCTCAAGGCAGAGACTAGACATTTAAACCTTGACTCCCCAGGGTGCTAACAGTTTTGATCAATTACATTTTTGGCATAATAATCTTGAGTTTCCCTTCATCTGAAAGCAAATAAAGATTTATTAGAGTAGGGGTATATAGAGACAATGGATGGAAGCTGGGTCATTTATGTATTGACGTCATGTTTATGGAGAGATTTCCTAGTGGTTCAACTTGAAGGGGCACAACAAATATACTTCTCATGGAATAACTCCGTAAGATTCTTCTGGTATTCTGTAGATAAGTCTAAACCTATGTACTATGTTTTCTAAAAAGAATAATAAAATTCACGCAATTGGAAGAACATTGAAAGTCCAAGGAAAACTAGTTTGGGGTTTTATATCTTGCTATGTTTATGCAGTATCCTCATGAAGAGATTTATCCATCCACTTTTGAGCAACTCTAGATAGGGAGTCAAGTAACTAGGGTGCTTGTTCTTTGCTGGGTCTGGGATTTATTCATCTAATCCTACTTATAAGCTAGTAAGTTAGCCTATCACTGTTTCATGAATGTTGACAGAAGACATGAGATGCCTGAGTCAGGCACAAATGACTTCATTATTCACAATTAGCAAGTAGGATGAAATTACATTTGAGTGAGTTTCCCTTACTGCCAAGTCCCATAGGCGCACTGGAGAGGGACCCAGGTGCATTCTTTGTACATCTATTTGTGTCCTATGTTAAAAATCTTTAACTCGGGGAATCCACCACTTTTATAATAAGTGGTAAGTAAGTGTGCCTTTTGCCAATGGGATCAAACAATGCCTGTCTGGTCCAAGTTGGGAAGAGAAGAAGTTTTAAATTTAGATCAGATTGGACTCAATATTCCCAAATTTACTACAAGTTGGAAATAAGCAAGTCTAATGATGGGTAAAACAAAACAAAACAAAACAAAACAAAAAACATGGCTGAAAGCCCTAAAATAGATCTCTATTGCAAAAGTTCTTTCTTTATAGTGCCTTTAATATATCATTATTTAAATAAGTTCAGCTAAACATTGAAGATGTAAAAGTACCCAGTGAGCAGTGGTCCTCAACATTGGCTACACATTAAAATCATCAAGAAAGCTTTCAAGTACACTGATGTTACTGTGTAACACTCGTACCCGCCATTCTAACTGAATTGATTTGGGGTGATTTTTAAAGCTTAACAGGTAAGTCTATTAATGCAGCCAATGTTGAGCACTATTGCTCTAGAAATAGAGTCTACCAAAACAAAACAAAATACTTTTACTACTTTACTTTCAAATATCAACAGAACTATTGACAAGCTATTGAATTTTCATGGAAGAGACCTACCTGTTTGATCTGCACTCTCTGGATCCCTGTCACAGTGATTTGATTAAATGAATGTATTCCTTTCATTAATGGGATGTAAATAAGTTCATTCCATGGGGTCAGGGACCAAGGCTCTTGTGTAATATAAGATAAATACTAGAATATATTATTACAGGAGTGGAAAGAAATCAACAGTTTTGAAAACACATATTGATCTCTAACATATATCATTCCCATAGAAGGCATGTTTTTTAAAGCAATAATTTAAAGTTTATATTGTTACATGAATTGGAAACTGGAAATTCTAATGTTTTAAAGAAACATGGATGAACACTTTAAAACAGATCTCCATCTTAGATATTCTTTCCTTAAAATGACATTAATGTATTGTTATAATTTATATTTAAATAAATTCAACTAAATATTGAAGATAGAAAACTACTTGGCAAAAAATGACAATACACACACACAACAATGCCCCAAATGGTTTATTATCTTTATCCTTTCAGACTTTGTGCTGATCAATAAAGGATTCCTCCCCTTTTCCCTCCCTTTTTTCTTTCTATAGATATAGGTGATTACAATGTGTTAATCCTCACTAGATATTTAGAAAATGAAGATGAGTAAGACCTGGTCTTTACTCTGATAGAGCTGACATATACCAGTAGACAAGTAAACAGACCAACATTTAAAAATCAGTACACTGAGGACTATAAAAAAATGATACACAAGATAGTACTCAAGAAAATGACCAACAAAAATGTTCTGGAAAAGATGACCCCTGGTCTGAGTCTTAAAGAATGACTATGAGTTGGAGGAGTCAACATGGCAGAGAAGTAGGGGGCCCGAAGTTCCTTCATCTCTCAAACACAGCAGTATTGAGGCCAGAAGATGGGCTACAGAGTGACAGAAATATCTCCAGGGGCCCACGGGGACATCTTGGTGGGGCATAGGCATGTGATTGTGACTTGGGAGAGATAAAATGGGCCGCGTAGGCAAGGAGGGGAGGGATCCCCCTCTGTGGAGAGACAAAAGAAAGAGAAAGAGAGGCTGTGGAAGTATAGGATTATATTTGGACAAGAGAAAAACCTCTCTGGACCACATACCGGGGAATGGAAAAAATGGAGAAAGAACCAATTTCTAACTTGCAAACAGCCTTAGGAGTGACGAACCAGGGTTGTGGGACTTCCTCTGGACTGGGGCCAGCCGCCCTGTGCGTGCGCCTCGGGAGGAGGGGATCGAACCCTGGCTTGGTAGCGAGCTCAGAGGCGCAGTCAGAGAGAGCAGTCCCCTCCCTTGAGTGCTGTGGGAAGAAGGCATACAGCCTCTCCAAGGACAAAAGACCCCGCAGGTGCCGGCCAGCCTGAGGCCCTTTGTCCCCTGGCTGGGTGGAGTGGCACTACCCTGGAACAGGGGCAAGTGAGGAGGAATTTAAGACATCAGGGTTTGAATCCCAGACAAGCACATGGGAGGCACGAATGACTGTAGAGCAAGAGAAGCCAGCCCATTCGCGACCACCCAGCACTGTGACAAACGCCTGAACACAGTGATTTGGGACACCCAGTCCAGGGAAAAGAGACTGGGTGTGCCATTTTTCTCTCCATCACCAACAAGGTGGGGCTTCAGGGAATAGGACAGAGGGCCACAGTGGAGGCGGGACCCACCTACACCAAACCACGCCCCTCCGTGCCTGGTAACTGCTATCTGCCAAGCAAGATTGACACTGACTGAACCAGACGGCCCCTCCTCCAAACCAGCACAGCCACTGGTTCCAAGGCAGCATCAGATATCCTCCCAGTGTTTTTGCATTTTCTGGTTTGATTCTTGGTCAATTCTGTGTGTGTGTGTGTGTGTGTGTGTGTGTGTGTATATGTATACGTGTATATGTATACACATACACACATATATATAATTTTTTTCTTTCTTTTCTTCCTCTTATTTCTTCTCTTCTCTATTCTGGTTGGTGGTTTGTTTAATGGGACATTTTAAATCTATTCTTTTTACACCTCTTCTGTATCTCCTTCTTCTTTATATTCCTCTTTCTCTCTGGATTAAGCCATATAGTATAGTTTCTCTGATTCTCTAACTGGTCATTTTTTTTTTCTTTTCTTTTTCCCCACTCCTGTCATTTCTCTCTTTGTATGGAATAAGGCTTCTTCTACCACCACCCCCATTTTGAATTTTTTCCAGGGTTACTTCAATGAACAAATCAAAGCACAAGTGGAAGAAGGTCCAAACCACCACTATGAGTAGGGAGATAAAGCAACTAGAGTCAAAATAACAGAGAGCACACAACACACTCCAAAAACACCTCCTGAAGGGCCAGGCCCTGGACAGTGTATGACCCCTTTTTAATACGGTAGTTCTCACAGTTGCAGGACACATAACAAGCTATTAAAACACGTAAAGGACAGAAAACCAAACAAAATGATGAAATGGAAGAATTCTCCTCAAAAGAAATTCCAGGAAATGACAGCTAGAGAATTGCTCAAAACAGATATAAACAATATATCTCATTAAGAATTTGGAATAATAGTCTTAAGATTAATAGCTGGGCTTAAAAAAAGCATAGAAGACACCAGAAAATCTATTGCTGCGAAGATCAAGGAAATAAGAAATAGTCACGACAAATTAAGAAATGCTATAAATGAGGTACAAAATAAACTAGTTGCAGTGTCAGCAAGGATGGAGAAAGCAGAGGGGAGAATAAGTGAAAAAGAAGATAAAATTATGGAAAATGATAAAGCTGAGAAAAAGAGAGATAAGAAAATACTAGACCATGAGGGGAGAATTAGAGAACTAGGTGATTCAATGAAACATAATATCTGTACCACAGAAGTTCCAGAAGAAGAGAGAGAGAAAGAGGCAGAAGGTTTACTTGAAAAATTATAGCTGAGAACTTCCCTAATCCGGGGAAGGAAGCAGACATTTATATCCAGGAGGCACAGAGAACTCCCTCAAGAATCAATAAGAATAGATCTTAACCACAGCATATCATAGCAAAACTAGCAAAATACAAAGATAAAGGGAATTCTGAAAGCATCTAGGGACAAATGGGCCTTAACCTACAAGGGTAGACACATAAGGGTAGTAGCAGACCTGTCCACTGAAACTTGGCAGGCCAGAAGGATGTGGCAGGAAATATTTAATGTGTTAAGAACAATATGCAGCCAAGAATCCTTTATCCTTCAAGGTTGTCATTCATAATAGAAGGAGAGATAAAGGCTTTCCCAGATAAAGGAGTGCATGACCACCAAACCAGCCCTGCAAATGATCCTAAGGGGGACTCTGTGAGTGGAATGCTGCAAAGACGACAAAGGACAAGACATCACCACTAGCATGGAACCTACAGATAACACAATGACACTAAATCCGTATCTTTCAAAAATCACTCTGAATGTAAATGGACTAAATGCTCCAATGAAAAGACATAAGGTATCAGAACGGACAAAAAAACAAGACCCATCTTTTTGCTGTCTACAAGAGACCCATTTTATACCTGAGGACACCTTCAGATTAAAAGTGAGGGGATGGAGAACCATCTATCATGGTACTGGAAGTCAAAAGAAAACTGGAGTAGCCATACTTACATCAGACAAACTAGACTTTAAACTAAAGACTGTAAGAGATGAAGAAGGGAATTATATCATAATTACAAGGTCTATCCATCAAGAAGAGCTGACAATTGTAAATGTTTATGCCCCCTAATTGACAGCACCCAAATATATAAATCAATTAATCACAAACATAAGCAATCTTATTGATAAGAAAACAGTAATTGCAGGTGACTTTAATACTCCACTTACAACAATGGAGAAATCATCTAGGCAGAAAATCAATAAAGAAACAATGGCCCTGAATGATACACTGGAACAGATGGACTTGACAGATATATTCAGAACTTTTCATCCAAAAGCAACAGAATACACATTCTTCTTGAGTGCACATAGGACATTCTCCAAGATAGATCACATACTGGGTCACAAAACAGCCCTCAATAAATACAAAAGAATTGAGATCATACCATGCATATTTTCAGATCACAAGGCTATGAAACTTGAAATGAACCACAAGAAAAATTTGGAAAGCCTCAAAATGCATGGAGGTTAAAGAACATCCAACTAAAGAATGAATGGATCAACCAGGCAATTAAAGAAGAAATTAAAAAATATATGGAAGAAAATGAAGATGAAAACACAACAGTCCAAACCCTTTGGGATGTAGCAAAGGCAGTCCTAAGAGGAAAATACATTGCAATCCAGGCCGATCTCAAAAAACAAGAAAAATCCCAAATACAAAACCTAACCTCACACCTAAAGGAACTAGAAGCAGAGCTGCAAAGAAAACCAAAACTCAGCAGAAGAATAGAAATAATAAAGACTAGAGTAGAAATGAACAATATAGAATCCAAAAAAAAAAAAAAAAGAGTAGAACAGATCCATAAATCTAAGAGTTGGTTTTTGAAAGAATACGCAAAATTGATAACCCACTAGCCAGACTTCTCAAGAAAAGGGAGAAAACCCAAATAGATAAAATCACGAATGAAAGAGGAGAGATCACAACACCACAGAAATAAAAACAATTAAGAGAATACTATGAAAAATTATATGTCAAAAACTGGACAACCTGGAAGAAATGGACAAATTCCTAGACACCCACACACTACCAAAACTCAAACAGAAAGAAACAGAATATTTGAACAGATCCATAACCAGTGAAGAATTTGAATTGGTTATCAAAAATCTCCCAACAAATAAGAGTCCTGGGCCAGATGGCTTCCCAGGGGAATTCTATCAGACATTTAAAGCAGAGTTAATAGCTGTTCCAAAAAATAGAAACGGAAGGAAAGCTTCTGTGAGACCCTACAAAAAAGGAGAATTATAGGCCATATCCCTGATGAACATGGATGCAAAAATTCTCAACAAGATACTAGCAAATTGAATTTAACAGTATTATCAAAAGAATTATTCACCATGATCAAGTGGGATTCATTCCTGGGCTGCAGGGCTGGTTTAACATTCACAAATCATTCAGTGTGATCCATTACATTAACAGAAGAAAAGATAAGAAACATGATCCTATCAATAGATGCAGAAACAGCCTTTGATAAAATACAACATCCTTTCTTAATAAAAACCCTCAAGAAAGTCGGGATAGAAGGAACATAAACATCATAGAAGTCATATATGAAAAGCCCACAGCTAGTATTATCCTCAATGGGAAAGACTGAAAGCTTTTCCCCTGAGACCAGGAACATGACAGGGGTCTCCTTCTCACCACTGTTGTTTAACATAGTGTTGGAAGTCCTAGCCACAGCAATCAGACAACAAAATGAAATAAAAGGCATCCAAACTGGCAAAGGAATCAAACTTTCACTTTTTGCATGATACTCTACATGGAAAACCCAAAAGACTCCACCAAAAGACTCCTAGAAGTGTACATGAATTCAGCAAAGTCGCAGGATACAAAATCAATGTACAGAAATCAGTTGCATTTGTATACACCAATAATGAAGCAACAGAAAGAAATAAAGAAACTGATCTCATTTGCAATTTCACCAAGAACCATAAAATACATAGGAATAAACCTAACCAAAGATGTAAAAGGTCTGTATGCTGAAAACTATAGAAAGCTTATGAAGGACTGAAGAAGACACAAAGAAATGGGAAAACATTCCATGCTCTTGGATTGGAAGAATAAACATTGTTAAGATGTCAGTACTACCCAAAGCAATCTACCCATTCAATGCAATCCCAATCAGAGTGCACAGAGCTAGAATAAACACCCTAAAATTTGTATGGAACCACAAAAGACTCCAAAGAGCCAAAGTAATGTTGAAAAAGAAAACCAAAGCGGGAGGCATCACAACCCCGGACTTCAGCCTCTACTACAAAGCTGTAATCATCAAGACAGTATATGGTATTGGCACAAAAACAGACACATAGACCAATGGAATAGAATATAGAACACAGAATTGGACCCACACATGTATGGCCGACTAATCTTTGACAAAGCAGGGAAGAGGATCCAATGGAAAAAAGACAGTCTGTTTAGCAAATAGTGCTGAGAGAACTGGACAGCAACATGCAGAAGAATGAAACTGGACAACTTTCTTACACCATACACAAAAATAGACTCAAACTGGATGAAAGACCTAAATGTGAGGCAGGAAACCATCAAAACCCTCGAGGAGAAAACAGGCAACAATCTCTTTGACCTCAGCCACAGCAACTTCTTAATCGACACATCTCTGAAGGCAAGGGAAATAAAAGCAAAACTGAACTATTGGGACCTCATCAAGATAAAAGCTTCTGCACAGCAAAGGAAACAATCAACAAGATGAAAAGGCAACCAATGGAACGGAAAAAGATGTTTGCAGATGACATACCAGATAAAGGGCTAGTATGCAAAATCTATAAAGAACTTATCAAACTCCACACCCAAAAAGCAAATAATCCAGTGAAGAAATGGGCAGAAGACATGAATAGACACTTTTCCAAAGAAGACATCCAGATGGCCAACAAGCACATGAAAAGGTGCTTAATGTCACACATTATCAGGGAAATACAAATCAAAGCCACACTGAGATACCACCTCACACCTGCCAGAGTGGCTAAAATTAACAAATCAGGAAACAATAGATGTTGGCAAGGATGTGGAGAAATGGGAACCCTCTTGCACTGTTGGTGGAAATGCAAACTGGTGCAGCCACTCTGGAAAACAGTGTGGAGGTTCCTCAAAAAGTTAAAAATAGACCTATCCCACCACCCAGCAATAGCACTACCAGGAATTTATCCAAAGGATACAGGAGTGCTGATACATAGGGGCACAGGTACCCCAATGTTTATAGCAGAGCTATCAATAACAGCCAAATTATGGAAAGAGCCCAAATGTTCATCAACTGATGAATGGATAAAGATGTGGTTTATATATACAATAGAATACTATTTTGCAATGAGAAAGAATGAAATCTTGCCATTTGCAAACAATGTGAGTGGAAGTAGAGGGTATTATGCTAAGTGAAATAAGTCAGTCAGAGAAAGACAGGTATCATATGTTTTCACTCATATGTGGAATTTGAGAAACTTAACCGAAGACCATGGGGGAAGGGAAGGGGAAAAAATAGTTTCAAACAGAGAGGGAGGCAAACCATAAGACACTCTTAAATACAGAGAACAAAGTGAGGGTTGATGGCGGGGGGCTGGGGGAGAAGGGAAAATTAGTGGTGAGCATTGAGGAGGGCACTTGTTGGGATGAGCACCTGGATGTCGTATGTAAGTGATGAATCATGGGAATCTACTCCCAAAGCCAAGAGCACACCGTATACAATACTGCTTAGATATGGCAAAATTTTGTTATATTTTGTAGAAGGTAGACCTTTGAACATTAACATAGCCCCTCACTCTGTCTAATGGAACAAAAACTACTATTCTTCTATATATGACCTGGCATATTGCTGAGTATACACTACATTGACAACTGAATTTTGGTCAAATGTCTCTATGGAATTGGGGGGGGCACTCCAGTGCTGTATCCATTCACTTAGATGTTTATATTATGTATGTCCTCGGTGCTGCTTGTTTTCTCAGGAGAAAACCTAAGTAAAAGTAACCTTGAACCTAATTTGAGTTCTAGTCAGTCTTTGAATACAAACCAACCTCTGTGGTCTGACTGAGCTTAATGGTATATTCCAGGAAATGAAAAAAAGCACAGAATGGATGGAATATGCAATAGAGAGTGGGGAGTGGGAGAAATTAGAAAAGGTAACAAAGGGGTGAGATCATAATAGCTCCTATAAAAGTTAGTGAGTAGGGCTTCATCTTGGAGATAGCAGAAACATCATAGAGTACAGAGGGATGTAATATGACCAGATTTGCATTTTAGAACAATAATAGCAGTAAAAGAAGAGATTCAATGAAGGCGGACTAGTTAGAAGGCTGGTCAAATGATGCACCTGAGAGATGATGATCTGAATGTCTGGCAGTTAAGATAGAGAGACATGGGAACAGATGATAGATTTATAAAGGCAGAAGTGTAGGGGAAGAAGAGGTGAAGGAAAGGGAGACATTCAGAAACACTCTAAGATTTTTTGGATGAGCAACTTCACGAAAAATGGTTTCATTCTCTGAAATAGAACATCAGAGGGGAAAAATTTTGGAGGGGAAATGGTGAGTTAAGTTTGGAGGATATTGTTTTGAGGGGCCCATAGGATATGTCCAATAAGCAACACTATACCCAAGTCTGAATATGTACTTGAAAGTATAAAACTTAAAGAATTAGGTTACCTTATGTAAAGGAAACGTCAATTATAAACACGAGGATGATGGGGTGGGATAAGAAAATAAACTCTAAAACATGTGTGTAAGGAAAGTAAAGGAATAGGGAAGTACTGATAATATGTAAATTGAAGCAATGTATAATGCAAAACTAGGAATTAAGAAAATGGAGGATAGGGGCACCTGGGTGGTTCAGTTGGTTGAGGGTCCAGCTCTTGATTTTGGGTTGGGTCATGATCTCACGGTTTGTGAGATCAAGCCCCACATCTGGCTCTGTGCTGATGGAATGCAGCCTGCTTGGAATTCTCTTTCCCTCTCTCTTGCTCTCAAAATAAAGAAATAAACATTTTTTTTTTTAAAGAGAAAAGAAAATGGAGGATATTAAAAACTCAAAACTCAATTGTCATGAACACATCTATTTTCCACAAATGTTTCTCATTAAATGAGAGTACTCTCTTTTTGTTGTTGTTAGAAAGGAATGTGACATTTTGAGCTAAAGAGTCTGCTGGAAGCTTTAATTATTTAATAAAATACAGTAACTGGACACCCCAGCCTTCTGAGAATTAAATAAAACAAAAAGCCTGCTCCAGATTTAGAAGGGACATAGTTTACCACAGGCACTTGGCACAAGGACACAGGAAATACGATGTAAGCACTTATTTCTCTAGAAAGAAAATCTATTTAAGGAGAGTATGAAAAGTTTGTCTCTACACAATTGATACGTGATCATCATGAGTCCAAACTAAATGTGTTAATCTGGAAAAAGTAGTAGTGACAGATTCTATTTCCATCACTAAGCAAATAGCTAGCATAGAATAACTCATTACTTGTAGCAGCCGCCCCATCTCTAATATCACAAGTTTAAAAACATTGCCTACAATGGAAACACATGTGCTCTAGACCACAGTTCACATAAACACATACAGTAAGCATATAAACTATGATTCCCATTCTTTACTGCACAAGTTACAAAAACTTTATAAAAAGAAATCCATAATTCCACTGCATCAATATGTTGTGTGTGAATTTACATTATTTAGGGCAAACAGGCTATATATAATACATACACACTTCTTGCTTGCCATTTAGCACACTCAGATCCACACACACACACACACACACACACACACACACAAACACATAGATAACTGAGCAGTGCTTTCTTGAAAGTGCTGGACTTCCATAGATTGGTGGCATCTAAGAGTTCACATAACAAATAGGATGTTGGGACACCAGGGTTGCTTAGTTGGTTGAGCGTCCGGCTCGTGATATGGCTCAGGTCATGATCCCAGGGTTGTGGGATCAAGCCCCATGTCAGACTGAGTGTGAACCCTGCTTAAGATTCTCTCTCTCTTTCTCTCCCTCTGCCCCTCTCCCCTGTTCTTGCTCTCTATTAAAAAAAAAAGTAGGATGGATATATTGTAAGTATAACTTTAATACAACCAAGTAAAAACAATTATTAAATCTACTTTGAAATATAAAATATAATTCACATGTAATTGACATCTTATCCTCCAGCTTTTGAATCCATGGGTGTTATGTTTTTGTCATGTGTCATAGAATAAGCTTCTCTGAATTTCTCCCCCAAAATTCTACTTACAGAAAAGGAATTACTGGAGATTCTGTAGAAGTGAGATAGATCCAGGTGGGTGAGGGTTCCTAAATGCTTTTATATACTTGAACTACAAGATGGTGCATATATAAAGTAAGAGCAATACATTCATTAACTTTAAAAGCACCTCTTTTTTTTTTTTTTTTTTCTTTCCTGGTACAAATAAATACAGAGAGTAAGATTGGTTCAACTTTATACCAAGGAAAAGAGCAAAGCTACTTGTAGAAATACTGCCTCCTAGTGGAAAGATCACTTTTTCATTTGTTTTATAAAGCACTGGAGTACAGCACATTTATTTGGTCACTATACTATTATTCACAATTTAAAACTACAGTTAGACAAAGTTTAGTTTGATACTTAGTATCTCCAAAAGAATCATGTCATGAACTCTCATCTGATTTACAAACGTGATTCCTCTTCTTAGTAAAATGACAACCAGTATTTCATATGTACAGTTAGTAGCTGAGCTTAGACTGAAAACTAAACTTATTAAAAATAAAAATCATCATTGTGGTTTTACCCTCAAAGTACCAGAAACCTATATACAAATGCTTGAGAGTGACAAAGATCTTATAGAAACAGTAAGACACAATTATTTAACAACCTAGTCATTCTGTCTCTGAGTTAATAATCAAAACTTTTTCACTCAGTAAAACAGCAAGGAGACTTTTCATTAAATACTTTGGAACAGATAATCCAAAATCATAGTCAAATATAATTTTATTTTGTTTTAGAATATTTTGGTACATAAAGTGAAATATGGTCACCTAATCCTCTTGTAAATTTATAAACTTCAAACAAAATAATGCATAGTGAAGAACTGGAAAATGATCAACCTTTCTTAATGTGTGAAATTATTCTTAATCTTCATTGTTGTCATTAAACAAAAGTATTTTTCCTGAGTTTGAAATTGTTGCCCTATGTTTAATGCCTTCCCTGAAATGGAAGAGACGAGGTATTTAAATTTTACACTGTCTTACGAGTTGCATAGAAGAATTCAACTGAACAAGGTATCAGGTTGTGACGACTTAACAACACATATCACAGTATTGCAATTGCTGGTTTATTGACTGCCACCTTTCAGTAGATATTAAACCTCCTAAAGGCTACAAGTGTATTTTTTTTTAACCTATCCTAGTACCTCAACAAAATTTTGACTGAATGTATGAATGGATGATATTAACAGAACGTTGAAAATAAAAATTTAACTTAGATAGCTTTGATTAACTGTAAAATCTAAAATGAGATTTGAAGTCCTAAGAGGTGGGTTCAAGTCCTGCTTTATCACAAAGTATATGATTTTAAACCTCAATGAGACTTAAGTTTCCTCATCTGAATAAAAAGAATAACAACTGGCCTATGTATTTCAGAATAGCTGTCAAGATAAAACGAGGTAACGTATATAAAAGCCCTTTGTAAATACCCAACAAATGTAATTTTCCATTATTCTACTACCTGTTCATATAAGACACATATGAATAAAATAAAAAAGTTGAAGATGCAATGAACTACTCACTTTAAAAATACACGCCATATATACCATTTTGCCCCACGTACACATAGCTTGACTCCTCTCTTCAGCTTACAAATATATTTAAAACTCCTGATCAAAAGAAAAAAAATACCCCTTCCTTTGAGATACACAGCCCCCAGTGCTTTCTCTTCTCTAGTAAATACTATCAAAGAAGAGTGGACACCTACGCATCCTCTTCCGCAGTGTCCTGAAATCCGACTCTGCCACCATTGCCTATAGAACAGCTTCAATATGGTTAATCCACTGGTTTCTTCTCAGTTCTCATTTTATTCCATCTCTGAAAATTTCTTGTACACTGTGTCTCTGAAAATTCTGAGTTCCTCTCACATCCACACTGGCTTCTTTCTTCAAAATGGGAATACTCTGGTTTTCTTCCCTTATTTCTAATTATTAATCTTTTTTTTTTTTTTAATGGTTCAGCTTCTTGGTTCTTCAAACCCAGGTGTTGTATGAAGTTTCACCCTCAAACCTCCTTTTCACTCATCCTGTAATTCTGCCTAGATGATTCAGTCTACTCCAATGGCCTCAGGCCTCATTTCTGCATAGCCAACTTCTAAAGCTCTATCTTTCTCCCAGCTCCCACCAATGTGACAGGGCTGTATTTCTAGTCATTGACCAAATATTTCCATCTGGATACACTTTAGTCTGCGTGTCAAACTCATTATCCTTCTCCCTTTTCCCAAACTTCTTTCTTCCTCTTGTTGCCACTCTTGGTAGTCAACCAAGCAGAAATCTTGGAGTCATCAATGACTTCCCCACTCTTCCTCACCTGTCCTCTTCATTATCTATTAAGAGGATCTACTGATTCTATATCTGAAACGTCTCGCCATCTATTCTCCTCCATCTTAATTTCCATGGTCTTCATTTAGGCTTCATTTTTTCTTTTTTAAAGTATTTTGCCTCTTAACTAATTCTCTCTGGCCTGGTCTCTTGCAATTTAAATCCATCCTGTTACAGATGTCGAGAAAATAAAAACACTCCCCTACTTTTTATGCCTACTCTTTAACTGAAAAATCAACTCTAAACTCTCTGACATGGCATGTGAGACCTTAACTAATCTCTTTCCAACCTGTTTTTCCAGTAACTCCTGCCTACACACTTCTCTCTAGAACATGTTACACACTCAATTTCATGCCCTAGTTCATGGTGTTCCCTCTACCTGTTATGGTTGTTCTTCATTTGTCAAAAGCCTGTACATCTTTTGGGCCCACGTGATATATCATTTTCTATATAGCACTTTCCCTATCCTGCCTTCCAGAGAGAATTAATCCTCTCTTCTTCAGTACTCTTCCACGGCTATCAAAATTAAAGTATTATAAGTGTTTATCTCCTCCATTGCATTAGACTCAAGGGGAAAAAATTATTACTTATTTTGACTCACCTATGCTTCACCAATGCCTGACAAAGAGGGTACCCAATAAATACTGAAATGAACAGACCTATTCCTGATTCATGCAACACAGAAAATAGACCACACTTTACGAATAATCCTTATCTAGATTTTGTTAGAATCAAATAAAAATCATTTGGTTTTGGATAATAGTGAAAATATACCTAAAGATGAATTATCCATTATAATCCTTTTGGTTTTAAGTAAATCAAACAGCTAAATTTGTCTCTTGTCGTTGGTTTAGGAGGAGGCAGGAAACAGTTGTGTAAAAATCCAGTCAATATCTGTAAAAATACATTGAAATCAAATAAGAGACCCTTACTAATGCTATTATAATATCAAGGTAAAAATCACTAAGTATGCTAAAGTCTTTTGTATATTAAAGAGTTAAAGACATTGTGAAGATTAAAAATAATATTAATTCAGTTAAAAGGAAACTTAAGGAAAATTAGATATGTGCTAAAGGGTCAGCACTAAATCGCTGTCATGAAATATTTTTTTATAACTCTGAGAAAATTATCTGAAATAAATACTAACTTAATGAAATTATATTCTGTCTCGCTTTATGACTATAGATCAGGTATCAGCAAATTATAGCCTGTGGGCTAAACCTGCCTGGCGCCTCACCTGTTTTTTTCATAAAGACAGTTTTATTGAAATACAGTCGTACTCTTTTGTTTCTGTGTCTTTCCTGTCTGCTTTTGCTGTACAATGGCAAAGCTGAGTAGAGACAGAGACTGCACATACTACAAAGTCTATTTATTATTTATCCTTTAAAGAAAACTAGCAAATTCCTGCTATAATCAGTTGGAAATATAGTTGAAAACCAAGCCAGTTTGTGTATGTGAGGATTTTTTATTATTCTAGAATTTAGAATCTTTATGCAAAGATTTCTTCTCAAAAATCAAAAGAATAAAAAAAAGAAAGGTATGAGGATGTTATGATAGGAAGTATACTGATATGAAGTACAAAGAAGATAAATGGTATTCATATCGGATTTTTTAAAAAGAATAAATGATTTAATTTTATACTTATATGCTAGACTGATTATTCTTCATTAACTAGGAAAAGGAGTGGCTATTCTTTATATTATAGCATGTCACTAAAAATTAACTTTTCTACCTCTATTGCTTCAATAAAAAGTAGAAACTTAATTCTTCCTACAAGAATAAAGGGGTAAAGTTAAATATGATTAATTATTTTTAAAAATGAGGGGAGGGAAAGGTGGAAAGAGGAAGAAGGAGAGAAGGGAAAGACGAGAGAGAACCTACTGTACCTCATTCTCTAATTGATATGAAGCCAATCTGTGTACCAAAATTAAGGCCATCTCGGACGTGGGAAAAAAACTTGTCAGGATGGCAGGATGTACAGATGTTGAGATCTTGGTTCAGGTCCTGAATATTCTGTGGTAGAATTCCTCCCCGTTCTAGAAGAATCCTTGGGATAAAGATTTTTTAAAAGATAGCAAGAGTTTATTTTACCAATAGACAAAGCAGTAATGTGTGTGTGTGTGTGTGTGTGTGTGTGTGTGTGTGTGTGTGTGTGTGTATTGGATATTGGTATAAAAGAATTCTGGGAAAGATCTGCTTAAAACCATGCAAGTTGATTTTCAGATACAAAACATGAACAAGTCCAGGAAATGATAGATTTTATCACCATTAATCACTTAAATTCATATATAAACTGTAAAACCTTCCATATTGTTCTGCAGACATGACCTGGGAATTTTATAATCAAAATCAAGTACTTATTCAGAAGAAACTTCTAAAGTTACCAGGGTATTGGCAGACAAGATTCATTTGATTCAGAACATGCTTTTTAGTCATTTGGCCCTCCCTTCTCCTGCCTCCTCTTAACCAGATTTTTCACAGAGAAGTTGTTTCTTCATAAACACTTTATGACATGAAATATGACTATAAATTAGTGACACTAATTCCACAAGTCACATTTAAGAATCAATTTCAATCCTTTCTACTTAGGTGCTAAATGAAGCAGAATCTCAGCAAGGTTTTGTTGGCTGGAACGGAAACACAATTCAAATCAGACAATTTTCCTTTATAGGAATGATAATGGCTATTAACAGCAACACTTCGTAACTCAAAATTGTAAGGGGCCATAAAAACCTTGAAAGTGACTATGTGCTTATATTATCTAACATTTTTTCTAAGAAATATATTCCTCTAGTTATAGAATAAAATAATTTTAAAATATCAGCTTTCTGATAGTTTATTGTATTTAGGACATTTTAGCTGAGGAACGTCTATTAAGTACATGGCAACTTTTCTACATGAAGTCTAAGTAGGTCTCTCAAAACTACATGGTAAATATATCCTCCTTCACTTTTAAATCAGTAAGAGGTACCAGACAAGAAAATTTCATTATTCAAACTTAAATGACAATGTATTTCATAATTAAAATAAGTTTTTATATATATGTGTATGTCAGCTACTTAAATACCTGCCACCTGAATTTTTCTTGGAGTTACTAATTGTTGTCTAAAGTACTTTTCATTTTAGAAACAGGGGCAGCTGGGTGGTTCAGTCAGTTGAGCATCCGACTTGGGCTCAGGTCATGATCTCATGGTTCATGAGTTTGAGCCCCACACTGGGCTCACTACTCTCAGCACAGAACCCAACGTCCTCCTCTCTCTGGCCTTCCCCCGTTCGTGCATTCTCTCTCTCTCTCTCTCAAAAATAAATAAATATTTAAAAATAAAATACACTGAGGCACTCATGCCATAGAGACTGTAGATTAAAAAAAAAAAGAGAGAGAGAGAAAGAAACAATAAGCAATAACCAAACTTGCAGTTCTGTAATGAAGTCAAACCTACCTAGTGGCTTTACGAATGTCAACACAGGGATTCGGTGAATCAAATAACCGTACACATTCAGGATCAAGATTATGAAATCCCTTTGCTGATTCCCTTGGCAGAGTAAAACAGCAAGGTCCTACTGAAGGTCCCAGTACAACAATAATGTCTTCCAAACTACAGCTGTATTCTGTGATCAGAGCATGCACTGTAGCCATAGCAACACCTAACAAAGTACCTCTCCAACCTGGTAAATAGGAAGAAAAAAAGGTAAGGGAAGTTAAAATGTAACATTGCACCTTAATTTATATCTAACTTAAAAATGAACAGTTTGTGTATTTTTCAAAGTCCAGAAACAGCAAATAAACCACAAAATTAATTAAGCTAAATAATCAATTAACTAAAATACTGGTTTTTAAATAAGGTGTGTTATGCAAAGCACCTGACATAGAAAACATATTTAATGGGAGGTCCCTTCCACTTTCTTTAAAAATATTCTACAGCTTCAGTTTCCACTGGGATTATATATAACTTGTTAGTATTCTCTCTCCTTCACTTTTTTCAAATTTTTTTAAATTGTGGGAAAAAATATGTAAAATAAAATTTACCATTTTAACTCTTTTTAAGTGTATACTTCAGTAGTGTTAAATATGTTCATCTTGCAAAACTGAAACTCTATACCCATTAAATAACAACTCCCCCTCACCACTTTCCCCTCGCCCTGGTACCCACCATTCTACTTTCTATGAATTTGCCGACTATAGATAAGCCATGTAAGTGGAATCTTAAAAGTGTCTCTTTGTGACTGACTTATTACACTTAGCATAATGTCCTCAAACCCCTCATTCGGGTGTCAGGATTTCCTTCCTTTTTAATGCTAAATAATATTCCATTGTCTGTATATATCACATTGTGTTTATCTATTCATCCATCTGTGGACTCTTGGATTGCTTCCACCTCTTTGCCATTGTGAATCATTCTGCCGTGAGTATGGGTGTGCAAGTATCTTGTCAAGATCCTGCTTTCAATTCTTTTGGATATACCCAGAAGTACTGGATACCAGGACTTCTACCTAGAAGTAGAATTGCTGGATCATATGGTAATTCTATTTAAAAATTTCTGAGGAACCATCACATTATTTTCTATAGCAGCTGCACCATTTTACATTCCCACTATTCCCACCAATAGTACATCAGGGTTCCAGTTTCTCCACATCCTTACCAAAATTTGTTATTTTCGTTTGTTTTTAATATTAGCTTTCCTAATGAGTGTGAGGTGGTATCTCATCGTAGTTTTGATTTGCATTTCCCTAATTATTAGTGACATTAAGCATATTTCACATGCTTGTTGGCCATTTGCTTATCATATTTGGAGAAATGTCTAGTCAAGTCCTTTGCCTATTTTTCTGGGTTGTTTTTTTGTTGTTGAATTATAGGAGTTCTTTATACATTCTGGACATTAATCCCTTTTCGGATATGTGAATTGCAAATATTTTCTCCCATTCTATGGGTTGCCTTTTAACTGTGTTGATGCTCAGTTTGTAATTCTGATGAAATCCAATTTATCTATTTATACTTCTGTTCCTTGTGCTTTCGGTATCACATCTATAAAACCACTGCCTCATCCAAGTTCATAAGGATTTACTGTTTTCTTTGATGAATTTTATAGATTTAGGTCTTACATGTAGGTCTTTAACCCAATTTGAGTTAATTTTTATATATGATGTGAGATAAGGGTCTAATATCATTCTTTTCTATGTGAATATCCAGTTTTCTCAGCACTATTTGTTGAAGAGACTATCCTTTCCCCACTGTATAGTCTAGGCACCTTGTTAAAAATCTTTTGACCATATGCAAGGGTTTATTTCTGGGACCTCTGATCTGTTCCATTGGTCGATATGTCTGTCTTATGCCAGTACCATACTGTTTTGATTACTGTGGCTTTATAATAAGTTTTGAAATCAGAGAGTGTCAGACCTCTGACTTTGTTCAAGAGTGTTTCATTTTGACAGCTTTAATCTTTGATATTTAAAAATAATGTTTCAAAACCTAAGAAGTAACAAATAAGATTTTTTTACATCCAGGAACTAAGACTCAAACGTTAAATAACATTTTGATAATGGCAAATCAAAATTTGACTTCTAGTCATCCAATCCCATAACTCTAGCTAGATCAAAAGAAAAATATGCCATTTTCTTATTTATCTTTTGTCTAAAAAGCAAAGTAGTCCTAGATTTACAAGCAGAAGGAAATCTAAAAGATCATCCTTTATTTCACATAGAGTAGTAACCACAGGATAATTTAAATAGCATTTTAAAATACCTTTAGAAAACAAAATTCCATAACCTTAACACAGCATCTAAAAATCCTTTGTTCTTATCTTTAGATAATAAAGGCACTAGACTATAACGTATTAAATTAAACGACTTTTTCCAAACATATCTTGCTTTTTCTTACCTCCATACCTTTTACACATGCTGTTGTACCTCCCCCTTCATGAATACCTTTCTGCAACATGCTTAACCTTCCTATTCCCCATTGCCTGGACTTCGAGGGTTCTCAACCAGAGGCAGCACCACTCCCTTTGGAATGTTCTGAAAAGCATGAAGGCTTTCTTTTTGTTGCTGCTTTTCTTACAACAACGGGGGGGGGGGGGGTGCTACTGGCATTAAGAATTTTGGAAGCCAAGCAAACTGCAATATAAGATTATCTTGCCCAAAATGTTAACATTTTGGCACCCCTGCTGAGAAACATTGGTACCTAATCAGGTCTTGCAAATTCCTCAGAAATCAGCCTGGTTACTGCTTCCTTTGGGAATTCTACTCTGATTCATATAATTTGACTTAGGTACTGCCCTCACCTGCTCCTATAATAAGAGTATGCTGGTTCTACCCCTTTATACTTAATACCATGTAATTAACTGTCTTGTAATGCACACCGTAAAGAAATTATAATTTTGCCTATACTACAAAATTGGTAAAACCTTAAATGCTTCATTAAGGATACTTACCAGAGTGAGCAACCCCACATGCTTTTTTGACAGGATCAGCAAAAACTATTGGTATACAGTCAGCACCAAGAGCTGCTATTGTGACTCCCCTCTGATTTGTGGTGATTCCATCGTAAGATTCAGGCTCCTTCCTTCCCATAATCCAGATGTCATTGGCATGATCAGTCTAATACCAAAGATGTGTGATAAAAATATTTTGAAAGTAGGATTTCTCATACCATAAGCTTTTCTGAAAATACTCTTTTTGTGTACAAAATTAAACAATCAGTTTAATATTACCAGCAAGCATTAAGTATATCACTTCTGTATGTGGTAAAATACCAAATTTACTTATCACTTAACTTTTGGTATTATAATCTCTGCATATTTTAGTCAAAGGAAAACACACTTTAACACTTAAAAATTTAATACAGTACTCCTACTGAGTAAATCTACTACTAGAGATGAGTAAATCTCTACTTGCAGCACTTTCCAAAGAGTATTATTTAAGGAAAGAAGTTAATTACCAAATCAATGATATTTTTACTTTTCCTGATTCAAATAAACCTAGCATTCTGTAAGGAACAAGGCATCCATTGTGACCCTAGTTCCTCCTAATGTTGATTTAGAAAATAATAGCCTTTCTCTCCCATCATTCTGGAATCTTCCTTCTGAATCAAAAAGGGCAGTGATACCATACCCTGAGAGTTAAAAGTACTTTTAGACATGAGTAGCTTCAGGTGAAATCTATCACAGAATTGATATTTAAGCTATAGAGTACAGATCTAAGAAAAACAACCATAAGCATTATCCTAACATTTTCAGTAAAACACCAGATGCAAAAGTTAAACAGCTTGATTAAAGTCCATGAAGTCATTAGCAGAGTCAAGAATATACTTTGCATCTTCTGAAACATGAAACAAAACTTTACCTTTATTTGGTAAAATTTCTCCACATCAAATCCTGCAGCATTCCCCAACCTACGCAGATTTTCTTGGACAACAACCTTGGGATCCCTCCGTTTGGAACTACTGAAGAGATTGAATGAGCTAAGAGTTGGTATGTAAGATATTCCACCTGTCCTTGTAGTAAATCCATGCAAGAAAATATCTATCGAATAGAAGTAGTGAAGATTAAAAATATGCTATACAACGACTATAGAGCATTACCAACCCAGTCTCACAGTAAGACTTTCCCTGATCACCTCAAGCTGCATGTTTTTCTGGCTTCCAATTTCTACAGCACTGTGTACCTCCATGTATTCTTGTTATACACGATTTGTGTTTGCTCTACCTTCCCCATGGGACTATTGCTTTTCAAAGGGTATCTTCTGTCCCATTTGTCTTTGGTATTCCTCATAGCATACAGCTCACAGTAAATATCATTTAACGAAGAGTAAGATGGACTCTTAAATTTCATTCTTCTGTCTAAACGCCAATGAGCTAAGGTTCCAGAATTTCTAAATAGGAGATGCTTAGGGTCATAAATCTCATTTTAAAGGAAGGCTGGGGGATTTGTCTTAAAGCTGAATTTGCACAAAGCAAATTTATTTATTTAGGGTGGCTCTGAAGGGACTGTCCCTCGACACTGCTGACACTACAAGGCCATCCCTGATACTCCCATGTTGCAGCTGATGCCAACGAGCTTATAAGCCCTACAGTCTACAAAAGAGAGGGGGAAAAAGGTGACCAGCCTCCAAAGAAAGACTGGTTTTTTTCATGTATACAGTAAGAACAACACAGTGTTTAATATACCTGAGATTAATGGAGATGTGATAATGGTTAATTCTCCTTTCAGAGCTGGCAGACTTCTCAAATATGTTTTTATTTCATTCTGGATTGCTTCTTGTTCTTGATCTGTGATCATGTTTATTTCAGTGGACTGTTTCACAAGACCTCCCCTCAAAGTCACCTGTAAATCTTCAAACTCAAAATTGTAAACGTTGGTGAAGAGTTGATCAATAAAAGCTTTCAGCAATGTCTTCCGGTGCATGGGTACAATTACCTTAATGCTGCTCAAGTTTTTTTCATCAATTTTTTGTTTAATGGTATACAAAGAGGCAGCCATACTAGGATGGCTAACAGTCTCAAACTCTCTCAAGAGAGCTGATAATCCATTGCTTGCTTCCAATTCAAAGTTATGTTCCCCATCCCTTTCACAGCTGATGCTATTACAACACATTATGCAAAGAAACTTGGCCTTGGCAGCATGATGGTATCGGACAGCATTTAGTGTCTTCAGTAATACCTGGTGACTGTTTTTCTGAGAGTTAAATTTCAAACCAAAGAAATCAATCAACACTGCTTCTGCCATCCTTCAATAGGGTACGCAGCCCTTCAAACACTTCTGTGCCTCCTAAGAAATCACCTATAAAGAAAAATTAGCCTAAGAATGCAAAATTATATCAACCTTCTTATAGTTACAACAGAAATTTGTGCCTACATCAAAAAAAAAAAAAAAAAAAGGTTCACAGATCTAAAAATGTAGTAAAATAGTAAATCTAGACTTCTCCCATTAAAGCCAGTCCACTATCTGTCCTACGTGAACCATAAGAGGAGAACCATCTTTTAATTTGTTTTGTGAAAGTATTTGTACATCTTTTCAGCAGGACTACAGTTCCTCTGTGTGTGTGTGTGTGTGTGTGTGTGTGTGTGTTTGCACACAGCAAGTTTTAAGTAGGGAATTACTTGTTGACCTAGACGAAGTCTTGTTTTTTAATTACAGGGTGTCAGTTTATGTTATGTACATCATTAATCTTGATGTGACTGGCATATTAGGTCACACCTCTTCATATGACACATTGGGGCCTTAAGTTCAACAGATTAAATGGAGCTGCACTAAAATTCACGCTTTTAAGGGGATAAAAGCTGAGACGATCCAGGATTTACAAAGCACTCCAAGTAGGGCAATGGGCACAAAGACTACCACGATTTGGATCAGACGCGCTGCCTACCCTCTTGCTTACTCAGGGCCCAGGCCCCGCCCAGAGTGGATCTTCACCCCTCCAGCCCCAGCACTCCCACCCCAGGGCCTCCGCTTTCTCTTCAGGGGCCGCTCCCAACCTCCACTCCATACCGTACTGGGCTCCCGCTGAAGTTCACCTCGCCAGTTTTGAAAAACATTGAGAGAAGCTAGGAGGGTGACGGCCTCCTTCCCCTCTGCCTTGGGAAATGCCGCAAAAAAGCGTCTGTCCCGGCCCGGTCCCAGCCCGAGCTCCACCACCGCCTCTTCCCCGCCCCTTTGGCACTTCCTGACATACGGACGTGCACCGTAGGCAGTTTTCCCCGTGCCGCCTGCCCACGCTCCGCTTAGACCTATACTCCTAGTCTGCTGCGAGCTCGGAAGCGCCCGGCAGCCACCGCCACCACCCCAGCCCCGAGCCAGGACGGAACCCGGAAGCCGCGAGCTGGGCACCTGGAATCCTAAGTCCCGCCCCGCGGCCCCGCCCACTGCGGCGCCCGCCCCACCTCACCCACCTCACGGCCTACCAACCGCGGGGTGGCGTGCCGACTTTGCGTGGACTCGACGGCCGGGGGGTCCCGCTGTTGCAGAGGCCCGGGCCGGCTAGGCCGGCGAACGGCACGGGGGCACGACCGAGTTCGAGGGAGAGGGCTGGGCACCGAGCGGCCACGGCGGGCTGAGCCCCGGCGCGGGGAAAGTCCGGGAAGAGCCGAGAGCCGGCCCCCGCGGCCACCTCAGTAGTTCCGGGTCAGCGCGGCCCGTCGAGGCCGTCCTCCGCCGCCCTGTCTAGGCAAGAGAAACAGGAACCGGGGCCCTTTGGCCGGAGCCAGGCGGGTCAGCGGGCGGGCGCCAGGGCGGCGGGCCGTGAGGGGGAGCGGGCGGGCAGCCAGACTGGAGGGCCCGTGCGAGGAGCTGGCCGGCGGGAGGCCGGACCCGTGAGGGGAGCGGGGCGGCTGGTCGGTTTGAAGGCCCGTGAGGGGAGCGGGGTGGCGGGTAGGAGGAGGGTCCGCGAAGGGGCGGGCTGGCGGGCTGGCCCCTGTGCGGGGTAAGGCGGGAGAACGTCGTGGGGAACCAATCGCAGACGCCGTTCTGTGAATGGATTCCGTCTCCGGGAGTGGGCTTCCCCAAATCGGCACCCCGCTCCGGCCCTAGCAGTCCCGGACCAGCTGTGTGAGCCAGAGTTTTGGTTTCATTCCTAGAGCCCAACCCTGAGAACCTCCTATGGTTCTAGTAATAGGCCTTCTCGGGGCGGGGATTTGGTTTGTTGTTCTTGCTTTTTTTTTTTTTTTTTTTTAATGTTTGTTTATTTTTGAGAGACAATGTGCCAGCAGGGGAGGGGCAGAAGGGGGGGGGGGGCGGAACAGGATCCAAGGCGGGCTCTGAGGTAACAGCGGAGGGCATGATCTGGGCTGGAACTCACCAACCCGGAGAGCAAGACCTGAGCCAAGGTCAGATGCTTATCCCACGGAGCCACCCAGGCGGCCGCTTGCTGTTGTTTTTTACAGTGTGTTGTTTGTTCTCGGAAATAACTTGGTTGAACCTTCCTTTGCCTTTTTGCTGATTCCGCCTTACTTGCTGACGGGACCAAAACTCCATACAGCCCCTTGTACTGACTTTTTTGTATGCCCGTTTAAAAATATGAGCCCCTAGTAGAACATTAGAAGGCAGTGACTCTTAGAAATGTAATAAATTAGCATCCCTTATCTAACCTCGAAGAGGGTAACACTCATTTAAAAATATTGAACAGCTGCTACATGGAAGGCAGATGCTATGGTAAAGGGAGAGTCAATCCGACCTTCACGGAGTAGGAGAAAGGGTGCTTCCTGTGGAACTGGTTATGATGGAAGGAGAGGTCCCTTTTGTCTTCATTGTTGCTTAGATGATAAATGCTGAAGAAATTTAACCTGAAAGAGAGAGCCTTACATATCTGGGAGTTTAGAAGAGCATTTGGAAGTGGGCAAGTGTCTCCATTCTATTTAACTAGGTGATGGGATCACCAACCCAGAACAGGAACTTGCTGTTTAGTATCCCTGGTAGGTGTTCTGTCCAAATTTGTATTTTCATGATTTTTGTTGGACATTTGTTAAAAACCCTGAGTGGTAGATGGTACACTTGATCAGAAGGTGCACTCTGCTCTCTGAGTTTTATGTTAAGTATTACCTTAAGTAAAATAGAAATCTTTGAGTTACAAAGCTGGTTTAAAACGTTTATCCCTGTTTTTATAGACAATGGTGGGAATTCATTTTCTTTTCCTGAAACAGTAGTGGCAGTCAAAAGTTTAAAAATATTTCAGGGGCGTGTGGGTGGCTCAGTCGGTTAAGCAGCCGACTTGGGCTCAGGTCATGATCTCCCCCTTGGAAGGTTGGAGAGTCGAGTTCCCTGCATCAGGCTCTGTGCTGACAACTCAGAGCCTGGAGCCTGCTTCAGATTCTGTGTCTCCCTCTCTCTCTCCGCCCCTCCCCTGCTCGTGCTCTGTTTCTCTCTCAAAAATAAATAAACGTTAAAAATTTTTTTTTAATGTTTCAAAATAGGGAAGCTACCAGGAAAGAGATAGTTTGTCATCTTGTTGTATTTACATACTATTTCCTTTCACCATTTGTTCCTAGACTACTATCTAGCCTCATCTCCTAACTCTCTCTTCCCTCATCCCGGTTTACCCCACTCGGGTGGTTCTTAATCCTGGCTGCACCTCAGAACTACAAGTAGAACCTACAAAAAAAATAAATAAATCTAGGGACTCCACTCCATATACATTTAAATCAGAATCTCTGGGAGTCAAGTCTGGGCTTGTTTTTCCCTGCTATTTGTTTTCTTTTAATGTGTACAGATGATTCAGATGCATAATTAGGTTTGAAAAAACAAATGCCTTATTCCCAAGCCATTTAAACTAAAGGCTGTTCCTTGGATGAACTACAAGATTTTTATCCTTTACATTTGCTATTCCTTTTACTTAGATCACCCTTCTCTTTTTACACTTATTTATTTGCTGCTTATTTAAGATCTTTAAAGCCAATCATAACTTTACTTGAGTCCCCATCCCCTCACCAGACAGAATTAATTGCTTCTTCCTTAGCATTTTGTTCACACAGAAGAAGCCCTCTCATTGATGTACTATGGACCCATAACCTACTAATAAATTGAAAGTCAATTAAACATTGAAGGTATTATTCATATTTTTTTATTTTTTAAATATTTTTAATATTTATTTTTGAGTGAGACAGAGAGTGGGCAGGGGAGGGGCAGAAAGAGAGAGAGAGAGAGGGAGACAGAGAATCCAAAACTGGCTCCAAGCTCCGAGCTGTTAGCACAGAGCCTGACTCAGGGCTTGAACCCATGAACCATGAGATCATGACCTAAGCCGAAGTCAGATACTCAACCTACTGAGCCACCTAGGTGCTCTGAAGTGTAAACTTTATAAGAATGAACTTGATAGTATATGACTTTTCTCTAAATAAAGATTTTTTTAAAAGTTTATTTATTTTGAGAGACAGAGAGAGAGACAAAGAGCACATGCAAGTGGGGGAGGGGCAGAGAAAGAGGGAGACCGACAATCCCAAGCAGGCTCCAAGCTGAGTTCAATGTGGGGCTCTAACTCACCAATCCTGAGATTCCCACCTGAGCTGCATGATCTGAGATGAAGTTGGATACTTAACCCACTGAACCACCCAGGTACCCCAAAGCTATTTTTTGTTTGTTTGTTTTTTGTTTTTGTTTTATGTGTTTTGGTCAGTTTAACCTGAGAGTCGTGATAGAAATATAACATAAATATCTTAAACATTTTGTTTTAGCCTGAAACAACTATATGCTCATTTGCCAATCTACTGAGAAAGCCATGGCGTTTTCTTTGCACAAGTTCTGCTGATTAGAGTTTTGTGTTGCATATCTTGCATAAACTACACCTCTAAACCATCAGCAAAGATTTCCTAAGATTTTATTCCTTTAAGAGGAAAATAATTTAAAGGCACTTGCAGAGCTGAGTGCAGATTTCTTCTTTATAATCTTTTATTGTGATCTCACACATTCAAACAACTCACAGTTTGGGGGGTCTTTCCAGAATATTAAACATTAGATTTTAAAGAAACAATGAAATTTATTTCCACACTATTTCATCGCTTTACATATTACTAAATTATGAAAGCAGAATAACAAGTACAACTGGCATAAACAGGTTTGGGAACAAACAGGTAACTCACTGTCAGATTGTACTGATAGCAGCAGAAGTAGACAGATTCACGGGAGAGTAGTTTCCTCATCAGCATGATGTGGGAATTAGCAGTTTATGATTTATAAAGGAAATAGAATGAGTTAATTGGTTAGAGTTTTTAGTGTAAGTAGACTAAGAGAGCAACTACTATACCTCTACATTTTAATTATTTTACTGTGTGTCTGTCGCCATCATAGAGACGTAGAGCATTCTGAGGGCAGAGATAGTGCCTGGCTATTAAAGGAAACTTTGGGGGAATCCCTAAAAGTTCTTCTATCACCATATAAATCTTTAATCTTCTTACGAAAACAAATGAAATTCTGAAAAATGAACAGTTGTTTTTAAGACATTTACATTAATTCATGGGTCCCTCAAGAAAAGTAAATGTAATATTGCACATTTCCTTGTTAAAAGCTTATATTAATTTCCTAAGACTGCCATAACAAATTACCACAAACTGGATAGCTAAAAGCAAAAAAAATGTATTCTCTCGTAGTTATGGAAGCAGAAGTCCCAAATCTAGGTGTTCTCATGACCGTGTTTCTTTCAAAGTGTCTCATTTTTGTTGCCTCTTTAGCTTCTGGTAGCTCCAGGTGTTTCGTTCCTTGGCTTGGGGCTCCATGTCTTGAGCCTCCTATGGTCTTCTTAATGTGCATCTGAATCTCAAATCTCCCTCTACCTTTCTGCTGTAAGAACACTTGTGTGGAAATAATGGCCAACCATATGAGAATAAGCAAAGATTATTTATTCAGAGTTTGCTGTGGCAAGGAAGTCAGCCACCATCACTTGTGGGTTGGCAAAGTAGGAAAGCTTTATAGTGGAAAAAAAGGAAATCTTCAAGTATACCCTGATTAGAGGCAATTGGCATGGGGAAGCTGTAAGTGGGCTAACTAGAAGCAAGGCATCCTATGCGATTGGTTAAGTGTGCATATTTGGCTTTCTCTGATTGATCCCAAGATAGAAGTGGTGACAAAAATTAGGGAAGCTGTCAGTTATTCAGCAAACCAGCAAACACTGGTCATTTGGGGCCAGTTGTTACAGAAGTTTTTGTTTGGCTTCTAGAATTGTTGTTAGAGATAGTGGTCTGGGTTCCTACAAGCCTGGCTTATAGACAGCAGGATGGTTTCCTGGTCTGGTTACTGTAGGAAACAGGTTGGTTTCCTGAGTTGGTTGCTGCCAATTGTAGGTCAGAATTCTGTATTTATATATGGTCTGCCCACTGTTTGCATAGCCCATCTCTCACCTGTCATTGGATTTAGGGCTAATCCTAAATCCAGGATGATCTCATTTCAAGATCCTTAACTACAACTGCAAACACCATTTTTCCAAATTAGCACATTCACAGATTCTGGAGTTTGGAACATGGACATATAGGTGTGGGGGCACCATTCAACCTACAAGCTCCTCTTGGTTTAGAAATCATCCTTACTTACTTGTACACAGAGTAAAAAAAAAAAAAAACAAAACAAAAAACCTTGCTTCTTACTGTCCTGAATGAAACACGTAGGTAGGTTGTGACTGGATTTCATCATACACCTATCATTTCTATTTGAAACAGTTGCCTAGCTATCCCTTAAAGCTTGGATTCAAGCTGCGGATCAATCTTTGTATGTTTACACTTTAAAACAAGACATCTTGGTAGTCCATTACTAGCGGAACATTCAGAGAAATCTCACCGTTTGTAGAAAGCTAGAAGCAGGGTGGTTAATGTATTAATGTTGCCTGTATTGTCTTTGATAGGAAGGTAAGGAACACTGCAAATCCTGGTTTTTTTCTTTCTGTTTTCAGCATCCTGAATACTTAATCACATTGTCTAGTCAAAGAAGAGAGTAATGACTACTCTTAGCAGATCCCAACACACTAGTATATAATAGGTATGAATACATTTTTAATGATCCAATTAATTAGTTCCTTTGGATGATGTTATAACTTCTCTTAAAAACATGTGATTGAAAAGACTTACACTCTTTTTTACCTGAAAAGTGTGCATTCTTACTTATTTGTGCAGTGGGTGACATTTTCCCCACTATTATCTTTATTTGTTAGAATTGAACCACCCATGAGTTGTTCACCCATGAATTGAACCACCCAAAGAGTTCATCATGTTTATGACAAATAAAGACCATAATTTAAAATTTGCTCGATTCCAGGGAACTCTTTGACCTCATCTTTCCCCAGCTAAATATCAGCTTTAGATATTAAACTCCCCCACCCACTTAGAAAGCAAAAATAGTTTCACACAAAAATTATGTTTCTGGTAATATTTTCTGTTTTCTGAAAAGTCGCTATTTTAAAAGGGTAGGATGAAATTATAAGCTACTTTAACTGCCTAGCTGTCACATGACAGCTTTTCCCATTCAGAATGAAAACCGGTGCTTATGTGACATGGTTGCACATACACAATTACCTCCTCGTAGTGCTTCTAAGCCAAAAGCTCTCAAAAGCCCAGAGGAGTTTGACAGTTTTGCTTTATTTTGCTCATTAACTTGGAGGAGGTACCAGATGATGAGTTTCCAAAAGCTGGAACCATGGCCTTTTAAAAATATCCCAAGGGTCAAATAGAGGGGCTTGCCTCTTCAATGCAAAAGAGATAATGCACAAATTATGCTTATCACAGTGCTTTCATACATGTTAAGTGCCTAATAAATGTGAATTTGAATCCTAATTGTTTCAAATTCCATCCTTCCTACTTGTTGGATGTGTGACCTTTGGCTAATTTCTTAATTTCTCCAAGTCTTAGTTTACTCATCTATAAAATATAGATAAAAATAATATCTAGCTTATAGGATTGTTCTGAGGGAAAATACAGATAATTCATGTAAAAGCACTTAGAACAATGTCAGTTACTTGTAAGTACTCAATGTTGATTATAGTTAATATAGAAAAATGATAGTTTAGTGTAGTATTTTTATTAACTTATTTTCTGTAAAGCTAATTTTTTAGTTGAAAGTATATTTTCTAAATGATTGTGTTTTATATGTAGTTTGAACATTTACTATCAAATACTGTAGTTTTTTTTAAAATCAGAGTCACTTAATTTGTCTTTATATTCCTCAAAATACCTTATATATTATATGTACCCACATATATGGTTTGAATGAAAGAGTAATTGAGGGGCACTTGGGTGGCTCAGTCGGTTGAGCCTCTGACTTCGGCTCAGGTCATGATCTCACGGTTCGTGAGTTCGAACCCCGCGTCGGGCTCCATGCTGACAGCTCAGAGCCTGGAGCCTGCTTCGGATTCTGTGTGTGTGTCTCTCTCTCTCTGCCCCTCCCCTGCTCACACTCTGTCTTCTCTGTCTCTCAAAAATAAATAAATGTTAAAAAAAAAAAAAAGAGAAAGTAATTGATACTGTCTAGTCTCTAAACTCTTGTTTTCATTGATTTAAAGGATTGTAATGAATTATCAGTAGATGGCAGTAGTTTGTTTTCTTTTTTATCTTTTGTCCATTCTGCAATAGAGATCCAGAAAAAACTACAACTTTCCCAATTTTAAAGCATATATCCTTTCACAAATAGTTGGTTTAAATAAATGTCACCCAAGAGTTTTTCAATTTATGTTGCTTTAGAAATAGAGATCAAGAAGTACCAGTTATGTTATTTTTTATTATTATAAATCTAATGTTTTCCATTTTTTAAGATTTCTCCAACAAATTTTCAGGGAATACAAAAATGAGTAAGACACTGTATGTGTCTTCCTGGAGCTTATAGTCTAGTGGGGAAATATGTATAAAATGATGGAAATAATAAGAATAAAAATTGTAGGGGCGCCTGGATGGCTCAGTTGGTTAAGCATCTGACTTCGGCTCAGGTCATGATCTCACAGTCCGTGAGTTCCAGCCCTGCGTCGGGCTTTGTGCTGACAGCTCGGAGCCTGGAGCCTGCTTCAGATTCTGTGTCTCCCTCTCTCTGACCCTCCCCTGTTCATGCTGTCTCTCTCTCTCTCTGTCTCAAAAATAAATAAACATTAAAAAAAATTTTTAATAAAAAAAGAATAAAAATTGTTAAGTAGCAGGAATTTGCTAAATGTTGTCATGCATTATTGAGTCCTCACAATAATTCTAATGAAACAGGTATTACTATTGTTTCTGTTTTATAGATAAAGAATCTGAGGCCCAGGTTGGGCCTAATAAACTAGTAAGTGGTACAATCTGAATTCAAAGCTGGCTGTGTCTTACTTTATAACCTAAACTGTCATCACAGTATAACAGATACAGAAAAAATTGCACCAGAAAGAGGGAGGGATTATATCTACCCAAAAAGATCAAAAAAGACTTCTTAAAGAAGATGCCATCTGTGATGAAGTTGAAAGATTGGTTGTGATGTTGACATGGCGGGAACAGTATTTTAGGAGATTCTATCAGTAGAACAGGGTAAATTGGAATGAAGATAGACTACAAACAGACACCTAGAAAGTGCCAGGCACTGTTTCAGGTCTCTACCTTTGTGGACCTTATATTAGCAAAGGGAGATAAGAAGAAACAAATGTATATAAAATATCAGTAGTGACAAATGCTATTAAGAAAAATGAGGCAGGGTCAGAAAATGGAGAATGAAGAAGGGGAGGTCATGTTTTAAAGAAGGTTATCAGGGAAGGCTTCTCTACTAAGATAGTATTTGGAGGTGCTAAGTAGTGAGTGAATCCTAATATAATTTAAAGAGGGAACCAACAGGTTTTGCTAAAAGAATTGCATGCAGCATGTAAGAGAAAAGTCAAGATTCTGGTTTGTCCTTCAGGTAGATAATTGAGACAGAAGTCCTGGGCCACATATTTGGAGAGTATCTTAAGGGATTTCCCAAAGGGCTTATGAAACATCCACAATGAACTCTTATTTGTGATTATCTTGAAGAAGTCTTGTTGAATTGCTGAGTGTTCTCTACTTTTTTATTTTATTTATTTATTTATTTATTTATTTATTTATTTATTTATTTATTTATTGGAGAGGGAGCTGCCATTTATTTAGCTTTGCTCCCTCCTGTTCTATACTTTTTTAGAGAACTCCTTACTAATGTCTCCAGGGTTTTGGGCCTAAACAGGAAAAACTTCATTTATTGAGATGGAGGAGACTGTGAAGGAGCAGGTTTAGTGGTGGTGGTAGAGTGAACAGAGAAATACATAGTTCAGTTTGGACTATATTAAACTGAAATGCCTGTAAAAATCCAAGTGAAGATATCAGGTAGGCAATTTTGGTATGAGTCTGGAGGTCAAGAAGGATGTTCAGATTAGAGATATGAATAGGATAAAACCTGTAAGTGGGTTTTAAGGCTATGCAACTAGGTGACATCAGTTGAAGAGTGAGTATGGAGAAGATGCCTGAGGACTTAGCATTGGGACACTGACATAGATGGGAAAGCTGAAGAGGAACTAGCAAAGGAAACCCTAGACAAAGTCCATAATAATTACTCACTATATATGTCAGGTACTATGCTAAGCATGCTACCTATATTACGTTAATTATTATGACAGCACTGTGAGGCTTTATAGATGAGGACCCTGATGGTCAAAGAAGTTAAGAAATTGTCCCAAGGTCATAACAGCTAAAAAGCAGGAGAACCAAGATTCAAATACAGTTCAGTTTTCCTCCAAAGCTTTTTCACTTAACCATTGTGTTTTAATTTTAGGAACTAATGATGAAATATCCTTGCCATCCCTTTGAGGTTTTTGACAATTAATTTGCTTTCAGGATCACCAGGATATATGACAGGAAAAAAAAACAACAAGGAAAAGTGAGAAATTATCAATATTGATTATTTTATAGGCACAAAAAAAGGTGAATCAAAAAGGGGGAAGAGACATAGAAGAATGTCAGGCAACAAAGAAATGAAGAGTCAAGGAGTTCCTGAAGAAGGTAATGAAGCAATCTTAAGAAATAAATAAAAGATAGGCAACAACAAAAAAGTAGTATGATAGGATAATTGTGTTAAAATTTATAGCCAAATAGAACAGAAGGGAACTGTTAAATTTCTCGAAGAAGGAACTTATATGTTGTTTAGAAAAGGCATAACAACCTGGAAATACAGGCCTATAATGAAAATTCATCAACTATAATCGCTATATAGTTGTTACGGTAGCATTGTATGTATATGTATAAATGGTCTGGATAAAATAGATAGGACAATCAAAATATTTCTACCGTTCCATACAGGAACAGGTATAACATTACAGTAGGTGATTCTGAATTGTGTATTATTATGGCATTTGATTTTGGTTTTATGGTCACAAAGGGAATATTATCAATCCTAAATCTATTGATGAGAAACATCACATTTTTCATAACTTTGAGTAAAGAAACACTAATTTTCTTTGATGGTTACACTTAAATTTGTATTACGTACTTTATTCTTTTGTCTAGCTCTGGCTAACCGAGGCACATCTTCATTAACTGCTGCTGTAGAGCAAGTTGCAAAGCAACGACAATCACAAACATCAGAGATAGAAAAAAATAAAAAAGTTCTATTCCATTTGCAGGTAACCTATTTCATATAGTTTTTAAATGAGCCTTTACTGTCTTCAAAACTATGTTAAATTATTTTTTTAAAAAAATTTTTTTTCAAGGTTTTTTTATTTATTTTTGGGACAGAGAGAGACAGAGCATGAACGGGGGAGGGGCAGAGAGAGAGGGAGACACAGAATCGGAAACAGGCTCCAGGCTCCGAGCCATCAGCCCAGAGCCTGACGCGGGGCTCGAACTCACGGACCGCGAGATCGTGACCTGGCTGAAGTCGGACGCTTAACCGACTGCGCCACCCAGGCGCCCCAAAAACTATGTTAAATTATTAATAGAGAAGTTATTGAGGATACTTAATTTGGGGAGGCAATTTCTAAACTTCTATTTTTCATGTTTACTCCTTCTTAATTATTCTTTTATCCCTAAATGAAGTGTATACAAGTATTCCAGTGTCATGGAACATTTTGCACACCCAATATACAAGGATTCAGCAATGTCATTGCAACTGTAGTATGTACATATAAAACCCATCTATCACATAGAATTATTTTAAATTCACTGCTATTTGATAGTTTTTTCTAAAATGTTAAATTGAAGAAAAGTTAAGTTTTTAAGCTAGTGGGTTTTTTTTTTATTTTATTTTTTTTTTAATTTTTTTTTTCAACGTTTTTATTTATTTTTGGGACAGAGAGAGACAGAGCATGAACGGGGGAGGGGCAGAGAGAGAGGGAGACACAGAATCGGAAACAGGCTCCAGGCTCCGAGCCATCAGCCCAGAGCCTGACGCGGGGCTCGAACTCACGGACCGCGAGATCGTGACCTGGCTGAAGTCGGACGCTTAACCGACTGCGCCACCCAGGCGCCCCTAAGCTAGTGGGTTTTTAAAATTTTTTTGTTTTTGTTTATTTTTGAGAGAGAGAGCGAGCAAGCAACCAGGGGAGAGGCAGAGAAAGAGGGAGACACAGAATCTGAAGCAGGCTCCAGGCTCTGAGCTGTCAGCACAGAGCCTGACATGGGGCTTGAACTCACAAGCCGTGAGATCATGACCTGAGCCAAAGTCAGATGCTTAACCGACTGAGCCAACCAGGAGCCCCTAAGCTAGTATTTTTAAAGCCATGGCTTGTGAGTTACAGTTGTCAGTGAACATTTCAAGTTGATAAGAAACATTTTTGTGTTCCTTATATTTCATAATATATTCATAATTCCACTGCAAGGAATCTGGAAGCCATACTTGTTTTTTGTTTTGTTGTTGTTATTGTTGTTTGGCATGCAGCACATTTAGATGAACTATACTCTGTTAATATAGCTAAAGAAGCAAAAATGGCAACCATATCGTTACTATCTGCTTTGTAAAGGTTATTATTAAATATATTATGGAAATGAAAAGAATAGGCTCTAGAGCCCAGCTGCCTAGTTTGAAAGACAAAGTTTGCTACCTTTAGCTCCATGGTTTAATTTCTTTGTGCTTCCATTTTCCTATTTGTAAAATGGAGATAATCATATGACCTACTTAGAAGTTTCATGAGGATTAAATGAATTAATATTTGTAAATACGTGTAAAGTATCCTGCTGGGGCCCTGGTGGACAGTATAGAGCTGGATTTTGATATTGGCTTTAGGTATTAGTTCATCATTCATATGATGATGATAATCATACTCTCACGGTAATACGGATCTCCTACAAATATCTGCATTGCATTAGTCACTTTTAGAAAAGAATATATTTTTTGCAATAGAATATAATACAAAAATAATAATGTCTTAGCAGTTTATAAAGAAATTATCCGTAAAACTTCTCAATCTTCAATAAGTTGCACAAATGTTATTTCACTTATATTCAGGGCTTACTTTCTATTAAGCATTTTGCCAAGCATTGTCCTCACTCTTAAGTTGCTCATCATCTATTTATGAGGAAGACAAATAAATACATAATTATATGCAGGGTAGTAATGTCAACAGTAGAGGCAGATTTAACACTGAAAAAGGAGTGATCACAAAGTGATTTTTCAGTTGAATTTAAAAGAAGACAGCTGAAGGGACGTCTGGGTGGCTATGTCACTTGAGCATCTGACTCTTTGATTTTTGGCTCAGGTCATGATCCCAGGGTTGTGGTATCGAGCCCCTTGTCAGTGCTGAGCATGAAACCTGTTTGGGATTCTCTCCCTCTTTCCCTCTGCCCCTCTCCCCTGTTTGCTCTCTCTCTCTCTCTCTCTCTCTCTCTCTCTCTCTCTCTAATAAAATTAAAACAATTTTTAAGTCTTTAAAAAAAGAAGATAGTTGGGATTCACTTGGATAATTGGATATCTGGGACAGGTTTAAGGGTTAGGTGCTAAGGAGGATGGTATTCCAGACATCCAGACAAGATCCTAAGAAAATCCACAGGTGCATGAAGTAGCATTGATACACTGATACATTCATAGACCTACAGTTGACCCTTGAATAACAGAGTGTTAGGGGCGCCCACCCCTAACATATATAACTTTTGACTCCTCAAAAACTTAACTATTAATAGCCTATTGTTGACGAGAAGACTTAACCAATAACATAAACAATCTATTAACACATATTTTGTAAGTTATACGTATTAATTACTGTGTTCTTACAATAAAGTAAGCTAGAGAAAAAATGTCATTAAGAAAATCACAAGAAAGAGAAAATACGTTTCCAGTACTGTACTGTGTGTGTGTGTATATGTGTGTGTGTGTGCGTGTGTGTGTATAAATCTTCCTATAGTGGACAGTACTGTGTGTGTATCTTCCTATAAGTGGACCCATGCAGTGCAAATCTGTGTGGTTCAAGGGTCAACTGTACATGTAGTTTGGTGGCAGTATAGCATAGGGTGTGTTTTGAGACATGGTGGGAGATATATACTGTGATCAGAAACCTGGATGTATTCTAAAGGTGATGGGAAGGTTTTGATGGGTTTGCAAATGATTACCTTTATATTTTAGAAAGAGAATTACAGATGCATAAAAAACACTTTTCATAATCCAACATCCATTCATGATAAAAACTCTCAGCAAATTAGGAGTAGAACTTCCTTAATCTAAAAAGGGCATATATATCCATTTATGAATCTTACAGCCAACTTCATATCTAATGGCAAAAGACTGTTTCTCCCTTAAGATCAGGAACAAGGCAAGGATGTATGCTCTTACCACTTCTTTTCTTTCTGCCATACTGCTGGTTTAAGCAAGTGCAATCATGAAAGGAAAATAAATAAAAGGCATCCATATTGGAAAGGAGGAAGTAAACCACTTTTATTCACAGGTAGCATGATTATCTTTAGAAAATCCTAAGGAATCTTTAAAAAAAACAGATTAGGACTAATAAGTGAGTTTATGAAGGTTGCAGGGTACAAGATTAGTATATAAATATCAATTGTATTTCTGTATATGAAAGAAAAACCAGAAATTAAAATTTAAATAGCAATATCATTTACAGTAGCATTATCATTTACTTATAGGTAAATGTGACAAAAGGTTTGTGTTATGGACTGAATGCTTGTGTCCCCCTCACCCAAATTCATATGTTGTAGCCCTAACCCCCAATGTGATTGTATCTGGAGATGGGGGGTTTAGGAGGTAATTAGGCCTAGATGAAGTCATCCTCATGACATGAGTAGTGCCATTATAAGAAGAAACACCAGAGAGCTTGCTCTCTCTCTTTCTCTGCTGTGAGGATACAGTGAGAGGGTGGCTGTCTGCAAGCCAAGAAGAGAGCTCTCACCAGAACCCAACCATGCTGACACACTTTCAGCCTTTAGAACCATGAGAAATAAATGTCTGTTATTTAGGCTACTGAGTCTATGGTATTTTGCTATGGCAGCCCAAGCCGACTAAGACAATTTGTCTTAAGACTGGTATGCTGAAAACACTGATGAGAGAAAATAAAGACCTAAATAAATAGAGAGATATACCATTTTCAAGAGTCAGAAGAGTCAGTATTGTTAACATGTAAGTTCTTTCAATTTTATCTATAGTTTAAAAGCAATTCTAATCAAAATCCCAGCAGGCTTTTTTTTTTTTTTTTTTTTTTTTTTTTGGAGAAATTGCTGATTCTAAAACTCATATGAAAATGGGAAGGACCTAGAATAGCCAAAACAATTTTGAAAAAGAAAAACAATGTAGAAGTTCATATGTTACCTGACTTAAAGATTTATTATAGAGCAATCAGGACAGTATGATAAGGAATAAAGATAGACCTACAGATCCATTGAACAGAACAGAGTATGCAGTAATAGCCCCACACATATCGATTGATTTCAAAGGTGCTATTATGGATTGAATGTTTGTGTTTCCTCTAGTGTGATAAAATTTTGAGGTAAGGCCTTTGGAAAGTAAGATTTGGGTGACTTTATGAGGGTGGTGCCACTATAATAGAGTTACTGTCCTTATAAGAAGAGGAGGAAAAGGGGTGCCTGGGTGACTCAGTCGGTTAAGTGTCTGACCTCAGGTCATGATCTCCCAGTTCATGAGTTTGAACCCGTGTCAGGCTCTATACTGACAGCTCAGAGTCTGGAGCCTGCTTCGGATTCTATGTGTGTTTCTCTCTCTCTCTGTTCCTCCCCTACCAGAACTTTGTCTCTCAAAAATAAATAAGCCTTAAAAAAAGAAAAGGTTAAAAAAAAAAGAAGAGGAAGAGAAACCAGAACTCTGTTTTCCACATGAGGACACAGGAAGAAGGCAGCCATCGGCAAACCAGAAACAAGGTCATCACCAGGAACTGAATCTGCTGGCACCTTGATTTCTCAGAATTGTAGAAATAAATGCTTGTTATTTAAGCCACCTAATCTATGGTATTTTTTTATAACAGCCAAGCTGGCTAAGGCAGGTGCAAAGACCATCCTTTAGAGAAAGAATAATCTTTTAACAATGGTAGAGGACAGCCACATGCAAAAAAAGTGAACCTCAATTTTCACCTCATACCACATGGAAAAATTAACTCAAAATGGATTAGCAGCCTAAGTGTAAGAATTAAAGCTATAAAATGTCTAGAAAAAAAACATAGGAGAGGGGCGCCTGGGTGGCGCAGTCGGTTAAGCGTCCGACTTCAGCCAGGTCACGATCTCGCGGTCCGGGAGTTCGAGCCCCGCGTCGGGCTCTGGGCTGATGGCTCAGAGCCTGGAGCCTGTTTCCGATTCTGTGTCTCCCTCTCTCTCTGCCCCTCCCCCGTTCATGCTCTGTCTCTCTCTGTCCCAAAAATAAATAAACGTTGAAAAAAAAAAATTAAAAAAAAAAAATAGGAGAAAAGTTTAGTGATACTGAGTTTGGTAAAGATGTCTTAAATAGGACACAAAAATTTAAAAATTGGACTACATCGGAAATATTTTTTAATTTCTACTCAAGAGACACTTTTAAAAATGAATATATGGTATATTTGTTGGGGCCCTATGGACATTTGGATTGTCCTAGACTGGGAAAATTATTTGAAAACACATGACAATATGCTTATATTTACAGTATATAAACAAATCCTACAACTCAGGAAGGCAAACAACCCAATTAAAACCTGGACAAAATATTTGAATAGTCATTTTATTAAAGAAGATACTACAAAAGACAAGCAAATGAAAAGATAATATCAATATCATTCATCATTAAGGAAATGCAAATTATAATCATCATGAGATACTACTCTATACCACTGGAATGACTAAATTTAAAAAGACTGACCATACCAAGTATTGTAAAGAAGATGCAAGATATGGAAGAATTGGAACTCTCAGATCCTGTTATTTGGAATGTAAATACAACCACTTAGGAAACAGTTCACAGTTTCTTAAAAGGTTAAAATATATTTACTGTATAACTCAGCCATTCAGCTTCTAGATATTTGTTTACCCAAGAGAAATGAAAGTGTATACTCACTGGAAAACTGCATACAACGAAAATACCCATCAGAACAAACTAATGATACATATAACAATACAGTGGTATCTAAAAGTAATTATGCTGAAAGAAGTAAGACTTAAAAAGTATATATTGCGATAATTTATTTATAAAAAATTCTTGAAAATGCAAACTTATCTTTAGTAAGAGACAGAAAATAAATGGTTGTCTGAGAATGGAGAGATGGGGAGGAAGGATGGATTGCAAAGCAGCAGGAGGGAGCTCGTTGGTAATGGATATGTTTATTATCTTTTTTTTTTTAATTTTTTTTTCAACGTTTATTTATTTGTGGGACAGAGAGAGACAGAGCATGAACGGGGGAGGGGCAGAGAGAGAGGGAGACACAGAATCGGAAACAGGCTCCAGGCTCTGAGCCATCAGCCCAGAGCCCGACGCGGGGCTCGAACTCACGGACCGCGAGATCGTGACCTGGCTGAAGTCGGACGCTCAACCGACTGCGCCACCCAGGCGCCCCGGATATGTTTATTATCTTAATTGTGGTGGTCTCAAGAGCATAAAAATAAATCCAAACTCATCAAATTGTAAAGTTTAAATATGTGCAGTTTATGTAAATTCTACCTCAATAAATCTATAAACAAAAAAAGAGAAAAGGGAGAGGGGAAGAAGAAGGGACAGAAGAAGAAAGAGGAGAAGTAAAAGGAGGAGGAGGAGGCATTGGGCATGAAGAAGAAGGGGAGGAGAGGGGGGAGAACAAAAAATATAGTTCTAGTGAAAGAAATGGGTTGAAGGAGGAATTGACTAAAGCCAGGGAGAAACATTAATAACCTATTATATTAGTCCAGGAGAGAGAAGAAATGATTACCAAATCAGTGGAAATATCTTTCCCCATACTGATCAATAGTGTTAATAGCTTCATCTAGTTGGCAGTGCATGTGTCCCTGTGCATCATTCATTCAATCATTTAATATTTATTGAGCACCTTCTTTGTACTAGGTACAATTTTAAGACCTGAGAACATAATGATAAAGAAAATAGACAAGGTTACTGCACCCAGGGGGCTTACTTTCTAGTCAGGGGAGGCAGGCAATAAAGAAATAAAACAAAAAAGGTAATTCCATTAATTGATGTGTTTCAAAGGAAATACAATAATGTATAGAGAGTAATGCAAGGAGAAGGATGGATGGTTAATCTATATTTTACTTCAGAGAAGACTATTTGAAGAGTAATAATAAAACTGAATTGTGGAAGACAAAGACCCCAATAGGTAATAACTAAAGGTAGACAAATCTAAGGTTGAGATCACAATTACTCTCCAATAGAAAGTCATTAGGCACATTTAATAAACAGAAAGGAAGGTGGAGGAGGGGAGAGTAGAATGTGAGAGGGATGGCACAGTAAATAGTGGCTAGAGGATATATAGCTTTGTAAGCTACATTAAGGAATTTGAATTTTATTATTAATGCAATAGGAAACCACTGGAAGGTTCTGAGCTGGGAAGTAACATGATATGATTTATGTTTTTGAAAGATTCTTCTGCCTGATATATGGAGCTCAGATGTGGGGGGTGGGGTGGGGAATGGAAATAGGGAGACCAGGCAGGAGTCCAGCCACAATAAAGAAATTGGTCAGAAGTGAATGTGGGATTTTATTTTGGAGGCCCAACCATCAAGTTTTGCTGAATTAGGCTGTGGGGAGTTAGGTAAAGGGAAGAATCAAGAATGAATTGTAGGTCTTGAGTATCTAGGTATAAGGTGGTGCAATTTATTGAAATCGGGAAGACTAGGGGAGGAACATATTGGGTGTGTCGATTATTTTCTGAACATGTATAGTTGAGATGTCTATTGGGTATCCAAATAAAAAAATCAAGTGGGTATTTGAAATATCAGAACTGGAGATAAAAATAGAGGTTCCTCAACATATTGTATTTTTCTCTTTTTTGTCTCTGCCAGGAAAACGATAACTTGGTCTGACTTTTTAATGCATTGCCCCTTCCCAAAATTAAAAATTTATTTAAAGAGAATGGCCATACTAGACAAAAAAAAAAAAAGGATGGATGATGGTCTGCAGAGTTGTTTTGGAGGGAGGATCTATAAAATTTGATTAACAGATATAGATAATAAGGAGAAGGAAATAATTAGGGATGGCTCCCAAAGTAGTACCATTCATTAATTAGTTTGGGAATCCAGGGGTATGGTAATTCACATTTTTGGTCCCAATTCTTCATCCTTGTCTGTATTCATACCCTTCCCCATGTATCATTACCACGGGTGGGCATACTGTTACCCTTTGACTGTGAGTTGCATCATATGACTAGCTGGGATGTTAACAGATGTTATGAATAGAAGCTTGAAAAAGCTCTTCCATAATTCCATAAAAAGGATGCTTCCATTCTTTTGCATCTGCTATCATCATGGGAAGGATATGCCTGGTCTGTCCCACTAGAGGACAAGATATATATGAAGCAAAGCCAAGACATCATGGCCAGCCCAGTCAGCCAAGCCAAACCATCTTACAGCCAGTCAATTGTCAGACATTTGAGCAAATCTAACCAATGTCAGCATCTAGCCAATTCCAGCTGTGAGCAATAAATATGTATTGTTGTATGTCACTGAGGTTTTGTGGTCCTGACAATAGATAAGTAATGCAAGGAAGAACACGATGGGAAGGGGAGAAAGATTAGTCTGATTTGGGGACGTGGTGAATTTGAAATGGCCAGTGATACCTGGGTATAGGACTTAACAGCCAGTTATGTTCTGTGAATCATTGGCATATATGTAGCTCTAGATGTAAGTATGGGTAAGATTACCCAAGGAATATACATAGAATGAGAGGAGGAGATGACGATGGTTGCACCCTGAGGAAGACCTATATTTGAAGGAATGACTGAGATTGAGAAGGAATGTTCAGGTATCTGAGGAGAACCAGAGAAGAATGGTGGTGTGAAAACTATGTTTTAAAAAGGAGGTGCTGCTGTTGGTGGGAATGCAAACTGGTGCAACCTCTCTGGAAAACTGTAGAGGTTCCTCAAAAAGTTAAAAATAGAACTACCCTATGAGCCAGCAATAACACTACTAGGAATTTACCCAAGGGATACAGGAGTGCTGATGCATAGGGGCACATGTATCCCAATGTTTATAGCAGCATTTTCAACAATAGCCAAATTATGGAAAGAGCTTAAATGTCCATCAAGTGACGAATGGATAAAGAAGATGTGGTTTATATACACAATGGAATACTACTTGGCAATGAGAAAGGATGAAATCTTGACATTTGCAGCAACATAGATGGAACTGGACGGTATTAGGCTAAGTGAAATAAGTCAGAGAAAGACAGATACCATGTGTTTTCATTCATATGTGGATCTTGAGAAACTTAACAGAAGATCATGGGGGAAGGGAAGGGGAAAAAAAATTACAGAGAGGGAGTGAGGCAAACCATAAGAGACTCTTGGATAATGAGAACAAACTGAGGGTTGATGGGGGTAGAGGAGAGGGAAAGTGGGTGATGGGCATTGAGGAGGGCACTTGTTAGGATGAGTACTGGGTGTTGTACGGAAACCAATATGACAATAAATTATATTAAAAATAATAATTAAAAAAATAAAAAGGAGGTGCTGGTGGTGCACCTGGGTGGCTCAGTCGGTTGAGCATCCGACTCCAACGCAGGTCATGATCTAGGAGTTCCTGAGTTCAAGCCCTACATCAGGCTCGCTGCTGTCAGCTTAGAGCCTGCTTTGGATCCTCTATCCTCTCTCTCTGCTCCTCCCCCACTTATGCTCTTTCAAAAATAAATAAAACATTAAAAAAAAGGAGGTGCTGGTGAGAAATGCCAACTGCCCCAGAGAGGTAAGGCAGACATCTTTATACTTATTTACAAATGAATAAAGTGAGGTTTAGGTTTAGATAGGGCATGTGCTCGCTTCGGCAGCACATATACTAAAATAGGTTTAGATAGGGCAATTAAGTTTGCTATATATGATCATACCAACTAGTAAATGGCAGTAAGGGCCCTAGAATATAGATCTTTTGATTTTTAACCTAGGGCTTTATAATTTTCATCATATTATCTTTCTTCAGTGCATACTTCTGATTCCATAAATATATTATTTAAATGATTGTAAAGTACATTTTAATATGAAATGTTAACACAAACAGTAAATTTTAATATTTTGAATTAGATGAACATTAAAAAGTAAGAAATATATAATTCTGGGCTCACTTCAAGATTATAAGATAATTTGTTACTTATTGAATGGTTCTTTTTGTATAACAGTTTTTCAATATCTGATAAATATGTATTTTTATGTTGTGATTTTACATGAATTATGGATCAAAACAATAGTATCCTCTTTTTCGAGTATCATAAATTAATAATAATAATATTGAAATATTTTACAGGATGAACTCCATGAGCTTGAAAAACAAATAGCATCTGTCTCTACAGAAACTAAAGAAACAGAAAGGCAAATTTATCAGCAAGATGCTGCCATCGAGAATACCAAACTACAGTGTGGGAACCTGGAAACTCAAATCAAATCCTTACATACAGAAAATGTAAAGCTTAAATTTGACATAGAAGAAGCTCAAGAAGACTTTGAGGAACACATGATAAGATATAATGAATATTATGCAAAAATAAAAGAGCATAAAGATAGTTTGTGGGAGGCTGGAAGCAAAAGGTCATTCATGACTACACTCCATGAAAAACGAGATCTTGTTAGAAAACTAAAAACAATGAAAGAGGAACTTATGCAAAATCTCAAAAATCCAGAAGGAAACCACATAAAACAAGCACAGGTTTGAAATATCACTTACCAAAAGTTTTTCTATTACTCCTTTTTTCAAGCACACCTATTAAGTGATAAATTTATCATTAACTTAATAAAACACCCATAGCTGCTTTAACTAGATTTAGAAACTATTTTCACAACTTCTAAAAACTTAAATACATGAGTTATATAACAACTATGCCAAATGAACAAATGCATAAAGGAATTGTTCTCAAATCCCCTGTGGATTAATAAAAAAATTCAAACAGAATTGCAGTGAACAATTAATCCATTTTTTTGCAGAAACTGGTGACTCACAAAAACGTTGAAGCCCTAGCTTAGGCTAATGGATCCAACCAATTCAAATCAATTTAGTATGCGTAATGCTGTTATACAAACAGCATCAACTAATAATTGCACCTTAAGCATTTTATATTTTTTAGAGTATTGTTTGAAGATGGGGAGATATAAATTTAAAATATCTATCATTTCTTGCTAGAGAATTTAAAAGTATCCTTTATACTGTTGCTGGGCAATTGCCACTATGACTACCACTTTTTTTTTATGTCTTATCTACATTTAGTTTTAATTTTATGTCTTTAAATCAAAGGTTTATTTGTTTGAATAACAGTTCTTTATTCTTTGTACCTATAGAAGTAATGTTCTAATCCTGTTTACCAAAATTAAATAGGATGTCTAGTTTTTTTAAATTATAGAAACATTGAAAATGTTGGACTTATATTGATCATTCATTGTTTGACTTGTATATTTTAAATTTTATAAATATGCAGGAAGACATTATAAAGCTGAAGGCTAAAATTATAGCTGTAAAAGAATCTATCATTGAAAAAACTTTCTTTCTTGAGGAAGAAGAAAAGACACATGAAAAATTAAGAAAAGAAATAGAGGTAAGTCTTAATTATCTGGATTTCAATGTTTTATGGTATATAATTTACATAGTTTATTTTCAATTCCTAAAACAGCTAGAGAACAAAAAAGAACTATAAAAAGCAATAAAGTTCAAATCATTGCCAGAAATAACTCTCTCATTCAGATACTTAAATATGTGAAATGTATTCAAAAAAGCAAACACTCATTCCTATTAAAATATGGCCTGGGAGGGTGCCTGTGTGGCTCAGTTGGTGAAGCATCCCACTCTTGACTTTGGCTCAGGTCATGATCTCACATCTGGGTTTCACTGAAGGCACAGAGCCTGGGTTCTCTCCCCCTCTCTCTGCCCCTCCCCCACTTGTGTGTGTGCATGCGCATGCTCTAAATAAATAAATAAATAAATAAATACTTAAAAAAATTTTTAAATGTGGCTGGGAATTATTCCAGGTCTCATTCCATCAACAACTTGGTACTAAATTAATAGCTAGAAAGTAGAGGCTATCGAGTTACTAGATAGACATCAGAAACTCCTTAAAATAGAGTAAAAGGCAATGGAAGTCATTAGTATCCTAATCCTTTCTGACTTCACACTTCCAATTATTAAGAATCAAATAAAAAAACTGATATGCAAAATTGAAAATGAATTAAATTGGGGGTACCACTAGTAGACTTCTATGACCATTATTGTTTAAATAAATGGAGAACAAAAATAGAAAAGAATATGTTGTTGAGGAAATAAAAAATTATTTATTATTTGAAATTATTATGTGAAATTATTATTTGAAATAATATGTGAAATATTATGTGAAATAAATAATTTTCACCCTTAAGACATTAATTTGAAAACTAAAAAGATATGTTTGCTTGTGGCTAATTTAACACAATAAAAAAGCATCTGAGGAATTTGAAGATAAAAATCCTCACCTTTACAAAACATTTTTCTAAGAAATACCATTACTTTATCATATATTTAGTAGTAACCTAAATAAATGATTACTTTTTTACCTTCTGGGATCAAGATTTATTATAAAACTAGAAACAGTAAGACACTATCAGCGGCATCAAAATAGAAGTACAATGATTAATGAAATAGAAAAAAGACTCCGGATATAATCCATCATAAATGGTACAAACAAAATAAGTTAGCCATATGGGAAAATAAAGCAAATTTGGAAATAAAATTATATTTCTATCTTATAACACATACAACTACTTCCAGGAAGATTCAAGACAATATATGAGACAAACTTAACCATTTGTGTCAGAGAACTATTTCTTTTAAAAGACACACACACACACACACACACACACACACACAACTGCATGATTAAATATTGCTTTTGACAATATCATAAGTTTCTGGATTATTAAAATGTACCATTACAATAAAGAAGATAAGACTCATAGAGAGAAGGTATTTGTAATTTATACAAGTGACTAAGAGATAAAAGATGTCAAACAAGCCAGTAGAACACTGGGTAAAATATGAAAAGTCTTATTTTTTGAAACATGAATATCCAAAAACACTGGTAAAATTGACAAACCTAATTAATAATAGTGGATTGATAATTAAAACCACAATGGGGTCCCATATTTAGTCCCTTAGATTATCAATATTACAGTTGGGAAGATATGGAGCACCTGAATTTTATTATTTTTAAATATAATTTATTCTCAAATTGGCTTACCTACAACACCCAGTGCTCATCCCAACAAGTGCCTTCCTCGATGCCCATCACCCATTTTCCCCTCTCCCCCACCCTCCCATCCACCCTCACTTTATTCTCTGTATTTAAGAGTCTCTTATGGTTTGTCTCCCTCCTTCTCTGCTTGTAACTAATTTTCCCCCTCCCTGCCTTCATGGATGTCTCTTAAGTTTCTCAAGATCCACAGATGAGTGAAAACATGATATCTGTCCTTCTCTGACTGACTTATTTCACTCAGCATAATACCTTCTAGTTCCATCCACATTGCTGCAAATGGTGAGAATTCATTCTTTCTCATTGCCAAGTAGTAGTCTATTGTGTGTGTGTGTGTGTGTGTGTACATTTTAATATAATTTATCATCAAACTGATTTCCATACAACACCCAGTGCTCATCCCAGCATGTACCCTCCTCCATGCTCATCACCTACTTTCCCCTCTCCCCCACCTCCCATCAACCCTCAGTTTGTTCTCAGTCTTTAAGAGTCTCTTATGGTTTGCCTCACTCCCTCTCTGTAACTTTTTCTCTTTCCCCTTCCCTCCCCCCATGATCTTCTGTTAATTTCTCAAGATCCACATATGAGTGAAAACATATGATATCTGTCTTTCTCTGACTGACTTATTTCACTTAGCATAATACCCTCCAGTTCCATCTATGTTGCTGCAAATGGCAAGATTTCATTCTTTCTCATTGCCAAGTAGTATTCCATTGTATATATAAACCATCTTCTTTATCCATTTGTCACTTGATGGACATTTAGGCTCTTTCCATAATTTTGTTATTGTTGAAAATGCTGCTATAAACATTGGGGTACATATGCCCCTATGCATCAGCACTCCTGTGTCCCTTGGATAAATTCCTAATAGTGCTATTGCTGGGTGGTAGGGTAGGTCTATTTTTAACTTTTTGAGGAACCTCCACACTGTTTTCCAGAGTGGCTGCACCAGTTTGCATTTCCACCAATAGTGCAAGAGGGTTCCCATTTCTCCACATCCTTGCCAACATCTGTTGTTTCCTGATTTGTTAATTTTAGCCACTCTGGCAGGTGTGAGGTGGTATCTCAGTGTGGCTTTGATTTGTATTTCCCTGATAATGTGTGACATTAAGCACCTTTTCATGTGCTTGTTGGCCATCTGGATGTCTTCTTTGGAAAAGTGTCTATTCATGTCTTCTGCCCATTTCTTCACTGGATTATTTGCTTTTTGAGTGTGGAGTTTGATAAGTTCTTTATAGATTTTGCATCGTAGCCCTTTATCTGGTATGTCATCTGCAAACATCTTTTCCCATTCCGTTGGTTGCCTTTTCATCTTGTTGATTGTTTCCTTTGCTGTGCAGAAGCTTTTTATCTTGATGAGGTCCCAATAGTTCAGTTTTCCTTTTATTTCCCTTGCCTTCAGAGATGTGTCGATTAAGAAGTTGCTGTGGCTGAGGTCAAAGAGATTGTTGCCTGTTTTCTCCTCGAGGGTTTTGATGGTTTCCTGCCTCACATTTAGGTCTTTCATCCAGTTTGAGTCTATTTTTGTGTATGGTGTAAGAAAGTTGTCCAGTTTCATTCTTCTGCATGTTGCTGTCCAGTTCTCTCAGCACCATTTGCTGACAAGACTGTCTTTTTTCCATTGGATCCTCTTCCCTGCTTTGTCAAAGATTAGTCGGCCATACATGTGTGGGTCCAATTCTGTGTTCTATATTCTATTCCATTGGTCTATGTGTCTGTTTTTGTGCCAATACCATATACTGTCTTGATGATTACAGCTTTGTAGTAGAGGCTGAAGTCCGGGGTTGTGATGCCTCCCGCTTTGATTTTCTTTTTCAAGATTACTTTGGCTATTTGGGGTCTTTTGTGGTTCCATACAAATTTTAGGGTGTTTATTCTAGCTCTGTGCACTCTGATTGGGATTGCATTGAATGGGTAGATTGCTTTGGGTAGTACTGACATCTTAACAATGTTTATTCTTCCAATCCAAGAGCATGGAATGTTTTCCCATTTCTTTGTGTCTTCTTCAGTCCTTCATAAGCTTTCTATAGTTTTCAGCATACAGACCTTTTACATCTTTGGTTAGGTTTATTCCTATGTATTTTATGGTTCTTGGTGAAATTGTAAATGAGATCAGTTTCTTTATTTCTTTCTGTTGCTTCGTTATTGGTGTATACAAATGCAACTGATTTCTGTACATTGATTTTGTATCCTGCGACTTTGCTGAATTCATGTATCACTTCTAGGAGTCTTTTGGTGGAGTCTTTTGGGTTTTCCATGTAGAGTATCATGTCGTTTGTGAAAAGTGAAGGTTTGACTTCTTCTTTACCAGTTTTCATGTTTTTTATTTCATTTTGTTGTCTGATTGCTGATGCTAGGACTTCCAACACTATGTTAAACAACAGTGGTTAGAGTGGACATCCCTGTCGTGTTCCTGATCTCAGGGGAAAAGCTTTCAGTCTTTCCCATTGAGGATAATACTAGCTGTGGGCTTTTCATATATGACTTTTATGATGTTTAAGTATGTTCCTTCTATCCCAACTTTCTTGAGGGTTTTTATTAAGAAAGGATGTTGTATTTTATCAAATGCTTTTTCTGCATCTATTGATAGGATCATGTTTCTTATCTTCTGTTAATGTGATGGATCACACTGATTGAATTGTGAATGTTGAACCAGCCCTGCAGCCCAGGAATGAATCCCACTTGATCATGGTGAATAATTCTTTTTATATGCTGTTGAATTCGATTTGCTAGTATCTTGTTGAGAATTTTTGCATCCATGTTCATCAGGGATATTGGCTCGTAGTTCTCCTTTTTTGTGGGGTCTTTGTGTGGTTTAGGAATCAAAGTAATGCTGGCTTCATAGAATGAGTCTGGAAGTTTTCCTTCCATTTCTACTTTTTGGGACAGCTTGAGAATGGTAGGTATTAACTCCGCTTTAAATGTCTGGTAGAATTCCCCAGGCAAGCCATCGGGTCCAGGACTCTTATTTGTTGGGAGATTTTTGATAACTGATTCAATTTCTTCACTAGTTATGGGTTTGTTAAAATTTTCTATTTCTTCTGGTTTGAGTTTTGGTAGTGTGTGGGTGTTAGGAATTTGTCCATTTCTTCCAGGTTGTCCAGTTGTTGGCATGTAATTTTTCCTACTATTCTCTTATAATTGCTTGTATTTCTGAGGGATTGGTTGTGATAAATCCATCTTAATTCATGATTTTATCTATTTGGATCCTCTTCCTCTCTCTTTTTGAGAAGCCTGGCTAGAGGTTTGTCAATTTTGTTTATGTTTGCAAAATGTCAACTCTTGGTTTCATTGATCTGTTCTACTGTTGTTGTTTTTTTAAATTCTATATTGTTTAGTTATGCTCTGATCTTTATTATTTCTCTTCTTATGCTGGTTTGGGGTTTCTTTGTTATTCTGCTTCTGGTTCCTTTAGGTGTGCTGTTAGATTTTGTATTTGGGATTTTTCGTGTTTCTTGAGATAGGCCTGGATTACAATGTATTTTTCTCCTAGGACTGCCTTGCTGCATCTCAAAGAGTTTGGATTATTGTGTTTTCATTTTCATTTCTTCTTTAATTTCTTCTTTAATTGACTGGTTGACCCATTCATTCCTTAATACGATGTTCTTTTGCCTCCATGCATTTGGAGGTTTTCCAAAGTTTTTCCTGTGGTTGTTTTCAAGTTTCATAGCATTATGATCTGAAAGTGTGCATGGTATGATCTCAATTCTTCTGTATTTATTGTGGGCTGTTTTGTGACCCAGTATGTGATCTATCTTGGAGAATGTTCCATGTGAACTTGAGAAAAATGTATATTCTGCTGCTTTAGGATGAAAAGTTCTAAATATATCTGTCAAGTCCATCTGGTCCAGTTATGATTCAGGGCCCTTGTTTCTTTATCTGTTTTCTGTCTAGATGATCTGTCCATTGTTGTAAGTGGAGTATTAAAGTCCCTTGCAATTACTACATTCTTACCAATAAGATTGCTTATGTTTGTGATTGTTTTATATATTTGGGTGCTCCCAAATTCAGTGAATCGACACTCATAATTGTTAGCTTTTCCTGATGGATAGACCCTGTAATTATTATGTAATGCCTTTCTTCATCTCTTGTTACAGTCTTTAGTTTAAAGTCTAGTTTGTCTGACGTAAGTATGGCTACTCCAGCTTTCTTTTGACTTCCAGTAGCATGATAGATGGTTCTCCATCCCCTCACTTTCAATCTGAAGGTGTCCTCAGGTCTAAAATGGGTCTCTTGTAGACAGCAAAAAGATGGGTCTTGTTTTTTTATCCATTCTGATACCCTATGTCTTTTTATTGGATCATTTGGTCCATTACATTCAGTGTTATTACTGAAAGATATGGGTTTAGAGTCATTGTGTTATCTATAAGTTTTATGCTTGTAGTGATGTGTCTGGTCCTTTGTGGTCCTTGCAATCTTTCACTCACAGCGTCTCCCTTAGGATCTCTTGTAGGGCTGATTTAGTGGTGATGAATTCCTTTAGTTTTTGTTTGTTTGGGAAAACCGTTATCTCTCCTTCTATTCTGAATGACAGGCTTGCTGGATACAGGATTCTTGGCTGAATCTTTTTCCTGTTCATCACATTGAAAATTTCCTGCCACTCTTTCTGGCCTGCCAACTTTCAGTAGATAGGTCTGCTACTAACCTTAAGTGTCTACCCTTGTATGTTAAGGCCCGTTTATCCCTAGCTTCTTTCAGGATTCTCTCTTTATCTTTGTATTTTGCCAGTTTCACTGTGCAGAAGATCAATTCAAGTTACATCTGAAAGGAGTTCTCTGTGGAGTACCTACATTTTAATTTACTGTTGGTATGAGTGTAAATTGGTAAAAAGTATTTTGGAAAGGATTTTGAAATTACCTAGTAATTTTTAACTCTAATATTCTTTCTTGAGGTAAGAGTTGTAAGAGTAGGTACACAAATGAAAAGGTTTAGTTTGACTAATTTTGACTAAGATATATATTTACACCTGTTATTACCATCACCTAGATCAGGATAGAACACTTACCCATCATGCTTACGGAGTTCTTCTGTGCTCCTTCCCCCAGGCTACCACTATTCCGGTTTTTTTTTTTTTTCTTTTTTTTTTTTCAACGTTTATTTATTTTTGGGACAGAGAGAGACAGAGCATGAACGGGGGGGGGGGCAGAGAGAGAGGGAGACACAGAATCGGAAACAGGCTCCAGGCTCTGAGCCATCAGCCCAGAGCCTGACGCGGGGCTCGAACTCACGGACCGCGAGATCGTGACCTGGCTGAAGTCGGACGCTTAACCGACTGCGCCACCCAGGCGCCCCTATTCCGGTTTTTAAAAACAACTTCATTGAGATATAACTCGCATACCATATAATTAATCCATTGAGAGTGCATAATTCAATGGTTTTTAGTATATTTATCAATTTCTAACCATTGCCACATTTAATTTTAGAAATTTTCATCACCTCAAAAAGGAAACATCATACCCTGTAGCTGTAACCTCTTCTTTTGTCTATTTTGTTTACCTATATATTTGCTCTACCATATTCTTCTTTCCTACCTGATGGTCTAAAATTCCTTCTTTTATCATTTCCTGTCTCTTTAGAAAAATGAATTCATTAGAATAGGTCTGCTGGTGACAAAGTGTTTTAGTTTTTTTTCATCTGAGAGTGTCTTGGTTTCCCCTTCACTCCTGACGGATATTTTTGATGCATATAGAATTCTGGGTTGAATATGTTTTCACTCATATGTGGGTCCTGAAAAACTTAACAGAAGACCAGGGGGGAGTGGAAGAGGGGGAAAAGTTACAGAGAGGGAAGGAGGCAAACCATAAGAGACTCTTAAATACTGAGAACAAACTGAGAGTTGATGGGGGGTGGGGGAGAGGGGAAAGTGGGTGATGGGCATTGAGGAGGGCATCTGTTGGGATGAGCACTGGGTGTTGTATGGAAACCAATTTGACAATAGATTATATTTAATATAAAAAAATAAAATAAAATAAAATAATTCTGGATTGAAAGTTCTTTCCTCATTTGAAAAATGCTGTGCCACTTCTTTCTGACCTCCATGATTTCTGATGAAAAATCCTGTCATCCAAATTGTTTTTCTCCCTATAGATGAGGTGCTCTTTTTTTAAATTGAAATTTGATTAACATACAGACTTCATAACATCATAACATAACATAACAACATCATTTTGGGTATGCAATATATCAGTTTTATACATTACTCAGTGCTCATCACAATAAATGCATTCTTAATCCCCTTTACCTACTTTACCCATCCCCCCATCCAATATCCCTTCGGCAACCACCAATTTGTTCTCTGTATATGAACAATACAGAATTTAGCAATATATTTTATATAACATTCTTCTCAAAATAGGGTAGCAGCCATTTGATTTTCAAAAACTGTCTCAAATAGCACATGACTCCTTCACTTTTCTATGTGTGTGCTACATTCCTTACAAAACCCCTTCTAAAGATATATGCCCTCCTGAACTTGCATTCTAGTTGGAGACATAGACATAAACAATATATGTAAGTAAAATATATGGCATGTTAGCTAAGGATAGGATTAAGGACAAAAAAATGGAGCAGAGAAGGGAATATGTAATATATGTGGTGTAAGGAGAGAGAAGGCGAAATATTATATCTTCTAGCCATCAAAAGCTGCACTGAGAAGGTCTCTTTCAGCAAAATCCTAAAAGAAGTGAAGGAGCTAGGCATGCAGATCTGAGTGAGAGCTTTCCAGGAAAAAGTAAATGCAAGTACAAAGGTCTTAAGATGAGACCATTCCTGGGCTCAGAGGTTAGAAGAGCAGTGTGGCTAGAATGGAGGGAAGGAAGAAAACAGTAGTGGATGAGGTCAGATTTGGCTGATACAGGGCCTTGTTTTCTTTTTGCCACTGTGTTTTGTGACCACCACCTCTCCTTCATTATTGCTTGTTTCTTCCTATCCAGAAACAGTAACTAAATGAGAGTAGTGGCCCATCCACTTCCTAGAGGCAAAAAGTTACTTTCTGTACAGAACCATTTACATCTTTGGCTCCTACAGATAATCAAATTTGAACATTAAGACACATCTCAAAGTCTGAATGTTATCAGTAGAGGCTGAACAAATGGCTGACTTTCAAGAAGGCTCACAATGTGAACTTTGCCTTTACAAAGTCACTTCTTGTCTCTCTCCCTCTCTCTCTCTTTTTTCCCTTTGTTCATTTGTTGTATGCATGGGGGGGGGTTGTTTATTTGTTAATTTCAAGTTTTTATTTAAATTCTAGTTAGTTACCAGAGGGAAACGGGTGGGGGGGGATGGGTGAAATAGGTGATGGGGATTAAGGAGTGCACCTGTCATGATGAGCACTCCATGATGTATGGAATTGTTCAGTAACTATATTGTACACCTGAAACTAATATAACATTGTATGTTAACTAGCTGGAATTAAAATAATACAAAATAAGACAAATGAAATATTGGCATGTGAAAAAGAAAAAAATAAAGTCACTTCTTGGCCAAACTGCCTTTTAGCCTTGTGAGCTTAGAAACTTAATCTTGTTAGTATCCCAGAGGTGCTTAGACATAGAGAGATGCTAGTAAGTTCACAAGAAACTGATGTATATAACTCAAATATCAGCTTATTAATTTACAATAATAAAATTCTCAAGGAATTTAGTTCTTCTTGGTTAATCTGAAAGCCTCCATCATCTGAAATGATTTTCAAGATTAGAAAGAGAAAGGAAAGAAAAGAATTTCTCTTTCAAATAATTCTTTCATCTGTCACAAAATTTAAAATAGGTACATGTATTTTAAGGAAACCAGATAACTTATGTCAGCCATTGGTGCTTCTCCCTGTAAGGGAACTACATTGGAAGCCAGGAGTTGGTTAGTGAGCATGGAAATCAAGTCAGTCATCTGAGTTTGAATGTTCTTGGACTCTGGCTCTGGGTGCTCAAGGAGCCAATCCCCATAACACAATTATACGTGTCAGATAATCAGTTCCTAACAGCACATGACTCCTTAACTTTCCTATGTGTGTGCTACATTCTTCACAAAACCTCTTCTAATGATATGTTCTTTCTTTAGGTGTATTAATACCTTTTGTGACATCTAGCTATGACTGGTGATCTGGAGTCCCACTAAGGGTACCTTGCACATCTCTACTCTGATCCATTGTGTATTAGTTTCATAGCTTACTACTGAAGAATAATTTTAGAAGCATGCTACTATGCAACTGACCAAATTTACTGATTAAACAAAAATTTGTTTTAGTTATTTTATTGTTATGAATATATTCTATGAACAGCAGTATGTGCACATTCAGCAACTATTCTCTCCTTATGAATATATTCTATTGTATATACCAGTGGATATAATATATAAATATATTATGTATAGTGGATATGTATGTTTTTATATAGAAATATAGATATAAATATATATCCTCTTAAGTATATTCAATGTATAAAAAATCTTTTTTTGAATATAGTTTCACATCTAATATGATGTTTCAGTTTATATTAATTTACTTCTAATCCTTTTCAAGTCATTTTTTATTTTGTAAACATATTAGCAGGGTTAGTTCACCAGTTTCAATGAATTATCTGAACTTAAAGAATTAACAAAAATGAAAACTTAGAATGACATAAAGTTTATAGAACTTTATGTGAAGTGTCAGTTGACAAGTTTTCACTTTGTCTTTATGGTAGTAATTTGATGTCTCTGTCCCCATTCCCCTGATGCTGTTGCAGAGCTGTATTTTGATATAATTTATTTTTTTGTAATCATGTATGTCTTATTTTATGCATTAAAAGCATTATTCTGAGGAGTCCATAGTCTTCACCATATTGTCAAAAGGACCCATGGTATAATAACTGTAAAGAAGGTCTGAGTTAAGGCAGGAACTTGGAAACAAAACGAGTGACCTTTGGTGGGGGAAAAGCAGAGGGGAGATTCAGGATGTGTACTCTTGTTTTAACAGGTACAACATAAGAGATATAATGCAATTCTTAAGCGTTTGCATTGTCAAGTGAACAAGCTTCAGTCAAATAGAAGACAATGGCAATCGAACATTCAACAACTGGAAAAAACTGCAGCTGAACTGAGAAAACGCATTGGAATGAAATACTAACGTGGCTAAAGGGCAATGTAGAACATAGACCAAGCCAACGAAACAGAAAATTCTTTGGATTCTTAACAACCAGCATCTACTACCAGAGGTCTGTCTTAATAACAGATGTATTTTCTCTCTCTCTCTTTTTTTTTTTTCTTGAATCAGTTACCTGCTTACCTTCCAAGCCTACAATTGACAACAGTAGAGAGACAATAGGAATGCTTATGTAAGAATAGTGCAAGATTCTATATAAACATTTTGAGTGTATAAGATAAACTGTACTCATGATTCTTATTTTATAAATGTGTTGTTTGCACTATCATATGAGGTAAAAATTTAGAAGGAAACACTTGAAGTTATAATGATTTATTTTAAATGATTTATTTTAAATGATTTATTTTAAAAGATTGTTTCAAACATTTTATTAAAACTTGCTTTTTTACCACTGCCTTCACAGTAGTCCACAAATATTGACATTTATAATAATGTTGTTGTATGTTCAGTGCTTCAGGTACTTTACTCAGTTTTTTATTCTGAAGGTAGCAATCATTTTTTTCTTTGTTATTAGATAACATAATTTTAGAGTGTTGCAATGCATAAAATTTTTTGTTTACTTTTCTGTCTGTAAATTTGTTAGTAATATTCTGTGATGAAATTGATGTTATAGCATCGTGCAAGGCAAATATGAGCTCTTAAAAAAAGAATATTAACCAGTATACACTACCATGTATTTTTTCTCACTGGAAGTCATATACTATGTTCCTGGCAACATGTCAAAATTTAACTTGATACTAAGATAAAAATGCTCCTTCTTATGGCTCCATTGAATCAAATTTTTAGGAACAAAAAAAATATTGAGGATAATGGTTTTTAAATATTTACTTTTAGGACTTAGTGCTTTCAAAGCAACAACATCAAAAAGGTATCTCAAGTCCATTTTCTCCTCACCTTTCTTTGTGCCTACGACTAAGTAAGAGGATAGCTGATATAAAACCTGACATAAATAATCTTGTTATGTCTAACATTAATAATCCTATTATGAATTAGCATGGCTCAATATGGCTAACATTTCAAATATCTTTGCTGTTAACACAATCAGCCTTGGTGCATGACTCAGAAATGCAGTTAGACTAAAAATGGTTAAACCTGCAGATTGTAGACAGTATCCACTATGCTCAGCGGAAGACAAGGCTGACACAAAGGCTGATGATATAAAAATATTTTAGTGTATTTTGCATATTTAAAAGGTTATTTTTATAATTATACTTTATAATTTTATTTACAGTTTATAATAGAAAAATTCTAGCTTTCTAAACTTTTTAAGCTTATAATAGGTTTCAAAATATTTGTACGTGATAGCTAAACACCTTGAGTTATGTTTGTGAAAATTATTTTTAAATTAAGATAGAGAAATAGGTTTAATCTGCTTAAGATAATGTGTTCTATTTGAGAAAGTTGTTTTTAATGTAGTTTTCTGAAATACCCATGATAACAATACATGTACCTATTTTAAATTTTGTGACAGATGAAAGAATTATTTGAAAGAGAAATTCTTTTCTTTCCTTTCTCTTTCTAATCTTGAAAATCATTTCAGATGATGGAGGCTTTCAGATTAACCAAGAAGAACTAAAACTTGAGGTATCCTCAAGCCTGATCATATAGTTAGTGCATATGATATCTCAACATAATCATAAACTCTGCAGTTAGAAAATGAAGTAATTTTTTAAATTTCTCTATAGCTGAATCTAGATTAGAATATGAGCTCTTCTGCTTAATGGCCTTTGTCACATACACTTTTGCGTTACAACTCAGTCTATTTTGAGTAATCATTCAGTCAGATTCTCCTTCTTCTCATTTTCTTCTTGGAGGTAGTCTAAATTCCTGGAGCAGGGGATGGGCAGTACACTTACATTGTTTGTCATCAGGGGAAGGGTCCTGGTCCAAGCAGCATTCTCACTGGCCTCTGCAGAGCTGTAACCCATCTTCTTGGTCTTGAGGCGTTTGCCTATGCCACACCTGCAGTTGTTGTCTCTAATTAATGTGGTCAGCCTCCTCACCCAATCACAAGGTCTCTTCTGCTCATGTTTACTTCTCTTTTTCTGTATGTAGGACAAATTTTACCTCTTTGGGGCCTGTTATTCTACTCACGAATTCTTCCTGACTTTTTGATTCCTGGTATAAAATGAGTCTTTCAAGTCTCTCAGTGCTTTGGAGCTCAGCAAATTTTTCTCTCAAAATGCCCCGTGTTCTGCAAAGGAAAGCTATGATTTTAACACTATTGTGTCTACTGTGGACTCTTTAAAAAGCCTAACGTGAAGCTCAAAGCTGATAAATGACTTCTAAATTCTGAGTAGTTGTGTCCTGACTCTAGCCTGCTAAGTTCTATTATCTAAATGATCAGGAAAAGGTAAGTAGTGCAAGGAAGCAGTGGGAGGAAAAAAACCTACAGTTATATATCAAAATATTACTTACCACATGTGCAATGTATAGGCAAATTATAGTTGACCAATGTGAATAAATTGATATCTACTTTTAAGTCATATATTAACAGTGGTGATTTCCATTGTCAAAGCAGCTATCATAGGCACTGTCAAGGACAGTATAAATGATCTATGTGTTATCTGTTAGGCCATGTTATTCTAGTCAATTGATTAATCATGTTATTTTCTAAAAGACTAAAGATATGAAATAGCAACAATAGTAACATAATTGAGCAACTATGCAATGCCCTATTTGGCAATTTGCATACATTAATTCATTTACTCTTCAGAATAATGAGAATAATGGCTTAAAGTATATATTATTGTCCTTGATTTACAGATGGGGAAACTGAGGCTTAGGGACTTGCTTAAGATCTTATCACACAGCTCATCAGGGGCAGAGTTGAAATTCATTGTCCTATTTTTTTTAGCTACATAAAATATCCTGCAAGAAATGATCCCAAAGAAAGCCTCAATTTTACAATTTTATTATTAAATAAATATTTTATTTGTATACTTAATCAATTTTTAAAATAAATTACAAGGCATAAGACAAATTTAACTTAAAGGAGAAATCTTATGGTTAAAAAAAGGGGGGAATTCCACATATAGGTCACCACACCGTCCTAACAAGTGAAAAGTTAATAGGCTGAAGAATCAATAACTCTTCTTGGATCCCTAAGAGGTGAGGACACAAGGGAAACCACTGTCTCTGAAGTTGGAGACACAGGTAGGCAAATACAACAAGGCACTGCTGGCCAGAGCAGAGACTCACAAACCGCCATAAGAAACAGTGTCAGGACAGGAAAACCTAACTGTAATTGATAAATTTCTGGAGTCCTGGCGTACTCTAAGAGTTAAAAACCCCAGGGGAACCCAGGCAGAGGTAGGTCCCCACAATACTGTGAGATTTATCTCCAGATAAGAATTACAACTGAGTTCTTCTCAGGAACCATACAGGCAAGAAGAGAGTGGTGTGAAATATTTAAAGTGTTGACAGAATAAAATCCACCAACCTAGAATTCTGTACCCTATGAAATTATCCTTCAGAAGTGAAGGAGAAATAAAGACTCTCAGACAAATTGAGGGAATTTAATGCAGTAGACCTACCTCACAGGAAATGTTAAAGAAGTTCTTTAGAGAAATAAAAAATAATATAAGTAAGAAACTTGAATCTGTATAAAGTAAGGAAGAGTATCAAAGAAGGAATAAGTGAAGGTAAAAGGAAACATTTTATTTTTCTCATTCTTTTTTTCTTTTAATTTTAGTTAGGTAACATACAGTGCAATATTGGTTTCAGGAGTAGAATTCAGTGATTTGTCATTTGCATACATCATCCAGTGCTCATCACAAAAAAGTGCCCTCCTTAATACCCATCACCCAAGTAGCCCATTCCCCACCCACCTAATTCCACAAACCCTCAGTTTGTTCTCTATCATTGAGAGTCTCTTGTGGTTTGTTTCCCTCTCTCCTTTCTCCCTGCTTCCCATATGTTCACCTATTTTGTTTCTTAAATTCCACATATGAGTGAAATCATATGGTATTTGTCTTTCTCTGTTTGACTTATCTTGCTTAGCATAATACCTTCTAGCTCCATCCATGTCATTGCAAATGGCAAGATTTCATTCTTTTTGATGGTTGAGTAATATCCCATTGTATATGTATACCACATCTTCTTTCTCCATTTATCAGTCAGTGGATACTTGTGCTCTCTCCACAGTTTGGCTATTGTTGATAATGCTGCTATAAACATTGGGGTACATATACACCTTTACATATGTACTTTGGTATCCTTTGGGTAAATACCTAATAGTGCAATTGCTGGATTTTAGGGTAGTTCTATTTTTAGTTTTTTAAGGAGCCTCCATACAGTTTTCCAGAGTGGTGCACCAGTTTGCTTTCCCCTGAACAAGTGAAAAAGTGGTCCCCTTCTCAGGGTCCTCACCAACCCCTGCAGTTTCCTGAGTTGTTAATTTTAGCCATTCTGACTGGTGTGAGGTGGTATCTCATTATGGTTTTGGTTTGTATTTCCTTGACAATGAGTGATGTTGAGCATCTTTTCATGTTTCTGTTAACCATCTTGATGTCTGCTTTGGAAAAGTGTCTATTCATGTCTTTTGCTCATTTCTTCACTGGATTATTTGTTTTTTTGGGTATTGAGTTTGATAAATTCTTTATAGATCTTGGATGCCAAGACTTTATCAGATATGTTGTTTGCAAATAACTTCTCCCATTCTGTAGGCTGCCTTTTCATTTTGTTGATTGTTTCCTTCACTGTGCAGAAGGTTTTTTATCTGGATGAAGTCCCAGTAGTCCATGTTTGCTTTTGTTTCCCTTACCCCTGGTGTATTTTTCTTATTCTTTTTTTTATTTTTAATTTTTTAACGTTTGTTTATTTTTGGGACAGAGACAGAGCATGAGTGGGGGAGGGTCAGAGAGAACAGGAGACACAGAATCCGAAACAGGCTCCAGGCTCTGAGCTGTCAGCACAGAGCATGATGTGGGGCTTGAACTCACGGACCATGAGATCATGACCTGAGCTGAAGTCGGACGCTTAACCGACTGAGCCACCCAGGTGCCCCATATTTTTCTATTCTTAATTGATATAACAGATAACAATTTGCTCGAAATAATAATGTTAGCAACAATGTATTCAAATATACACACTTATATATATACAAATATGTTATGAATGCTTCTATATGTGAACTGAGTGACGGCAATGATAGAAGGCATGGGAGGAAATAAGATTATTTTGTTATTAAAAGATATTCATACTACCAGTGAAATGGTATAGTGTTACTTGAAAGTGGACTTGGTTTGGTTGTAAATATATATTACAAATTCAAGGGCAAGCACTAAGAAAAGTTAAAAAATAAGTAACTGATATTCTCCAAGAAGAGAAAATGGAATCATATAAAATGCTTGACTAAAACCACAAAAGGCAGGAAAAAAAGTGAGAGACAAAAAAAGTGAGAGACAAAAAGTGAGAGACAAAAAGTGAGAGAACAAAACACAAGGGCAAAAATCAAAAACATTAACAAATATGCTAGGTATGAATCCAGCTATATCAGTTATCACTATGAATGTCAATGATGTAAATGCACCAATTAAAGACAGAGATTATCAGAGTGGATCAAAAAACACAAGTCATATGTTGTCTATATGAAGCCACTTTAAATATAAAGACACATACAGATGAAAAGTAAATGGATAGAGAAAAATATACCATGCTGACATTAATCAAAAGAAAACAGGAGTAGCTATATACTTTCATAATGGAGCAGACTTCAAAGTAAGGAAAGTTATTAGAGATTAAGAAGGACATTACATAGTAAGAAAGGGGTCAATTCTTTAAGAAGACATAATAATTCTTAATGTGGATGCATCTAACAACAGAGCATCAAACTATGTGGGGCAAAAACTGATAGAACTGCCAAGGAAAAATAGATAACTCCACTATCATAGTTGCAGACTTCAACATAACTCTATCAGAAATGGACAGATTCACCAAAAGAAATTCAGTAAGGACATCGTTGAATTCAACAACACCATCAATCAACTGGATACAACTCACACCAATACACTACTTCATCCAACAACAGCAGAATACAGATTTTTCTCCAGCTTACATAGAACATTCACCAAAATAGACAATATTCTGGGCCATAAAACATACCTTAACAAATTTAAAAGAGTAGAAATCATAAAATATTTGCTCTCAGACCATAATGGAATTAAACTAGAAATCAACAACAAAAAATAACTGGAATAATCCCCAAATAGGTAGAGATTAAACTACATACTTCCAACTAAATAGATCAAAGAAGAAATCTCAAGAAATTATAAAATATTTTGAACTAAATGAAAATGAAAACACAATTTATCCAAATTTGTGGAACACAGTAAAAGCAGTGCTTAGATAAAAATTTATGGCATTGAACGCATATATTAGAAAAGAAAAAAAAATCTAAAATTAATCATCTAAACTTCCACATTAGGAAGCTAGAAAAAAAAAACAGTAAATTACATTCAAAGTAAGTAGACGAAAAGAAATAAGAATTAGAGCAGAAATCAATGAAATAAAATGCAGGATATCAGAGAAAAATCAGTGAAACCACAATCTGGTTCTTTGAAGAAATTAGTACAATTACTGACCCTCTAGCTACATTAACTAAGACAAAAAGGACAAGTCACAAATTTCTAATATCAGAAATGAAAGAGGAGACATCACTATAGATCTCATGGAAATTAAAAGGATAATAAAGGAATACTATGAATAGCTCTATGCCCATAAATTTGATACCCTAAATGAAATGGACTAATTCCTTGAATGATATAATCTGCCAAAACTGACACAAGAAAAAACAGATGATCTGAATAGGCCTATATTTATTTAAGGAATTGAATCAATAACTCATCACATTCCAAAACAGAAAGCCCCAAACCCAGAGAGTTCAGTGGTAAATTCTGCCAAACATTTAAAAATTACACCCATTCTCTATAATCTCTTTCAGAGGATAGAAGCAAAGGGAATACTTCTTAACTCATTCTATGAGGCCAGCATTAACCTAATACCAAAACCAGACAAAAAAATTACAAGAAAATAAAACTATAAACCAATATCTCTCGTGAACATAAATTTAAAAATCCTCAACAAAATATGAGCAAATCAAATCCAAAAAAGTATAAAAGAAATTGTATGCCATGATCAAGTGGGAATTGTCATAGGTACACAATTATGGCTCAACATCCAAAAATCAATTAACATAATCCATCACATCAACAGACTTAAAAAAGTAAAATCATGTGATTATACCAATAGATACATAAAAATCCTTTAACAAATCCAAATCCCATTTATAATAAAAACACTCAGTAAAGTAACAATACAGGAGAACTTTTTCAACTTGATAAAAAAATTCTACAGCCAACATCATACTTAATGGTAAGAAACTCAAAGCTTTCCCATTAAGATTAGAACAAGGCAAGGATACTTTCTCTCACCATTCCTTTTCAACATCACACTGTAAGTCCTTGCTGATGCAAAAAGGTGAGAAAAAGAAATAATATGTATACAGATTAGGGAAGATAAAAACTGTTCATAGATGACATGATAATCTAGGTATAAAACTGAAAATAATTGAAAAAAAGAACAAGCTGCTGGAACCAATAATCAATTATAGCAAATTTTCAGGTAATATAAAAAAGTCAATGCTTTTATATAACGATAGTGAACAAGTAGAATATGAAATTTAAAACCATACCATTTACTTAGCACCCCTAAAAATGAAATACTTAGGTACAAATCTAATAAAATATGTGCAAGATCTATATGAGAAAAACTAAAAAACTGAGATGAAGGTGTTCAAAGAAGAACTACATAAATGGAGAGATATTCCATGTTCACTGGTAGAAAGACTCATTATAGCCAACATGTCAGTTCTTCCCAAGGTGATCTACAGATTCAATTCAATCCCAATCAAAATCCCAGTAAGTTATTTTATGGATAGTGACAAACTGATTGTAAAGTTTATAGAGGGAGGCAAAAGACTAAAGACTAGCCAGCACAGTATTGAAGAGGAAAAACAAAGTTGGAGCACTAACCTTATTTGACATCAAGACATACTATCAAGTTGCAGTAATCAAGATGGTGTTGTACTGGTGAAATAATAGGTAAATGTAACAGACAGCCACATAAAGAGACCCACATAAATGTATCAACTGATCTTTGGCAAAGGAGCAAAGGTAATACAGTGGAGCAAAGATAGTCCCATTCAACAAATGGTGCTGAAACAATTGGATATCCACATGCAAAACAATGAACCTAGACACAGACCTTACACCCTTCACAAAAATTAACTCAAGGAGTGTCTGGGTGGCTCAATTGGTTAAGCAACTGACTCTTGATTTAGTCTCAGGTCATGCTCTCATGGTCTGTGAGGTCAAGCCCCGCATTGGGCTCTCTGCTGACAGCACAGAGCCTGCTCGGGATATATTCTCTCTCTCTCTCTCTCTCTCTCTCTCTCTCTCTCTCTCTCTCTCTCCCTCTCTCTCTCTCTCTCTCTCTCTCTCCCCCTGTCCCCCACTCAATTTGCTCTCTCTCTTTCTCTCAAAATAAATAAATAAATAAGCTTAAAAACAAACAAACAACAACAACAACAAAATTAAAGTGGATCATAGACCTAAACATAAAATGCTAAACTGTAAACTCCTAGAAGGTAACATAGGAGAAAATCTAGATGATGTTGGGTTTGGTGTTGCCATTTTAGATACAACACCAAAGGCAACCCATGAAATAAATAGTTGATAAGCTAAACTTCATTAAAATTAAAAGTTTCTATTGTGTAAAAGACACTGTCACAAGAGAATGATAAGACAAGCCACAGACTGGGAGAAAATACTGCAAAAGCTCCATTTGATAAAAGACTGTTATTTAAAATGAAGAACTCTTAAAATTCAATAACAAGAACACAAACAACTAGATTTTGAAAGTGGACCAAAGACCTTAACAGAAGCCTCACCAGAGAAGACAGATGGCAAATAGCATATGAAAAGGTGTTCCACTTTATATGTCACCAGGGAAGTGTGAATTAAACAATGAGATACACTACACACTTATTAGGATGGCCAACGTCAGGAACCCTGACAACACCAAAATGCTAATGAGGATGTGGAGCAACAGGAACTCTCATTCATTTCTGGTGGGAATGCAAAATATACAGCCATTTTGAAAGACAGTTTGGTGGTTTCTCATAAAACTGAACATATTCTTACCATACAATCCAGCAATTGTGCTGCTTGGTATTTATCCAAAGGAGTTAAAGACTGATGTCTACGCCAAAACACAGATGTTTATGGCAGCTTTATCCATAATTGTCAAAAGTTTGGAAGCAACCAAAATGTCCTTCAGTAGGTGATTAGCTACATAAACTGTGGTATATCCAGACAATGGAACATTATTTAGTCCTAAAAAGAAATGAGTTATTAAGCTATGAAAAGACTTGGAGGAACCTGAATGAATATTACTAAGTGAAAGAAGCCAATCTGACAAGGCAGTAATACCGCATGATTCCAACCATATGACATTCTGAAAAGGTAAAACGATGGAGATAATAAAAAGATCAGTGGCTGCTAGGGTTGGGGGCAGGGTAGGGGAGAGATGCATAGGCAGAGAACAGAGGAATTTTAGGGCAGTAGAAATACTCTGTATGATATTATAATGATGGATATATATCATTATACTATTTATCCAAATCCGTACATAGTATAACACCAAGAGTGAACCCTAAGGTAAACAATGGACTTTGATTATGATGTGAAAGTAACCATTCTGGTGAGTGAAGTTGATAATGAGGAAAGCTTTGCATGTGTAGGGACAAGGAGTATATGGGAAATCTTGTACTTTCCTCTCAATTTTGTAGTAAACCTAAAACTGCTCTTAAAAATAGTCTTTTTAAAAAGCACTCAAATGTAGTTAACACTACATCAAGGTCAGTATCAGTAAACATTTTGCTAAGTGAAGTGAAATCCTGTTTATAAATATTACTTTGGAACCTTTTAAAATTCATATAGGTGACTGCAATGAAAACTCTATGTTCCTGTATCACCTAACATTGAATGTGGAATCCATTGCTCATATAAAAATCATTCAGGCCTATATTAATGATATGGAGTTTTGAGACCATTTTTTGGCAGAGGAATCAGTAGATTGAGAAGAGCTTATAGTTTTGCAACTATTTGATTTGTTAGCTGCTTATATTTTCAATATTACACATATTTTTCATTAAGCTAAGGATAACTAAAGCTAATGATCAGAATCTAAAAATTATATGCCTTTCAAAAATAATCTATGTTATATTTGTTTATTTGAATTTATAATGTATTTCTAAGGAAAGGGTTTTTTTTTTCCTTTTCTGATAAATTTGGCAGTGTGAGTAATGGGTTTTCGATATCACATTATTTATCATGTAATATTCTCCTGAATGTTGCTGAACTATGACCAAAACCAGGAAAAATAAATTGAAACAGATACTAATAGCAGGATAGCTTTATTCAATACATAGCTAAGAATGGGATGCTCCAAATTGCTTTTTCTTTTCTGTAATTTTCAATTTAAACGATGGCTTTGAGATCTAAAACTTTAGAAAAATAAAAATAGTATGTGATTTGGTAATGGCAGAGCTGTTTACATAATCTAGTGAAGAGAGACATGAAGTAATGAAATTTAAATCTCTTAATTAATGAGATGATGTATTCAAAAGGAAAATCAGAGTTCATGCAATAAATAGTTTTTAAAAGGCTTATTACCCAAAAGTTCCCTGGCATAACAGTCATGTCCAAATTGGAATAAAACACATAAATATCAGATGTGTTCCAGTATTTCTCAGTCCACACAGCACAAGGTAATTTAGAGACAGTGATAATACACTAACAATCTAAGATATAGTTTCTGTCCAAAATGTTTAACTCAAGACATATGATCCCCCTCATCTACTATTATTTGTTACTCCCCCTGACATTATTTGACATAGTATTTAGACAAATGTAATCACTTTGCTTGTATTGAAGAAGCTTCATCAAGGTGTTCTCAAGACTATGTATGTCTCCTTGAGTCCACAGTGCTGCTTTCTTTGTGTACCTGGCATAACTAACTAACTAACTAACTAGCTAGCAAGCCTGCAATCTGCATGAGTTGTTTTGTCTTCAGTGACTAATGTTAACTAACTCATGCACAGTGATCCAACCAGATGTCAGTACATCCAATTGGCTGAAAATATCACAGTTTTCTCTTCATCTGCCTGTTCCACAGAGACTGTATAGAGCCATCCTTAAGTGTCTGTCATTCTTTAGAGTGAGACCTCTTTGGAGACACTTCCATCCCTTAGATGTAACATTAAATTTGCTGGGCTGTTAGATAATGTTGATATTATTTTAATTTGTGGTTCATACAGATTTGTATTAAGCACTCACCTTGCAGAAAGGTCCAGTCTTTTTCTAATCTTCCAGTAATTTGGGTTGTTCATCTTCTAAGCCTTTCAGTCTCAATCTGTCAATGTAATTTACCCCTGCACAGTTTTTTAATAACTAGTGTAACTCTCTCATTTTTCTAACATTCCTTTCCGTTAAAAATGCCATGGCCTCATTCAGAGCTCACCTGTTTTCGGTCTCTGCAGAGCCATAGCTGTGTCATCTTCAGGCTCCAGTTCTCATTTTTGTTGTAACTCCAAAGTTTAATCCATGGCTTAAAGTTAGATCCTGAACATTGAAAACAGTCTCTTCATTTATAACTGGCTTACGCAAGAGAATCTCTTTTTTCTACTTTGAGATGCTTCACAGAGATCAGCTTTCTCAGAAACACTGTGCAGTGGACATGGTCCGGACTCTGCCCAGATCCTCTCAGATCTTTTTTATCCTTTATGAGCATCCTTCTCCCAACTAAGGCATGTTTTTGCCTCCAATAGCTCTCACCTAAGACTTCCTGTGGGAGGTTTGCTTCCCTCAAAAAAGGCTTTGCCTGATATTGCCGCCTTGCTTGGCTTTGTCCTTACTAGTCTGGCTTCCCTTACCAATTTCACCTGGGAGGGCTTCAGTAATAAATCACTTGCTCAGAGTCTGCTTCTGGGAATCCCAAAGTAAGTCCCCTTGCAAAAATAATCACACACTGAAATCTATTTTCAAGAGATGACAATTATTCTACTCCTGCTGCTCATTCCAGATCAATCCCTCTCCCAGCAGTAGCAGCAGCAGCGGCAGAGAAAAAAAAAGAAAAAAAGAAAAAAAAAGGAAGAAACTTACACCTTTGAAATTTAATCACTGTCCCACTTAGTATAATTTTGATATCATTTATTTGCTTTAAATTTAAAAAGCCAAAGGCACAAACTTTATTCCATATATATAGTGTGAATATAAAAGTACACTATTAGCCTTCAAATATAGTAAATAAATCACTATGTTGCATTTATCTTTTTTGATGTTAGTGTTCTTAGGAACTACTATGTTGCTGCATACGATAATTTATTAAATAAATCTTGATTCTGAGATCCCAATTTCAAAGTGTAGGATATTTCTCCAACTGTGTTAAAGTCACATGACTTTATACAGCTGTATTAGAAGACTCATGCAAGCAGACCAAAAGGGTAATATTTACGGAAAACATCTATGTTACTCTCATTGACAAGACAGAGACAGGAATAAATCATGTGTGCACATCCACAGACCCTACTTCTTTATATAGTCATTCTGGTTCTCTCAAGCCATTCTTTCCCATCTTTTCCATTTTTTTAAATTAGTAATTCTCCTTTCTAATAATTCATTATGCTACCTATAGCTCAAGAACACTGGAGTAATAGTCTGTTGCAGACTAAGAGTAATTAACTCAGAAAACTACCAAGACATATGGATCTATAAGACAGAACATTGTAAATATGAAAGTCACAGCATCTGCCAGCATGGTTTTTTAAAATTTGTAACTTTGAGAGTATTTACTGCTAATAATATCTTATATCTTTGTGATATTTTTTACCATAGCAACATTCAAAATATAAAATTAATAATCCTCAAAAACAATTATTGCTGTTGTGAAAATTATTTTATCCTAAGCTAAAGTAAATATAATCCTTTTTGCTCTGAACTTCAAAATGCTTTCCAAGTTAATGTTTCTGGTCCTCAAAACTTCTAGCTGATATATGAATAATTTAAAACTACTGCAAATGCAAGTGAGGCCCAGCAATAGGATCAAAACTTGAATACAGACTTTCATTTTTGTTTTTTTGTTTTTTTTTTTTTTTTTAACGTTTTTTTTTTTTATTTTTTTTTTTATTTTTGAGACAGAGAGAGACAGAGCATGAACCGGGAAGGGGCAGAGAGAGAGGGAGACACAGAATCGGAAGCAGGCTCCAGGCTCTGAGCCATCAGCCCAGAGCCCGACGCAGGGCTGGAACTCACGGACTGCAAGATCGTGACCTGAGCTAAAGTCGGACGCTTAACCGACTGAGCCATCCAGGCGCCCCACAGACTTTCATTTTTGTAACATCGTCTAAAAAAGAAGCTAACTAGTACAGGTTATAGCTCAAAACACTGAACTAATTGCAAAGAAACAATTTTCAAGTTATACCTTCTCTGTGTTAGGTAACTGTCAAAATAAACATGGCATGATTCTTTTCATCCAGGAGATCAATTTAGTTGGCAAGAGAGACATATATATAACAGATTCAAATACAATCTACAGCACCCTGCAATAGAAACAATTAACCCAACTTTGTGGAAACACAAAATGAGGAGCACTTAATTCCAAATGGAGGCAGGGAGGCTTAAAAGAAGACATGATGTTTGAGGTGAACTGCAAAGCATTATAAGTTCTTGTGATGTTTCCACTCATCAGACCCTGAAAGTTTTTTATTCCTGTTTGCATCTCCACAACCTAGCAGATACTTGGAGTGTATAAATAGTACTCTGATGTATGTTGAATGAGTTAGTGAATAAGATAATCAACCAATATTCTTATTGATATCTCCCAACATTCCTATCTTCCGTCTCTCTTAGCTCTAGTACTATTGTTAATGCTATTACTTGAGTTCTTTTCTATGAGTAAAAACTGAGCATGTAATGCTTCTCCTAAAAAGAAAGAAAAAAGAAAAACTTTACGTGGACACAAAATCCATTTCATCACTAAATAGTAAACACTTACAAATCTGTCCCAACCCGCTTGTTCACCCTCATTTTTTCCTGTTCAATCTAACAACCCTATACTCCAGTCAGGGCAAAATTTTAACTCTTCTGTAAGCATGTATTTTCACATATTATTCTCTTTGCCTTGAAGTTCTCGCCTACATTCAGGAATTAACTCTAACTCAGTCTTCAGCCTCAATTTCTCTGTAATGCCATGGCTTAGGAATACTAAGAAACCTATATTATGATTTCTGAATCAACACAAATATTTGCTTACAACTTAGAGAACTTATGTACAAATCCTTGTTTAAAACAGGTTAAGGAATGCCTGGTTGGCTCTGTCAGTTGAGCATTTGACTCTTGATTTTGGTTCCAGTCATGATCCCAGGGTCATGGGACTGAGACCTGCGTGGGGCTCTGCGCTGAGTGTGGAGCCTGCTTAAGATCCTCTCTCTCTCTCCGGAGCCCTGCCTCTCTCCCCTGCTGGTGCTCTCTTGCTCTCTAAAAAATAAATAAATAAATAAAATAATTTTAGACTTCTAAATATTGGGCTTTATTATGAACAGTCTGGCATGGGATTGTTTGGATAATACCAAATAACAGATAATTTCATTTATCATCTATAAAAGAACATGAGAATTAGTTGTTCCATGACTATTCCAAAATCTACTTTTATGATTTTAAATCAAAATGTGAATATTTATGAACAGAAACTTTTTTGAATCACTGGGTTCTACTCCTGAAGCCAAGACTACATTGTATGTTAACTAACTTGAATTTAAATTAAAAAAAAAAAAGACAAACTGTTTTAAAAAATGCCTTTCTAGAAAATAAAATTATGTTTTTAGTTTAGCCCTAATGAAAGTAAACATGCTTAACAAGCCACAAGAAATATGCTTTTTGTCTTCTTCAATTATAAATACTTTGATTGAACCGTGCTTTATAAGAGTTTTATATATTGAAAAATTAGATAAAATGTTCTATCCTTTAAAAAACAAAGCTGGTAATAAGCTTTATGAAAATACAACTCAACAAATGAGACTGTATGGGAATAGAAAGAAAATCTGTATTAAAAATGAAAACCAGAATATTTCTCTTAATATTGTACATTAATCATAGATTTAATGCATATTTAGGGTAATTTGGGAAAATTTCACTTTGTTTTTATTGTTTCTCTATGGGTTATGCATAATTATGAAGTTTAACTATAATTTTAATGTAATTTTCCCAATGACACACTTTATATCTTTCCTAATTACATTTGTAGCAAAATCATTTTCAGGAAACCAGCTTTCTGTGTCTATTCTATTACTCTTTACACCACTGAAAATAGACTCTCTTTTAATCACTTTCAAATATTCTTTACTTTTTCCCCTTAAATTACAATATTCCATTAGCTGATGGCACAGGGGTTTTGAGTACTTTTCAGAGTTTTGGCATCAGAGGTATCCTTAGCCATGCTTATTAGGCCTTAGAGAGTGCTAATTTTCTCATACAAAGGGAGTTTTGAGCTTTCATTAGGATGTTTCCCAGATGCTTTAATTTTCAGATACAGTTTAGTACAATTATGGCTGCTTTAACCAAGGTTATTTGAAAAATAATCTACATAGAGAAATGGAAAAGCACCAAGTAGCTGATAAGCAACCATAGTAACGTGGTTTAATATCCCATGTACCAAAGAGAAAATGTGTATTCTGTGATATTAACTATTGTAATTGCTAATACATCATGATTTAGGCAAATAAGTTCGATATTCTCCTAAGTCCTTGAAATTGTAAGCATTCTTTGAATCTGAATTAAAATGTAGCACTATTTAAAATGATGGGCACTTGAGAGGAGGGAATAAAAAAGTGAAAGGCCAAATATACCTAATTAAATAATGGAAAAAAGAGCTTATTAATATGCATATTACCAAGAGTCTGAATTCATTGACTGAGTTAAGACAAAATGTAGATTATAAAACATTATGAATGATATGTTCTAATTCCATTTTTTAAAAAGTGATAGTGAGTTTTGTCTCAAAAAGCTAGGAATATTTAGCCCATATCCAGCCCAAAGACTGTTTCTCTGGGCTAAATATTCCCAGTTCTTTTGTAACAACTTATATAAGTTCAAGTCCCTTCAACATCCTAGTCACATCTCTGGTTATATTCTGCCTGGATATTGTCCTGTGAGAGGTACAGACCAGGATTTGATAATTAAGGTATAGTCTCATCAGCTGCTTGTAGAAACATATTTCATCCTATATGAGGTAGTTTTCTAATAATGCAAACTAAGTTTACAAGGGCAACTTAGGCTGTCATTGTTCCTAGGGTTTTTCAGTAGGCGGAGGTAGGAGATATCAGTATTTTGGACAAAAAAAAAAAAATTGAATTTATACTGTATTTTAAATTCAAAGATTACATGTAGTTTTTACTCAATTTTACCTTCAATTTCAGAGGTGTATGTTTTTTCCCTCTAATGCTGAAAATCTTAGTTGCTGAATCACATTATTATGAATATTTATTTTCAAAATATCATGATGTTATTTTTAATAATATAATTACAAGTTAATTTTTTCTGTAGAATCTAATTTATTTTTTATAGCTACATAGCTTTCCATTCTAATGGATGTCCATAGCTTATTCTTTTTTCTTAGTGTTTATTTATTTTTGAGAGAGATTGACAGAGAGAGACAGAGCGCGAGTGGGGGAGTGGGAGAGAGAGGGAGACACAGAATCCGAAGCAGCTGTCAGCATAACGCCTGACGCAGGGCTTGAACTCATGGACAGTGAGATCATGACATAAGCCACAGTCGGACTCTTAACCAACTGAGCCACTCAGGTGCCCCTCAATTCTATTTTTTTTACCCTCCCCTGACCCCTATAGCTTATTCAACTCTTAATGAACATTTGAGTTTTTTTCTAATCTTTTGCTACAATAAATAGTACTGTAATGAATGCCTCCTGTGAAAATGTCATTTTCTATTTTAGCCAGTATGTCTTTGGAATAGATTTCTAGAAGTGGAATTGCTAAGTTGAATTTTGTATATACTTTATATATATTTAATACATATATATATTTATATATACTTTATATATATAAATATACATAAAGTGTATAATGTGCACACACAATTTTGCTTGATGTTATAAAATTTTTCTCCATTGTGTTGAACCATTTTGTATCCCTATCAACAGCAATGTATGAGACTGCTTGCTTCTCCAAAGTCTTGCCATCAGAGTACATTGTCAAGCTTTTGGATTTTTGCCCACATGATAAGAGAGTGAACTTTTATATAAATTCATTTTAATTCACATTTCTCTAATAATTGAATTTGAGCATCTTTCATATGTTCAAAGGCCATAAACATTTCTTTTTCTGTGAATTCTTTTTAAAATGTTTACCCCTTTAAAAAATTAGAGTTGATGGCTCTTCTCAATTCTTTGAGACCTCTTGTATAAGCAATAATAATCCTTTGTTGTTGTTGTTTACTGTGGTAAAATATATATAACATAAAATTTACCATTTTAACTATTTTTATGTGTACAGTTCAGTAGCTTTAAGTACATTCACATTGTTGTGCTGTTAACCAGCAACTTCACTCCCATCCATGTCCAGGACTTATTCATCTTCAACTGAAACTCTGTACTGATTAAACAGTAGCTTTCCATTCTTCCTCCCTCCTGTTTCTGGAAACTACCTTTCTATTTTACATCTCCATGAATTTGACTTCCCTAGGTACCTCATGTAAGTGAAATTGTGTAACATTTGTCCTTTTGTGTCAGGGTTATTTCACTTAGCATAGTGTCATATTGTAGCATGCGCCAGGATTTCCTTCCTTTTTAAGCTGAATAATATTCCATTGTATGTATGTACCACATTTTGTTTATCCATTTACCCCTCCATAGACATTTGAGGTTTTCCTACTTTTTTGCTGTTATGAGTAATGCTGCTCTGAACGTTCGTGTTTGAGTCCCTGCTTTTAATTCTTTTTGAGTATTTACCTAGCAGTGGAACTGCTAGATGATATGGTAATTCTATGTTTATTTGAAAAACCACCCTGCCTTTTCCACAGAAGCTGCACCATTTTATATTCCCACCAGGAATGCACAAGGTTTTCAATTTCTCAACATCTTTTCAACCGCTTATCTTATTTTATAATAGCCACCCTTATGAATATAAAGTGGTATTTCACTTGGTTTTTATCTTCATTTCCCTAATTAGTGATATAGAGCATCTTTTCATGTGCTTATTGGCCATTTGTATATCTTCTTTGGAGAAATGTCTGTTCAAGTCCTTTGTCCATTTTTTTTATAAATTTTTTTTAGTGTTTATTCTTGAGAAAGCATGAGCAGGGGAGGGGCAGAGAGAGAGGGGGACAGAGGATCTGAAGCAGGCTTTGTGCTGAGAGCAGTGAGCCCAATGTGGGGCTCAAACTCATAAACTGTGAGATCATGACCTGAGCCAAAATTGGACAGTCAACTGACTGAGCCACAATGGCGCCCCTGTCCATTTTTTTAATTGAGTTATTTTTGTTGGTGGTGGTGAGTTGTAGGAGTTCTTTATATATTCTAGATTATGAATCCCATATCAGTTATATAATTCAAAAATATTTTCTCCCACTTCATGGGTTAACTTTTCATTCTGTCCTTTGATGTGCAGAAATATTCAATTTTGATGAAATCCAATTTATCTATTTTTTCATTTTGCTTGTGCTTTTGGTATCATGTCCATGAAATCCTTGCCAAATCCAAAGTCATGAAGCTTTTCCTCTATGTGTTTTCCTAAGGGTTTTATTGTTTTGGTTCTTAGATTTAGGTCCTTGATCCATTTTGAGTTAATTTTTATATTTGATGTAAGGTAATAGTCCAACTTCATTTTTTTGCATGGGAAAATCCACTTTCCAGCCCTATTTGTTGAAAAGACCCTCCTCTCCCCATTGAATGGTCTTCACACACTTGTCAAAAATCATTGGCCATATATGTGAAGGTTTGTTTCTGGGCTCTGTATTCTACTTCATTAGTCTGTGTGTCTGTCTTGATGCCAGAATAAAGTTTTGTTTGTCGTGCAAGTGGCAGATATTTATTTCAGTTTGTCATTTGTCTTTTTACTTTGTTTATAGTACTTATCTTTTCCACGCAAAAGTTGTTTAATTTTATGTAGTTAAATTTATCACTGTTTTTATTTATTTCCTTTGTATTTTGTCTCATAGGAAAATTTCGCTGCACTTTTTTATTTTAATTAATTTAATTTTATTATTTTTTAATTTCATATGTATTTGATGTATTGATGTATTGATGTATTTATTTTTAATATCATTTAGTGTCAAGCTAGCTAACATACAGTGTATACAGTGTGCTCTTGGTTTCAGGGGTAGATTCTTGTGATTCATCGCTTACATACAACACCCACTGCTCATCCCAACGTGTACCCCCCTCAATGGCCATCACCCATTGTCCCTTCTCCCCCCCCCCACCCCCTGCCATCAACCCTCAGTTTACTCTCTGCATTCAAGAGTCTCTTATGGGTTTGTTTCCTTTTCTGTTTGAAACTGTTTTTTTCCCCTTCCCTTCCCCCATGGTCTTCTGTCAAGTTTCTCAAGTTCCATATATGAGTGAAAACATATGATATCTTTCTCTGACTTATTTCACTTAGCATAACACTCTCCAGTTCCATCCACGTTGCTGCAAATGACAAGATTTCGTTCTTTCTCATTGCCAAGTAGTAGTCCATTGTATGTATAAACCACATCTTCTTTATCCATTCATCAGTTGATGGACATTTGGGCTCTTTCCATAATTTGGCTATTGTTGAAAGCTCTGCTATAAACATTAGGGTGCATGTGCCCCTATTAATCAGCGCTCCTGTATCCTTTGGATAAATTCCTGGTAGTGATATTGCTGGGTGGCAGGGTAGTTCTATTTTTAACTTTTTGAGGAACCTCCACACTGTTTTCCAGAGCGGCTGCACTGGTTTGCATTCCTACCAACAGAGCAAGAGGGTTCCCATTTCTTCACATCCTCACCAGCATCTGTTGTTTCCTGAGTTGCTAATTTTACCCACTCTGACTGGTGTGAGGTGGTATCTCAATGTGGTTTTGATTTGTATTTCCCTGATGATGAGTGACGTTGAGCATCTTTTCATGTGTCTGCCTATACTTATAATGGAACATGCCCATGGTTTCATTTGTGCATGAATAACACTGTAAGGTTTTCAGAGAAAGGGTTGACCCCTTTTGGTAGAAACATGATAACACACCAAATTGATAAAAGACTATACAAAGACTGCTGGTCAAGTTAGAATGTAATCTTCTGCTTAATAGTAATGGAGATAACCATAATGATGAGGAGGATGATAATGATAATAAGTATCGAATGAATGACTTCATATTCTGTACAAGGCACTGTAGGAAGTCTTTGTATACAGTTAAGTATAGGGAAAAAAGAAAAACTCAATTGTTAAGAGCTTTAACTTTGAAGTTATATAAGCCTGAGTTCAAATACATGTTTTACTAGATTAGTTCCAAACTATCACTTACAGGTGGTGTAACTTTGGGCAAATATCTTACATTCATTAAGTCTCAATTTTAAATGTGTAGGGTGGGAATAATAATAGGATTTACTTCATGGACTTGTTGTAGAATTAAATTAGATAATGTACATAAAGTATTTAGAGATTAAAATTAAGTATTTAATATATATTAACTACTGTTAATAAAATTAGTACTAATTATTTCATAAATTTCTCAGTTTATAAATAAGATTACCAAAGCAATGAGAAAGTAGATAAAGTCAAATAACTAATAAGGTCAGAAGTGGGATTTGAACCTAACCTTTGATCTGTTTTTACTCCAAAGTTCCTATCTCTCTATTACATCAATTGAAAGTCATTTTCACATGAATGTTGATTTTTAGAAAAGCCTACAATAGATGGACTTGGTTATGAAGAGAATTGTCTTCTGATTAGAAACAATGGCAATTACATAAGAAACTTAGTGTATAAAAGCATAATGCCTGAATCCATGATCTTTGCCTCTCTTTCCACAAATTTTAGAGCTGAGAAGTCAGAGAAGGTAAGGACTGAAAAGGTGTCACCAGAGTGAGTAATTAAGATCCTATGGTTGATTTCTGAGGCAGAAATCATGGTATGTAGGGTTTAGGAGTGAGTGTATTTGGCAACAGAAGGGCTGGCATGGTGGCTAAGATTAGACAAGCTTTCTGGGGCATAGCAGGAGTTGGGAGAAGCCCCAGCAGGGAGGCAAAAGATGGATGGTGTGGAACATTTATTGCCCGTGACTCATATTTCCATAAAGGGAAGAGAATGTCCAATCTACTCTCCAGGAATGGAAAATTATGGGAGGAACATTTTTAGCTTATCTCTCATCCCAGTAGATGAGTAACATATTTTTAATTAATTTGGAAGAAGGCTTAGCCCCTTTTCCCTGTAAGCTAGCCTGCAAACCAAGTGCAGACAGGGTATATTCTAGGCTGCTATGATAGGACACAATCCCATGTAATAAAGCTATTCGCCCAAACAGCTACAGACACATTTCCCAATCAGCTTTATCAATAATGAAGTTAATGTTTTGATGTGTATTTGTCCAAACATGAAAGGAGGAAAACAGAGTGTAACAGAGGTCAGCAACAGGCAGAAATTGAAGCTGATAGGTGGTTGGCTTTAGTAAGTTCTAGTAGTAGTGATATAGGCAGAATCTAGTTCCAGGTTGGAGCACTTGACATGGAGATTTGAAACTGGGAATCTAAAGAGTGAGAGTTGCTTCCTTATGACTAGATTTAACCTAGAATCTAAGCACAAGCTCACTCCCATAGGACTGGAATTTGTGGCCTTAGGTGTGAGGACTGGAGAGATTCCACGCATCAAAACAAAACAAAACAAAAATCAGATAAATGGAGATAACATGTTGATTGCATTTTTGAGAAACAAGATACTAAATGAAAAGCCAAACATAAAACAATAATTTATAAAGTAGCCAAAAGGGTTAGGAAGAGGATTTTCTAGGGTCTGGGAAATATGACCATACTTATTGAGCTCTTGAAAAGGGCAACACTGCAGATACAAGATGGTAAGAGAGGAAGAGAGGAAGAGAGGAAGGGGGTAGCCTTGAGGAAAAAAATCACATCCGAGAAAGAATGGGGAAAAAAAAGAGAAAATAACTAAAAGAAAAGGAAACTTCTTTCTTTTTTATTGAAATTCTAGTTCATTAACATACAGTGTAATGTTAGTTTCAGGTGTACAATATATTGAATCAACAATTCCATACAACAGCCGGTACTCATCACAAGTGCACTCTTTAATCCCCATCACCGATTTCTCCCATTTTCCCACCCACCTCCTTTTGGTAACCATCAGTTTGTTCTCTATAATTAAGAGTATTTTTCCTTGTTTGCCTCTCTCTCTTCTCATCCCTTTGCTTGTTTTGTTTCTTTAATTCCACATGAGTGAATGCCATTTGCAATGATGTAGATGGAGCTAGAGAGTACTTTGCTAAATGAAAAAAGTCAGATAAGGAAAATAAAATTTTATTTTTTAAAGTTTACTTTTTTATTTTAAGAGAGAGAGAGGCAGAGAGAGAGAGGGAGAGAGAAAATCCCAAGCAGACTCATGCTGTCAGTGCAGAGCTCCACATGGGGCTCCATCTCACAAACCGTGAGATCATGACCTGAGCCGAAATCAAGAGTCAGACACTTAACAGACTGAGCCATCCAGGTGCCCCAGGAAAATTAAATTTTAAAGAGAGGAGGGAAATGGAAGGAGTTCTTGTTTAGATGGAGGAAGGATAAGAGCTGAGGGTGATGGTGTGGAGTTAGCACATTTGAGCAGATGAAATGGTGTATAAAGCTATGAAAGAGGGATTGGCATTAGTGGTCTAAGTGATACAGATTAGAGTAAATCCATGGTGAACCTACTAAATTCAGTTTTGCCATTTTTATTTTGGTATGTTCTGTTGTCCAGGATAAGGAAGCACAGCAAAAGATGGGATGGAAATTGGATTAAATAAATTCAGTACATCAAACACATTTTAACATTTCTTTCTTAATAATTATGGATTTTAAATAGCTGTTCTCTTAATATGGTAGTATAGCGCTAAATATATAAGTTATAAAAGATAAGGCTGAACTCAAAACATACCTGGGAAGTAGTTTGTTTGGTTTGTTGGTTTATTTTATTTTATTATTTTCTTTTATTATTTTTTAAATGTTTATTTATTTTGAGAGAGAGAAAGAGAGCAAGTAGAGGAGGAGCAGAGAGAGAGGGAGAGAGAGAGAGAATCCCAAGCAGGCTCCATGCTGTCAGCACAGAGCCCAATGTGTGGGACTTGATCCCATGAACTGTGAGATCATGATCTTAGCTGAAATCAAGAGTCAGATGCTTAACCAGCTGAGCCACCCAGGCGCCCCTGTTGGTATATTTTAAAACTAAATTCAGTATCTCAGATTACAAGTGGAGTGCTAATATTTATTGAACACCTAAGAAATATTAGACATTTGCTTGGGCACCACACAAATATGTAACTTGATTTAATTAAATATTCCAAGGTTCTGGATCATTTATTTAAAAATTCTGGATCACTTATTCAACAATTGTGCATCTACTAACTGCATACCTCTGCAACATAATATAATAAACAGTACATAGTTCTTTCTCTCCTTTATCTTACACCCAGTTGTGCCAGTAATACATGAAACAGATTAATCACTTTAGCAACATTGAAAGGGTAAGTACAATGAAGTATCACTATGTTTCACAAATTTTCAGAGGAATGAAGAGCATGAGATGTTTTTGGAATGATGGACAGGATTTTGATGAAGTGGAGAGGAAAGGCTTGGATATTTCAGACCACAGCTGTTGCGTGCTAGAATGACCACAGTACATAGGTCTAACTACTTCCGGGAAGTAAAAGAGAAAGTTTGAATCAGATACACTGAGATTCAGAGGCTGGGTGGCAGGTGAGAGGGCTGCTTGGTGCAAAGAGAGAAGAGAAACATATCCCTGAGAGTCTGCACCACGGGTTCATCTGATAGTTGTAGCTCCTCTAGGTTGTTTTGGACATGAAATCCTGACTATGCCATTTTTTTTTTATATAGTGTTCTATGAATATTATTCCATCATAAGGATTTTCTTTTTTTAAAATGTTTATTTATTTTGAAAGAGAGAGAGAGCATGAGCTGGGGAGGAGCAAAGAGAGAGGGAGAGAGAGAATCCCTAGCAGGCTCCGTGCTATCAACACAGAGCCCAACATGGGGCTCAATCTCACTACCATGGCATCATGACCTGAGCCAAAATCAAGAGTTGGATGCTCAACTGACTGAGCCACCAAGGTACCCCATAAGGATTTTCAAAACATGAAGTCTGAAAGAGTCAGTGTTGTCTGTAATCATTAATGTAATTCCCTCTCCCCCAAGCAGTCCTCAGCTGACCTACCCATTAGTGCAAGTTAAACTGGAAACTACTAACTTTGGAGCAAGCCACAAGGCCTTCAAGTAACCTAGGATTTTTTTTTCTTTTTTAAATATTAAACTATACTAAATAAATATGTAGCAATTTAAGTTTTTAAGTTTCTCTCCTAGAGCCAAAAACTGAGTTCAGATGTTTTTAGTCTTTATAGCTTTAAAAGTAGCTAAGGGGTTGATACCATTTTATTATGCCTCTTAAAAGTAAAAAAGAAATAGCCTGGTAAATTTTATTTTGACAAATGGTTGAATAAAACCTTCCAGAATATATCCTATAACCCCCAACCTACACAAGGTCAGATAGAACACCATGCTGACTGTGAGAGAAAGCCTTGGACAGTTGCACGAGTTGTAAGAGGTCTCAGGAGTCAATGTAGGCCAACTCACTTCCCCAAATCCTTGTATCTTCATGCAAGCAAAGCAGCTAGATGGGTAGGCTGGCCCATGCTGTCACACCTTTTGGCCCACACTTCCCACTACACCTAACATTTCAACAGATTCACTCATTTAACAAAAATACTTATGAGCAGTCACTCTGTGCAAGCTATTAGGATACAGTGTAAAAAAAAAAAAATACATGTGCTCTCTGCAGTCATGCAGCTTATAACCGAGCAGGGAAAGCAGATGTTAAGTAACTACAAGGTTAATTATTGAACTGTAAAGATGCTAAGTGCTCTAAAAAAGTAATACGTGGAGCTAAGAGAATGACCTAGTCTGGAGGACTCAAGGAAGTCTTGAGTTGTCCAACTAAGGAATGCTACACATGTAGCAATTTATTGCCCCATAGAGATTCCAGAATGTAAAGAACAAGAAAATTATCAACAATGTCTCATACACTCTCATGAGCACTTTATGAATCTTTATCTTCATAACCTCCCTATGAAGCAGATGCTATTACTATCATCATTCTCATTTCATATGTGGGGAAACTGAGGCACATAGAGGCTAAGGAACTTGTGTATGGTCACAGAATGACATAATGGCTTAGCTAAGATTTGGATTCAGATGCTCTCAACTACCATGCTGTGATGCTTCTGTTCCATAGTCCATATAAAGCACAAGGGAAGAAGCAAGCACATCAAGGTATAAAATATGCTAGGATTAGCTTATGTACATTTGTCTTCTGCATCCAGTAGCTAAATTCAATCAAATCTAAGATCATAAAATCCATCAGAAATCAAAATGGAGCTGGATAATATTTTGATATATGATTTACATTTTTTTCTCACCTATTTTTTCCTTTACCCTTTCCATATTTAAGCCAATAGCTGGCTCTGTGCTCTTATGCCTCAGGTATAGGAAGTTGTCCCTGTCCTTTCTGGCTTTTCTTTCTAAAAACAAAACAAAGCCCCTAGAAGAACTTCCAGTGCTTATAGAGGATGCATTAGGAAGAAAATGTTTGCAGGAGCAAACTTTTGAAAAGAGTAGAAGGAAGGAAAGTGCTTTCCCCAAGGAGGGAGGTCCTGGGGCAGGAGTCAGATGCAGTCTTCTGGAAATGTCCAGGGAGGCAGAAGAGCCTAGTGTGGAACAGCTTCAAGTCATAGGTATGACTGTCAAGGAAGGAGAGCATGGTAGCATCAGAAGGCCATCACACTGGAAAGGACGGAGCATGTGGAACGTGACAATGAGCATGAATTCAGTAGGATCCAATCAGGATCACTGTCTTCATCTGTGTTCTGGTGGGTGTCTCCTCCCTACCACCTGGCAACATCTCAGAGAAATCCTATAGCATTTCTGGACAATTTCAACCATAGCTACAGTCTCCTAGGTAAGCAACAGGCCTAACTTTAATTTCCTGTTTTGACTAAAGTTTTTCTTCTGTCAGGTGAGGTCTGACTCCAGGCTTTAATTAGGTACTAGGAGTAGGACAGGCAGGCTGTCCCTACTGCTGTCTTCTAAACTTCAACTGCTGACACCACCTTCTCTTCCCTCACCCCAAGGTGGAGCAGGAGGGCTGAGTAGAAAGAGCAAAGGCCTATTTACTCAGAGGTCACTGTTCGTAGTTCTGTCAGATGTAGAGTCTCTCTCTTAGGTTATATTTGCAGATTATTTACATACCCCTCATTCAAGGAACTCTAGTCTGGACCTTTCCCTAGTGGATACCTTCCAAACGACCTCTTACCATCCCCTGCAGCTGTCGCCTTCTAGTGGTGCACACACAGCCTCTTTCTGCTGGGGTCCTTGAGCTGGCTCAAACCTGGCTCCCCTGTGGAGTTCACTTGCTGATGTGCAAAATCCCAGAACAGTGGCACATTTAGGGAAGGGGAAGTTTCCAAGAGAGGTGGAGGTTAAATTTCCTCACAAGCATGAATGATAGAAAGTCCAGAGTCAGAAATTAAGATGACTTATAGAAAATAAATCGATATTCATTGCATTTCTACGTTTACAGTTTGAGAATCACACCTGCTAAAATGGTAAGTCCCTTATATGAATGTTGCCTCTGGAATTGTGTAACACATGGCTCTAATCATCTATTAGTGTATGCCAAGAAGTTGTTGCCTATTACAATACATTTCCTTGGACTTTTTTGAAAGTTACATAGGAGAAGTCAATTGCCATTGTCCTAGGCAAAGTACGAGGCTGAAGGAACAATTTACTTTCTAACTAATTTTAACCACGGAAATTATGGTATACAATGAAGAGTACCTTCTGGTTTCTCATTCAAGATTAAAAAAAAATTTTTTTTTTAATTTATGTTTGATAAAGACAGAGAGACAGAGCGTGACTGGGGGAGGGGCCAAGAGAGGGAGACACAGAATCTGAAGCAGGCTCCAGGCTCTGAGCTATCAGCAAAGGGCCTGATGCGGGGCTCGAACTCATGAACTGCAAGATCATGACCTGAGCTGAAGTTGGACGCTTAACCGACTGAGCCACACAGGCACCCCCTCACTCAAGATTTTAAAAACTGTCTTCTTTTAAAAAGATATTCATTCGCTAAATGTTTATTCTGCTCCTACTGGATACAAGGGCTACAGGATTCAAAGAAGACTATATGGTTTAACAAGTAGAAGAGGATATGACATGTCGCAGATACTGAAACAGAAGGGAAAATATGATAAATGCCACCACAGAAGAGGCAGGGACAGAAATCTCAGTGGTTCCCAACCAGAAACCATTTCAACTCAAAAAAAAAAAAAAAAATGTGTGCTCCTCATAACAAGAGTGAAAAACAGTCTTCTTTAGTAGAGCAATATAGAGGAAGACATTTCTTTCCCTCCTCTCCCCACACTGGCCTCCCTCTTTCCTCTTTTGTCAGTAGTAGCTCAAAATCCTCAAGTCACTGCTAATCACTAATTGTCACAAAGTTGACTTCTGTTCACGATCCACTTTCTAGATTTTATCTTGTCCTTATTGTGGCATCAGGGGACCATCATGTTTTGATAATTTTCTGTTCCATTGATCTTCTCTTATAGTTTTCAAAGATAGTTACCAAGAAAACCTTGTATTCTGTGCTGGGGAGGAGAAACTGTTAGCTGGGCATTTTTACCCAGTATTAACAGTTCTAAAACAACAAAATTTCATACTTAAAAGTATATGATGCTGTTGTGTCACTAGATTCCTCTTTATCACTAAAGAGGTATTAAATGTTGCTGGGTCAACTCGGACATGCTTAGTTAACGGGAAAGAGAGAACAAAGTAAATAAACCCACGTAATGGGTCTGCAAATTAAAAGGAAGGCAGCATGGTTGGGAGTCTCTCAAGAATCACACGTCTATGTGTTCTGCCTCTCACTCTTTCTGACTTGTCAAACCTTTTTGATTTTTCAATTACACATCCCTGAATCCTTAGGAAGGTAACAAAATATAAGCCTCTCAAATCTGTTAAAATTCTCAAAAAAAAAAAAAAAAAAAAGAAAAGAAAGAAACAAAAAGCAAGGAAGATGGAACAGAAACAGAAATGGCTGTTCTCAGCTCCCAGAACATATGTTCTGGGAGGATGACATAGTTTTGCAATAATTTCAGATCAATAGTTCATTCTATTCTTCCCAGGCTCATCCCTCAATTGGTTACGAGTTCCTTCATAATCATACTCAAGTTCCCTAGATGTCCATAAATGCTTCTTCAGTGAAATTGACAGATAAAAACTCTCATTCTGTAAATGTTTAAAAACACGTTTGATAAACTAATTATGTATTTCAGATATGCTAATTTTTCCTGATGAAGTAAATGTTAGACATGCAGATTTTAAGCCATCATCATTTCCATTGATTACTGACAGAAATATTAGGGATCCCATAGTGTAGAATAAAATTAAACGAAACAACTTCAAATGGATGGAGGAGGGCATTTTGTCCAAATATGAATCATTTTATTTTAGTGAAACCTATTACATATATTTATTAGTCATTCACATATCCCCTGCACACTTATGTGCTAGGCAAAGCAGAGTGATGGGCTGAGAAATATCCCATGCTATTGTTCTCAATGGTAATTAACATCTAAAATCTTGGAAACAGTGCACTGAGTGGGCACTAAACTGGGTTAGATGTGATAGCTGGCAACATCAGCCAGTGTGCAGTATATTTGAGTGGGAGTCCTATTTCTAAATTCCATTCAAAGCAACCCTCTCCTCACAGCAAATTACATCTCTTGATTCCTTCATTTCTCTGGCATTAAAGATTGGGAAAAATGTTTGGGAAGAGAGTATTGGTGAGGATTCTCGAGATCTCGTTTTACCAGAGCTTTCCATGTCATGCCACTTTATAATTAATGCATTACCAAAGTAGTTCTTAAACCCATTAGGGCATCCCTTGCCTTGAAACCTTTAAAATACCTGAGGATTCTAGTATCTCCCTAAGGTGATGAAAGTAGGGTAGAGATACTCTATATCACTGTCTGCTTACTTTTTGTAAATGTCTATACTTGCATTTATTAATTTTTAATAGTTAAACCTGAAGCCAAGAATTTTGACTTAAATTGTAAGAGTAAGGCAAAATAGGACCTTCTTAGCTAAGCACAAGAAAAATGGAATGTTCTCGATTCTGGCTACATATTAGAATTATCTAAGAGATTTTTTTTTTTTTTAATACTGCAACCTTGGTCCTATTCCAAACTGATTAAGTCAAACCTATTTAGGAGGCTTGGAGATCAGCATTTTACAAAGTTATCCCAATGTTTCTGATGTGTAGCTAGAATTGTGACCACTGGAAAAGATAAACCAGCAATGATTGAGAAGCGGATGTGTCTTACAGCTGTGGAAGACTCTGGGAAATAGGACAAAAGTTCCACTTGGATAATAATGGAATTGCCTCAGGAGCTGTTCTGTATAAAGGGAGTAGTGTGGAGAACCAATAAGAGCTGGATCGAATGAAGTACACAGGTTTCTAAAACCACTAAGTAAGAAGGACTTGGTCTGGGATGGGGCTGAATCTGAATAAAAAGATAATAATGCCCAGATACTCTCTTAATCTAAGACACACCCTACTCTGACTCTGTAATCACCAATCTGCAGAATAGTCAACAAACCCTACATTCAAAGAGACTTTGAATTCCTAAGGAGAGATATGAGAGCAAAAGTCGCATCAAATGAACTATTTATTTAAAATTTTTTTGAATGTTTATTTACTTTTGAGAGAGACAGAGAGAGAGAGAGAGAGAGAGAGCAGGGGAGGGGCAGAGAGTCAGGGACATACAGAATCCAAAGCAGGCTCCAGGCTCTGAGCTGTCCGCACAGAGCCCGATGTGGGGCTCAAACGCACTGTCTGAGAGATCATGACCTGAGCTGAAGTTGACACTTAACCGACTGAGCCACCCCGGCACCCCTCAAATGAGCTATTTATTAAGTACATGGCCTTTGCGGGATATTGTGGAAGATATAAATAAATATAAGACATGGTCCCTGCCTCCAATGAGCATATTTTCAATGGGCTGGACAGATCAATTGTGATAATACTCATGTTACTAATCATCGCAAATTTTCACTTTTGAATCATTCTTCTTTATACTCTTCTTCACCACAACTTAAGAGCTATTTAAAAACAGTCTGTAATTGGTTGTCATGTAGTGGCTCAGACCATAAGGACTCTGCTTTTAGAGAAGGAAGAGGACACTATGGATATGACTCACCTAGGAGAAGGCTTCATAGGGGCTTAGACCCAAGCTGAGTTTGATGGCTGAATTGGGTGTGGGTAAGTGAAAGGAGGCAGTTCTTGGTCCTGGAGATGTCTTCCCTGGTGTCACTGTGGTGTGTGGGGGAAGTCAGAGACATGAATGGTTTGCTGATGTTCAGGAGGCCTCAATGCCTTCCTGGTGTGCACCAGCATTGCCAGGAGAGGTGATACCTCACATGAGCAAACTTCCACAAAGGGATAGGTAATCAAACCTCTGTCCACACTGCCACACCATTCACGGTGTGCTCTGTGATCCATGCACGCCCATCACCATAAAAGCCTCCATGTCCTTTTACCAAGTCAAAGTCATTGACGTTTTAACTAAAGGAAGAGCATCGAGTCTGAACACCTAGTTAGATACAAAATAAATGGTTTATTGTTATCATACCAAGCATATGACAAGATAATATTTATGTTTCTAGACTTCATGGCTACCCCGTGTGCATGTAAGTTCATGCTCTGGGAGAGGTTAGTTGCCATCAACAAGCTTTATCAAGAATGGGATAACTGAAAGGAATCAGAGTATGAGGACTAAGTGAAACAAGAGCGGCCCACAGGGGAGGCGGGGTGCCAAGAGGAAGAGGGTGCACTCAAAAGCCAGTGGGGAGACAGCCGGCAAATGCTGTCGGCTCCATGGTTTTCCTGAGAACTGTCTTTGTAGGATTGGTCCGGGAGTTTCCCTAGAGCAGCAGGATCACTGTGGACAGTGGTGGGAGCTACTCTGTGAATAAGAACCACTGACAGGAGACCCAGGAACGTACAACTTTTAAAAGTACCACAGATGGTGCTAATGTGCAGGCACATCCTGTTCTAGAACAGTTCTCCCAAAAGAGGCCTGGAATGGATCACTGGAGGCCCACCCACCTGCAGTTTGATCTTAGGCACCACAGAAGTTACAGAGTAAAGAATTTCAGGGTTCTAGACAGTGGTCATCAAACTCCCATGTGCATAAGAAAAGCCTGTTAAGTGAAAAGTGGGTGCCAGACCAGAAGTTTAGGATTCAGCATGTCCTAGGACTAGGCTGAGAACATGTGTCTTTCATAAGCTCCTCAGAGGATCTTGATACAGGTGGACTGAGGACCACAATTTGAGAAACGCTGCTGGCATGTTGCCAGGGTGTGGCTCACAAGCCATCTTGTGTATGACCGAGGGCACGCTGGCTGGTAGAGAACTCAGATGACCCAGCATGCTGAGTCCTTCCGGGGAAGTGTTGGGGACGACACCTCCAACCCCTTCTTCTCCACCGTGTGTAGCATGAAATGAACGTTTGTATACACCGCTGGCTCTCCTCACTAAGAAAAGTGTTCCCCTTTCCCTCCTTTTCTTTGTAAAGAAGGTAAAAGTTGGCCTCTCAGGTAGATCAGATTGAGGATGGACCAGAGAGTTGTCAGCCGAGCAGAGGAGAGGGTTATTTCACAGACCTGTGGAGGTTTTCCTCAATTCTTATTTGATTATGCTTCCATGTAAGGTAATTTAAGTTTCGTTCCAGAAAGTTTGTTTTTTTTTTTGAATGTCAAAGTAGATTACTGTGAAGGCAATTATTTCTATTGAATATTTTTTTAAATACCAACAGTAAAGTGACTTGGAATGTACTAGTAAGAAACAAACACAGCCATTTAAAAAAATCTTGCAGTCTTCATGACAGGTAACAAAGGGCTTTTAAAATTTATGTCTTATTTATATTGTGTGCACGTATTCAATGTGCATAATTAAGGATCCTCTGAAAAACCTGTAAAAAAGAGAAAATTAAATCCCAGTAGATGGCACTGTTTGCTACTTTTTACAAGTTAATTCAGTAAGGAAACATTCCCCTCACCCCCAAACCTATTTGTTTTTACAATAATATAAATCCAACCTCCATTTTTAAAAAGCATTACTTACAAGGAGCCCGATCATTATGTCCTTTTCCAGACTCACATTGAGTAACTCTGTCACAATTTATTAAACAGAACAGTACTTAAGGATTATTAATCATGTCTGAGAGTAGAAAGCATTTAACTTGCTCCTTTTCTTTCACTTGCTGCCAAGATAGCTGTATTTCTCCTCCCCACTAGTCCTCATATACATTGCAGATACTCTGTCTTCAAAAACTATGTAGGTTAAAAATCAATTTCAGGCCAGAACGGCACCTGTGTTTCAATGAAATTATGTTTGTATTAGGATTACACCTAGTTCTCTCACTTCATTTTTTTCAAACAGTGTGTGACACATTATGAACAAATACTTTATCGTATTTTTTGACACGAGAATGAACTAATGTGCAGTTAATGTAGGTAGGTCACTGGAATCAGAAGGGGCACTGGTATGGTGCCCTAATCCTATGACCTCTAATCCTATGACCCTGGGTGCCCAGTTCAATGCATGATCCACAGTAGCTACTCAGACTGTTGTTTATGTTGTTCTATTAAACTTAATCTCCTGGAATCAGGGAGGCCTTATGCAAAACTTTTAGAACTTCAGAAACATAAATTCCATTATCTCCATTAGCAATATACTTAGTCTCCACTCTCCCCCCACCACCCCCATCAACCTAAGTGATGCTAATTTACTGTGTTTTCTGATCATCAGCATCAAAGGTATATTTTAAAGCTTCTTGGGCTTTAGAGGCACATAGAGGCAATTCAGCAAGCACCATTTACTGTTGAAGGTTAAAGCAACTGTACCCTGTAATCTCCTACCCAGCTGCCAATACTAATTTAATACAGAAAGGTGAACACGTGGCTGAAACATTTAGCACAGTATCTACTTTCCCCATCTTGGTTTAAGATTATGAAAATTATCTATTATCTACAAAAGCTAGTATTTCCAGTTAGTGATAGTTTCCCAACATCAGGGCACTAAATACATCCAAGTGCCAAGGTATTCTATGAATGAAAATTTTATGTCTGTAAGCATTCAATTTGATTAAAATTCAGAAGCAGAGCAGAAAAAGATTAACAAAATGAACAGGAATATTCAGAAGAAAGAAAAATACCACCCAGAAAAGAGAAAAGGCAGAGAGGAGGGGAATCACCCTAACAACAACTTGAATTTTCTATATTTATCCATGTGTATTTGCTTCACTTGGTTGTCAATTTTAATTGGTCTGCAACATGCTGTGGTTCTAATGTATTCAGAATTTCAATTGTTGTTTCTGTCATCTATTATAGTATCCCCAAATGCAGTCTATTCCTAGTGAATAATAAGGGTTTCTCTCATTATAGAAATAAATAGCTTATTAAATCTACTGGTAGTTTTTATACCTGATGCCAGAACTGTTTAAAAGTGCAGAGAATGGGAAACTATCTCTTCCACAAGTCATATTTATTTTACTAAGAGTAAGGATGATTTATCAAGGTCGGCCCAATGCTAATTAAGATTTTGCAAAGGTTAAGCCAGGTATATACCAAAATGTCAGAAGTTCACTACTGATACTCCTGTCTTTCCAATGCAATTTGTGTTTTGAATGCCAAGACTATTTTTAAAAAGGAAAAAGCATCCTGCTGTGTGTGTGTTTGCATGTGTGCAACTACACAGATACATATTAAACCCTGATGGTTTTAAAATTTAACAGCCCACAGGATATACTGACAAAGGTATAGACCTTGGAGGAACACAGATCTGGATTCCTGGATACATACTAATCATTATTAGTCTTCTTACCTTGTAAACTTACTTAACCTTTCCGGAACAGAACTTTGTCATCTATAAAAAATGAGAATAATCATGCATGCCCTACAGAAAGTGTATTTTATCACAATACCTGAGATGTAGGAGAGGCTCAATACTTGATTAGAAATTAGAACAAAGGTGAGCCCTGAAACAACTTCATATACGAGAATCTGGCTAGACAACAACTAAAAACGAGTTGTTAATTACTTTTAAACACAACCTTAAGAGAAATAACAATAGAATCACTTTTAAAAGCATGTATTAGTATATTTGAAGTTTAACAAAAATAATGCTGTACAAAACACATTAAGTAGAGTGAAATATACTGTAGAATTAACAGAACACCAAAGGGAAAATCACGATTCTGTTGCTCCTAGGCCATTCATTTGTTCATTCCTATTAATAAAAATGAGTTCCTCATCCTTGAGTAATACCTAACAAGTATTTTTCTCTGTTTTACTTTGAATAGGACAGGTTAATAGATATTGAGGTTTGTTAATTTAGCTAGTGTCAATATGTATGTATGTATATTCTTTTGCCCTGTTCAGAGACATTGCTTAATGTGTGCCTAATCAGTACATGGAAATTAAGGTCAAGTACAATAAACATAAAGAAGACTTCAGGGAGTTAGACCCACTTTCTCCTGTCATTTTCTCTGATGTCTCTCAGATCTCTCACTTGATAGGAAAAGTTGGGAACATACCTAAAATTTCAGGTTTTATTGAAGGGTTAATGAAATTGAACTAGCACATGTTGATACTGGATTCGCTAATGAATCCAGGGGTTGTATATTCTATAATACTCAAAATGTTATTAGAATATATTACTATAAGTTATTCATTTTAAATAAGATTTTCTTCTAAGAGAAATAGTTTCATGTTTTGTGGATTTCTCTGGAAAATGAAGAACTGAACTGAGGACAGACATAAGGTTAGCTGTAATTCAACAATATGTGTGTTTTATAGAGGCTGTGTGGGTGAGAAAGGATTGTTGGTCTGTTGAGTTGGTTTTGATTCTAAGAAATAAGACTTAGTGAGTTCAACCACTGGCTTCCTTGATGAACCATTTTGAAAAGATAATTAGCCAAAATGCTACTAAAAGACATCTGCAAAATGACAGCATACATAGAAAGGATGTCGAGGATGATGATTTGGTCCCTAAACTAGTGCCCATATCAAATGTGTGGAGTCATTTGATTCTAGCACCACTAAGTAAAGACACTCTACAACTACTATATGAGCAATGCCTTCGGTTCAAATCTGGTCTAGCTAATTGGATTACTGACTGTTTCCTGCCACATCTAAGAAAAGTAGCCACCGTGTGCACAGCCATTCTCACACCCTTCCCTTCATTATTACTGTTCCCCAACTCATTTACCGCCCAATCCAGCTTGTGTGTTTCACACTTTTCCAAAGCTCAATATAGCACACAAATGTCTTAGACCTTCCATTTGCCATTAGCATGAACAGAGAACATTCATAGCAGACTCTCAATTGTAAGTCTTGTGTGTCCTCGTATCAGTTTCTGATTTCTGGACATCCCTGAAGATTTTAGATATCACATACTTTCGTAATGAAATGAAAGGTTAGACGTATACTTTTTTAGGCCCTTCATTTATTGGATTTTTCAGGTTATAGCTGAGTCTATTAGAGAGGTAGTATGTAGGGGAGCTGCTGAACAGAGGTAGCAACCTGGAAGGAGAATGATAGGACGGAGAGTGGTACTGAAAACTGGCATCACAAGGGTCACTAAATGAAACAGAAAAGTAGCAATACAGAATAGTTTTGTGGGTTGAACAGCGGTCTGGACCGCAAGGACATCGGGACTCAGTAATTAACTCTTGAGTCCTGCTGATAGAATAGTCATAATATTAATTAATTAATTAATTAATTAATTAATTAATTAAACAACTATTTCTGAAGCACTTGTTGTGGGCCAGGGTCAGAGTTAAGTGCTGAGACCCCAAGGGAAGAAAATAGATAAGCTTCTTGATGCTTCTTGACATGCTCACAGACCCAGCACGGTTACTGCTATGAGGTTCCTGCAGCATCAGTTGAGAAGACCACAGGGCAGAGACTGTGCAGGTCTGGGTTCCCCTCCAGCTGCGCTGCTGACTTGCTGAGGGGTCTTGGATAAGGCATTTAACCTCTTAGTCTCACTTTCTGCCTTCATACAAGGAGGCTAACAGTAAAGCTGCCCTCTCTAGCTTCCTCACAATGTCGGTGTGATAGACAAACGAGATAATCGATATGAGAATGCTTTGAAAATTGTAGAGTACCCATTTTATTTTCACCTTTCTATACACAGAAATAATAATTTCCACCTATTCACCTCACATGGATGCTGTCGCTTCTTGGCATCTATTGAACAACAATGCTCTCTCTCTGATTTACAAATAGAATTAGACAGAGTTCCTGCCCTGTGATTTTAAACTAGGCAGACATGCATGATAAAAAGATGCGAAAACATTCAAGATAGACAATGTTGTGTGATGATCATTAATGTGTTTATAAAGGGCCAATGTGGTTCTTAGATGGAAAAATGCTATCAGCATTTTTCATAGTCCTTGGGATATTTGCTTACTGCAAAAATATAATCCCAATAATATAAACCAAGAGGAAAGGTACGGGAGGATTGAAAAGAAATAAAGTTGTTTTAAAAGAAGGGGAGGGGCACCTGGGAGGCTCAGCCGGTTAAGCGTCTGACTTCAGCTCAGGTCACGATCTCACGGTCTGTGAGTTCGAGCCCCGCGTCAGGCTCTGTGCTGACAGCTCAGAGCATGGAGACTCCTTCGGATTCTGTGTCTCCCTCTCTCTCTACCCCTCCCCCACTCATGCTCTGTCTCTGTCTCAAAAATAAATAAACATTAAAAAAATTTGTTTAAGGGGCGCCTGGGTGGCGCAGTCGGTTAAGCGTCCGACTTCAGCCAGGTCACGATCTCGCGGTCCGTGAGTTCGAGCCCCGCGTCGGGCTCTGGGCTGATGGCTCGGAGCCTGGAGCCTGTTTCCGATTCTGTGTCTCCCTCTCTCTCTGCCCCTCCCCCGTTCATGCTCTGTCTCTCTCTGTCCCAAAAATAAATAAACGTTGAAAAAAAAAAATTTAAAAAAAAAAATTGTTTAAAAGAAGGGGATAAATAACATGATGTGCTGAACACCTTACTACATGCTTTGTACCAGGCTGAGTCTTAGATGAGTGAATCACTGGTGTGAGATGAACGAACAGCAGCTCACTTTGCAAATGCATTCTTTAGTTTGCTCTAGAAACTATGCCAAGTAAATTAGTTCATGGTTGACTGTGTTACTATATTTAGCTTTGAAAATATTAATATTTTAAAATAGTAACAACTGTAGTAATACCCTCCAAATGTTTTAGCATTTATACGATGCCTTAGATTTTACAAAGTTTTTATGTGAAAAATTCAATTTAATCTTCATAATAGCTTTGGGAGATGAGCATTACCATTTTCTCTAATTTAGAGATGAAAATACTGAGCAGGAGCTGGTAAAATAATTTACTCAAAGTAAGACAGTAAGTGGGAGACGCATGGCTTGAACCCAGGCTTTCTGACACAAGGATATATTTTCCATCTTCACTCCTCATAAATAAATCAACAGTCTACAACAAAGCACCGTCATAACAGGCTAGGAAAAGAAAGACCTGGAAAATAAATTAAAAAGCAAATTCAAAGCATGGATTGAATTTGGAAGCATCGTCCCTTGTACCCCTCATCTTATTCCACTTGTAGAATTTATAAGTCAATTGCATTGGTTTCCAGAGTGATGCAGTCATTAGAAGGATTCTGTGAAATGGTAGTTCTGGGCAAACACTGCCTTCTTAAGGAATGTCAATTAAACCGTGAAGGTTTAAAATTTTTTTTAACGTTTATTTATTTTTGAGAGAAAGAGACAGAGCATGAGTGGGAGAGGGGCAGAGAGAGAGGGAGACGCAGAATGGGAAGCAGGCTCCAGGCTCTGAGCTGTCAGCAAAAAGCCCAACTCGGGGCTCGAACTCACGAGTGGCGAGTTCGTGACCTGAGCTAAAGTTGGACACTTAACCGACTGAGTCACCTAGGCGCCCAAACTGTGAAGGTGTGATTGTGATTATGGTTTTGCATACCTATAGTACATATTTCTTTCATATATTTAAGATGCTCAAAAAAAGAGCCTTGATGGGAGATTTACCAAAACATTTAAAGCATTTATTTTATTTACATCCAGCTATAAGTAGTAATGTATAACACGGAATCTGAAAAGAGAGTAAAAATGGCTTTGAAAAATATAAGACAAACCCAAAGTCATAATTGACATTTCCACTGTAAGAATGAAACAACTTCCTAGTTAACTGTATTAATGACAAAGCTTATACGAGTAAAACACATACACATTCACATAATTATGCATGGTTGTTAGCAAGACGTTAATGATTCCCTGGAAATTCTAACAGTCTTCTAGTCCAAGAACAGATTACTACATGGCAGTTAAAGTAAAAGACAACAACTACTACATTAACTCTTGGGGTAGGGTCTTAGTTCAGGCTATTACAGAATAACACTGACTGGGTGGCTAAAACAACCAACATTTATTTCTTGCAGTTCTGAAGGCTAGTCAGTCCAAGATCAGGGTGCTGGCTGATTCTGGGGTTGGTGAAGCCTCTCTTCCTAGCTTGCAGGTGACCATCTCTTCCATATACCCTCATAAAGTGGAAAGCAAGCTTTTGTATTTCTTCTTGTAAGGACATTAATCCCTTTCTTGAAGGCTCCACCCTCATGACCTTATTAGATGTATCCTCCCAAAAGTCCCACATCCTAATACCAATAACGTCATTTTAGGGGGTAGGATTTCAACATGTGAATTTGGGGGGGACACATTCCATCCATAGCAGGTAGACTGGCATATCATATTCCCTCTCTCCCCACCCTCCTACAATAAAAACAAGATCTTTAACACGAGATCTTTTACCACGTAAGAACAAAATCTTGTTTCTTCTCTCCCAGACTACTGTCTCCATTCTAGAAATCTAAAATGGAGATTATCTCACTAAAACAGCGGCTAAAGTCCAACTGCTATTTATTTTCATTTTTCCTTCTATAATTGTCATGGAATAAAACCATTAAAATGTATCACAATAACATCTTGGTCTGGCTTTTCCTATTCTACAGTATCAGAGAATCATCTGAGTAAAAGAGTACTTGAGGGGTGCATGAGTGGTCAGTCGGTTAAATGACTGACTCTTGATTTCAGCTCAGGTCATGATCTTGCGGTTTGGGAGTTCAAGCCCCACATGGGGCTCTGTGCTGACAGTGTGAAGTCTGCTTGGGATTCTCTATCTCCCTCTCTCTCTGTCCCTCCCTGCTCACATACTCTATCTTTCAAAATAAATAAACATTAAAAACAAAGAGTACTTGATTAATCACTAATGTCTGGATTTAGTAAGTACTGTATATAAACACTTTTATTTAGACCTGTTTATAAAGAGCTTCATATGGACATATATAAAAGGACAATTCCACTGTCTTTCTTAACTCAATTTGGATAGAATCACTTTATCAGGAAACTCTTCTTCATACTTTGATTATAAATCCCTTATATGCCCCAGATTAAGAAATATAAATATACACATGTTCCATGTGAAAACTCTTGGAGTATCTTAAATATGAAAAAGAAATTCAGTTCATTTATTTCCAAAAACTTGTGATTTTTATGATAGGAAGCACTGAATGTTTCAGGCTGGATCACATAGGATGTAACCCTTAATGAAACCTTCATGGTCTGGGGCTTGGTCCACAGTTTTGCAGTTTCAAAAAACGGAGTAGTGGTCTGGCCCTGAGGAACGGATTCGTACTAGCTGAAATCACAAGAAACTGATTCCTTTCAGGGTGAATATGTGGTATGATGTGAAGGGTGAGCAGAGTTGATCAGGAAGGAGGAAGGTCAGATGTATGCCTTTCTGCTTGGGATGCTCTTTTACAGATGTCAGTGTATCTGAAAAACTGAATTCCAATAAATACTTTATGTATTCAGAATACAGTCTAGACATGGGAAGTAAGTAAAGCGAGACTATTTGTATTGAAAAATAGATGTTCCCAAGTCTGTGAAATGGAATTCTCTTTGGAGCGGAGGAGAAGCTATGATCAGTTGCACTGATAGAAACTAGAAGGGATAACTGACATTTTGAAGAAATGTAGAGAAAACAGACATGTGAACTCAAAAGTCCATTTGGTGGTGGAGGAAGGTATGCTGGTCAGGGTTCTGCAGAGAAGGAGAACCAATATCTATATTTAAAGAGATTTATTGTAAGGAATTGGCTCACATGACGATGGAGGCTGAGAAGTCCCAGGATCCACTGTGTGTAAGCTGGAGACCTAGGCAAGCCAGTGGTGTAGTTCTGGTTGGAGTTCAGAGTCCTGGGAATCAGGAGAACCAATGGTGTCAGAGGGAACAAATTCTCCCTTCTGCCTTTTAGTTCTATTTGGGTCCTCAACAGATGGGATGATGCCCACCCACTTTGGGGAGGACAATCTGCTTTCCTCTACTGATTCAAATGCTAATCTCATCCAGAAACACTCTCATAGACACATCCAGAAATAATGTTTAGCCAAATATCTGGGCACCCTATGGTCCTGTCAAGTTGACACATAAAATTAACCATCAAAGAAAGTAAACTCTATATGCCCTTAGTATCCCCCAGGGGCAGGTCAACATTAGGAAATGCTTAGTGTTGTCTCATTGATCATCACAAAATGTTTTAACAGTTAGGTATTAAACTACCCCTATTTTCAGATGAAGAAACGGAGGCCTAGAGAGGTTAAGAAACATACCCAAGCTTACTCAGAGAGTGACAGACCTGTGACTTAAATCTAGCTTAATCTGATCTTAAATTGCATATTTTTATTTTTCTATGCTAACTATAAAAAGCATTCTAGTGATTCTAATTTGTGAAGTTTAGGTTAAAGGATATAAAACATACCATATTTTAGCAGAAAGTAAATTAAAATTATTGTTGCATTTATTTCAATTTTTCTTAGTTCCTCTGGTCAAATGTTTTTATTATAATAATTCAAAGGCTGGTTTTTGAGAATAGAGTCAAACAAATTTAAAGTGCATAGCATCCATCCCTTGGAGCTTCAACCAAGCCATGTATCACATACGAGGATCATTTCATGGCTACTCAACTCTCAAGGACTTGGTTCTGGAGCACTGGCCTCATCCTGTCTCCCAGTCTCAGATTTTCTGTTTCTGCCCTCACCTTACCTTTCAGATTTAATGGTGTGAACATGGCATCTTATGACATCTGGCACAGGAAAGAATCAAGGTAAGTAATCATGTGCAATAAGGGAATACCTTTCTAGTTGCTGAAACTCTCTCATTTGCTAAATTTGATGGCTCTCTCCTTTGATTAATGTCAGACACATGCTATCAATTCTTGGAAACTTTTTAATACATATTGTTATTCCCTGTATACAATTTCTAAGATTATAGCTTGTCTCGTATGTTGCATTTTATTATCTCATTATTTTCTTTTATGAGTTGTACATACAATGTTGTAACTTATTTACTTAAAACTTCTGTAATTCACAATGTAGGGCATATATTTCTCAGAGAACTATATGTAATTAATCTCACCTCGTTTTCTTTTTTCTTTCCTTCTGTCAGTTCTTTAGCGCTCGTTTTAAGTGCGGTGGCAGAGGGCCTGGTCTCTTGGATTTGTAGGGGGACAGATTGGGTTGTGGTTGTTTTACTTTGGGAACCTGTAGCCTCCTGTACAACTAGCGAACCAGCAAAATTATAAACAAACATTGTTATATGTTTCATTAATAATGATAGCTTCTGGGTAAAATAGTGAACATGCTCAATTGCGAAAGTTGGAGATTCTACTGGAATTATCGCTGGCATTTGCATTGCGAAGGACTGTTTATAGACTCCTAAAAGCAAAATAAAACAAACTTCCCAAATTTTGCCTGCAGCAATTGACATAAAACATGAACTCAAATAATTCACCACTACACAGACCTTCTGTTGAACCAGTAGATGGTCACTCCAATGCACACTCTGGTTACTTATTGAAATCAAGAATCTTTTTTGCTCCATCAGGGAATGCAGTACCAGATCCAAGGTCAGAGCTGGACCTCATCTTGGGGGTGGAGGATAAGTAATGCAAAGCACCCACAGAATGGCCAGAGGCCAAGGAGCAGGGCTTGTGACTCCAGATCACGTCAGCTCAAGGTGAGACTAAGTTTTTAAAGGGTCATTAAAAAGGACTCATTGTTAGAAGTGTTGAAAGTGGGGAAATAGGAAGGGAAGTTTTCTTTTTAAAAAAAATTTTGTTAATGTTTATTTTTGAGACAGAGAGAGACAGAGTATGAGTAGGGAAGGGGCAGAGAGAGAGGGAGACACAGAATCTGAAGCAGGCTCCAGGCTCTGAGCTGTCAGCACAGAGCCCAATGCGGTGCTCGAACCCACGAGCCATGAGATCATGACCTGAGCTGAAGTCAGTCAGAAGCTCAACCGACTGAGCCACCCAGGCACCCCAGGAAGGGAAGTTTTCAAAGATGATTGGCTAAAATCCTGTTTAAGCTGCGTGATGAACAAAGGGCCCATCTTGGAAGAAAAGTGTATGAAAGGAAAAAACAAAAGAGAACAAAACTCTTGAACTTTTTTGTGAACCGTTTTTACTAAAATGCTAGTATGCATTTAAATGGCTGAACATTGACTTGAATCACTTTTTAAAGAATGAATCTATGCAAATAAAATGTCTAGAAGGGTATATACCAGAACAGTAATGGTGACTGGTCCCTGAGAGGTGATGTAACAGCAATTTTTTCTTCCTTATACATTCTGCATTGCCTTTTTTTTTTTTTTTTTTTAACCCAACGAACACATACACCACTTTCACAGTTAAGGGGAGGGGGCAGAAAACAGTGAACTATTCTTGATTTAAAAAATTACTATTGGTATTAATTTTTAAAATAAATGTTCACATAGGCAAGTTAGGGCAAACAATCACTGGGAAAGGAGAATCTGTGTGACTGAAAAAAACAGAGACTAATTAAAAACAAATGAACACAAAAGCCTGGGTTTTGCAATAGCAGTAGAATTTATAGAATTACAGCACCTCTAGAATTATGGAACCCACAATATCCTGCATGTGTCTGTTTCTGCCAACTTTTGGTTGTCTGTGGTTTTCCTAAAATATCCTTGGAAGGGACTCCCAGGAATCATCAAATCATTCAACATTATTTGAGTTATCTTCTAACAAAAACCTCCAAAATTTCCACAGGAGCCTCTCATTCATGTACGTGCTCCAATTTTCTGCCACATACATTTTTAAAAAAATTATTATTTAGATCCAAGATTTCACAGAGTTACTTAGCTCCTACGATGTGAGGGATCCTTTCTCACATTATTTCATGTAATTGTCTTAACCAATGAGTCAGTTATTATTATCCGCATTACACAGGAGGGCCACCTGATGCTTCGAAAGTGAGTTGCCCCGGGTCTCACAGTAAGCTGTCGGCCAGAATAGGATTGAACTTAGATCTTATGACTTGGTGCCCAGTACTATTTTTATATGATGCTAAGATGCCGGAAAAGTAAAAAGATATGATTGATGTTCCTGCTTTCCCCACATGAAAGCCTCTGGGGTCCTTGGGGAGGCAGGCTATGTAAAATGTTCAACACGTGGATGGTTGGGCTTTCCACAGTTCTAATTTTGTGACTGGCTTTCTGTCTGTGCCACTGTATAAGTGGGAGGGGAATTCATGGTAACACTCTAACTACTGGAAACTTCTTGTTTCCTTATGTTGCTGCTTTTGTACTCTTCATAATTCTGTCATGAATTAAGTGAAGGAGTTGCAGTTTTAAAAATTATATTAACCAAAAGTAATTCTGTGTCAGCAAGCCAAAAGAAACCGCGAAGACAAAAATTAAGAAGTTTTGGGGCGCCTGGGTGGCGCAGTCGGTTAAGCGTCCGACTTCAGCCAGGTCACGATCTCGCGGTCCGTTAGTTCGAGCCCCGCGTCAGGCTCTGGGCTGATGGCTCGGAGCCTGGAGCCTGTTTCCGATTCTGTGTCTCCCTCTCTCTCTGCCCCTCCCCCGTTCATGCTCTGTCTCTCTCTGTCCCAAAAATAAATAAACGTTGAAAAAAAAAATTTAAAAAAAAAAATAAAAAAAAAGAAGTTTTAAGGAGAGTCCTTAGTAAAATATTATGTTAATAGTACGTTATGTTAAATAATAAATATTATAATATTTATTTTATATTTATATTCTATTCATTTATAATTTAAAATAAAATATTATATAAAATTCTCCAAGAATAGACTGCTGGGTCTCTGTAGATCTAGGCTTTTCAAAATGCGTGGGTACCCCCCTAATTCTTTGATCAATGGAAATATTAGCTCTAATATATCCTAATCAATTCCACTTTGCCCAGGGATCCTGTGATAGATAATCCATAGCTGCCATTGCCAACATAGTCCATTTTTTCTTGCCAGCAATTTTATTCTTATCTCTAATCTAAAATTCAGAATACAGCAATAAACTAGCTTTTTATATTATACATCATGCAATAGTCTAAGTGATTATTACTAGGGGTATATGAATATAAAAACATGCATTTAGACATAGGTCGCTAATAACCAATTTTCAACGGAATGGTTTAACAATTGGTTTAAAAAGTTGTATTAGTTAATTCAAATTGAGGCTTGTTGTATCTGGTCAAGTGCTAAAGTGTGCTTATGTTAGCTTTTTTGTTCCTAAGAATAATGATAGCTAGATGATAGGCTTTAAAGGCAGAAATAGATTGCACTTTATACTTTTTGGTAAAAACCACAGCATAAAGAACAGAATTAATTATGAAGTAGGTACTCAATAAATACTTGCTTGGTTTCCTGATTTGTTTATGCATCTTTTTGGTGTTGACAATCAACTAAATTACCAGGTTAAAAATAGAAATGAGGATATTAGTAAATCTACCAATTCATCTCTCTATAGCTGTAAATCTCAATGTGCAAAGGACGTATGTTAGGGATTCCTTACCTCAGCTTCAGAGTGGATTCCCTTAACTCCTGAAATTTTACTCAAATATGTTTTACATCTTCAGGGGAGCCTGGGTGGCTCAGTCAGTTGAGCGTCCAATTTCGGCTCAGGTCATGATCTCATGGTTCATGGGTTCCTGAGTTTGAGCCCCATGAGAGCACAGAGCCGACTTAGGATTCTCTGTTTCCCTCTCTCTCTGCCCCTCCGCCACTCACTCCCTCAAAAATAATCATTAAAAAAATTAAAAAAAATTGTTTTTACATCTTCATATGTTCACTTTCCTGAGGAGAGGATACATAGCTTTCTTCAGCTTCCAGGAAATCCATAACTCTATCAGAAACTATTAAAAATGGGTGTTATTTAATATATTCACCTGTACCATAAATGTCAGCACTGATGATGACAGAAACCTATCTACTTTTGCTTGGAATAAAGTATAACTTTTTTTTTCTCTGTTTTTGACTTTCTTAAAGATCTTTATTCAGAATTAAGCACCGTAAGTAGTACCTGGAATAAAGCAACGTATAAAAGCACGGATGCAAACAGGATAGCTCCTGTCTTCTCCTTGTTCCCGAGTGACACTCTGTACCAAAGTGGCACTTTGTGTCCAGGTGCAGGTCAAGGTTGTTTTTTTTTTGTTTTTTTTTTTGTTTTTTTGTTTTTAAATCATATAAAGTTCTAATGGACTAAGTGATCTGGGACCTGATTATGGGGGGAAATTACCTGTCTCCTTATGCATGCTCACAACCATTTAAAATCAACAGCAGCACTTCAACTAACGGTTCCTGCCACCTCACTTCAGAGAATGTGAGGCCATATGCTCCCAGCAGCAGAAGTTGACTTTAGAATCCATGATACATCTCACACCCAAAATTTATGGGTTCAGAGGTAGAAAGCTTTTTCCTTTTTTTTTTTTTTAATTTAGACTGACAGAATAGATTAGTTAGCTGTGGTCAAATCAGGTTAAAGTGTTTCTCTACCTACTCCACCTTTCCCCAGTACTATGTTCTTAAGAAAGTTAATGTTTGACTAGTGTATTGCATTGTTGCAAATTGAAAAAAGCAGTTACTGTTAAGGAGCATGCCCTTTTTAGGAAGAAAAATAGGACCTTTATGATTATGCTATTGATTCAGTCCTACTTATGATAACATATAACAGTGAATCTCTCAGCAGCACATTTTATTATTATGTAGTGTTTAAGTAGCGTGAGGGCCTATGGTTTATGGCATTTTGATCCTGGCTGTCCCTCCAAACTTTTATCTTTAAGTGGGTCATAAACACTATATATCTTATGTTGTTATCTTTTCTGTTGTTTATCTTTTAAGTGAACATAAATTAAGATTGCTATAAGCCTACATTCTTATTTAAAAAAAAAATTTAATGTTTATTTATTTTTGAGAGAGAGGGAGAGACAGAGCATGAGCTGGGGGGGGGGGCTGGGCAGAGAGAGGGAGACACAGAATCCAAAGCAGGCTCCAGGTTCTGAGCTGTCAGCACAGAGCCCGACACGGGGCTCGAACTCACAAACTCACAAACCGTGAGATCATGACCTGAGCCAAAGTCGCACACTCAGCCAACTAAGCCACCCAGGCGCTCCCATTACTATTTTTAAATGTTGGCTTCTTCTCAATGCATTTATTTTTACAAAGAGAAGACTGCCCCCTTTGGTGGTCATCAGAGAAGTTAAAACTTGGTTACATTCTGCATCCCAAGACAAGCACTTGGGAAGCCTAAAGGCATCTCTCTAAGGAAAACAAAGCTTTAAAATTATTTTGCAAGACTTTGACTCATACCTATTTTAGGTTGGCTGTCAGGAACCCATTTGGGGTGTCAGGAGTTTTTCTGCTCCTCCTGTAAGTTCCAGAGCTTCCTTTCAAGTAGAAGTTTTAAACATATAGGTGTTCTACATAACAAAAAAGCACCTGGCTTCTTAAGAAGATTGTAAACTGAGGGACAGAGAAGAAGTTATTTAAAAGGACCCCCACTAGAGAACACACTGGCAGCACCCAAATAAATCCATTTTAATTGTCACTTTATTTCAACTACATTTTAAAGCTGTGATATCATGAGTGGAGAGGGAAGCAGCTCATACAAGAGCCTGAGTTCAAAGAAATTGAAATTTAGCATGGAATGTAAAACTGAGGGCTTTTACTTCTTTTTTTTTTTAATATATGAAATTTATTGTCAAATTGGTTTCCATACAACACCCAGTGCTCATCCCAAAAGGTTGAGGGCTTTTACTTCTAAGAGGATGGTTGCGGAAATACCAAGGGTGAAGGACGTGGGTTTGGTGCTACAGCAGAAATAGTCTGGGGTGACCTTGCATTGGTCAGTGTCCATGAAGTAATGCTCTTTATAAGAGAAAAGCTTGTACCCGACAAGCTAGTAGAAATGTGCATTTCTCTTAAAAGTTTTTATTTTTTTCCTGTCCTTCTGTTCTAGAAGGGACATTATAAATTGCTAATGAACAGTGACTTTCACATTTTAAGAGATTAGATTCCCCCAGGACTAAAATAAAGTGTGCTTTAGCCCTCTTACACACAGGATATCCCATTGGATACCCTGCAGAGTGCTCTCTTCTTGCACCCTTTGGTAAGGCTGCACAATGGGTCACTACTGTCTGTAGTCTTTTTTTACATTGGGTCTCTGGCAGCCAGAGGGGAAAATAGTCACACACAGGGAAATGGTGCAAGTTAAAATCAAGTAAGCCTAGTGGGGTGGTAATGACTTTCCCATCATCCAAGTCTTTGCCTTCAGGATATGTGAAGCTAAAAAACAATGTCACTCATTCAACGTTTATAGAAAACACACAATGTACGAGGTACTGTGCGAAGTACTGGAGGGCATGCGAAAGTATGCAAAACACAATCCCTGCGTGGAAGAATCCCGCCAGGAAGGGTATTTTCAAGTATTACTCAGGCCTTATGATCCTTCAAGAAATTCTTGGGTGAATAAAATTGCACTTCTAATTTAAAATAAGCAAGAACTGGAAAAGCAAGAAATGGAAAAGACGCTATGTCTTTTAGGAAGAAGGTATGTAAATGTGTCTAAAATTTTTATTTCTAAGGTATACACAACGTGGCTTGGATGAATGAAGGAGTATGGGAGTTAACAGGCCAAGAGCGGCGCCAGGCTGGCCACAAGGGCCCCTTCTTGGCCGAGCCTGACTTCAAAAAGGCGCTGCTCTGATCCTGCACAGTTAGCTGAATCCGAACAAAGAGGCGACCGGCACTTTTACCTGGGAAGTGGATTAACTTTGAGGAAAAGTGGCCTCTGAGGAGGAAAAGAGGCAGCATTCTACCTGGAGTAAGAAGCGCCTTCCCTTCCCCCCGGACCGTGCAAGCTCACCTCCCTCCCGACTGACCTCACCCTTGCTCCCCGCCCCGCATCCCTACACTGGCGAGGCGGTGGGCCGCGCTCGGTGGGGTTCCACCGCCCACTCCACGCCCGCCGCGCTTGCACACGCCGACTCCCGCCGGTAGTCGGCCACGTGCGCCCGGGTCTCCGATCGGCCCACTAAGGGGCCGAGCGCCTCCAAGGTGGCAGTGGTAACCGTGGTGTCCCGATTTCTGTCCCTCCGCGCTTAGCCGAGAAGTCCGGACAGCGGCGGCGGTGGCGGGAGAGAGCGACTCGGCCCCTCCCTAGAGGGGGCCGCGCGACCGAGGGCTACGGGCACCGCCTCTGCTGCATCCGTGGCTGCGCGCTCCGCTCGGCTCAGACCCGCTCGGATCCGGAGCCCGCGCGCGGCGCTGCCTTCCCTTCCCCCCTCTGCCGCCGCCCCGCGGGCAGCTCCCCCCGGCGAGACGCACGTTCGATCCTCCTTCGCCGGATTTACGGATTTCCGGGGGCAAAGAATTTTGCCTCAGTCCCTACCAGCATCTCTTGGCCTCTCCCCCCCTCTCCTCACGACTCCCCCACCCCGTGGGCGCGCGCGCGCGCACACACACACACACTCACACACACTCACACTCGCAGGCGCGCGTGCGCACGCCCGCGCGCCCCGAGCCGCGGAGTCTCCAGCAGATCCCACTCTCTCGGGCGCCGCTACTCACACAGGCTTCCAGTCGCCACGGGGCGTCCTCTGTCTGCGGCAGCAGCGGCGGAGGCAGCACAGGGAACCGCAGCTGCAGCCGGGCCGCGTCTTGCAGCTTCGTGTCCGGGACGGAGTCCGGGAGAAGCGGACGAGGAGGACGACAAGGCGAGGAGGAGCCGCGCCGCGCCCAGCGCCCGGCTCCCGGCTCCCGGCTCCGCCGGCGGGCTGCCCCCGCTCCCGGTATCGCGGATCCAGGTAAGCAAGCAGCTCCGGGGCCCGCAGCATCCCTGGGGTGTCCGGGCTCGGTGCCGGGATTCCCCGGTCCCGCCCCCGCCATGGCCCCGGGACGGAGGCTTGGAGGGGAGTGGGCTCCCGGGAGGGGGAGGGGAATAGAGCTATAGGTGAGGCTGGTGGGGAGGGGTACGTGGAAGCGTGGAGGCTTCCGCGCAGCCCCCCGCGCCTTTCCCCGCTCTACACCAGCTCCAGCCCTGTCACTTTTGCGAGCCTGGAGGTGCCCGGCGCTCCAGACAGCTGTGTCCTGCTCTCCCCGCCGCCGCCAGCCCGTGTTGGCTCTGGGCTCCGAGCCCGCCGCGCGCTTCCCACCTCCCCTGCACCTTGGACAGCGCACCCAGCCGCCCGCCGCCCCCTGCACGGCACCCGGGACGGAGCCCTGCTCGCGCAGCCCTCCCGCTACCCTCTTCTTGTCAGGTTGTCACCCTCTCGCCCTGCACCACTTGTCCTCTCTGTCTTGGCGGACTCCGCTGTGGTGCGGGCCGGAAACTTTACTCCCCTTCTCGTCTGCGCTAGGTACTGTTGTTATTTTGTGACTGTCCCCTTACACGGGGAACCCGGACACCTTGGACGTGTCTTCTTCGGCGGGAGCAGGTCCTGGCCCGCCGAGTCGAAGGCAAAAGAGGCACTGGGCAGCTGGACTCGGTGGCTGCCAGGGTGCAGAGTCCGCGCCTCAGGTCCTGGACGCCTGCCGCCTCCCCGCCTCCCTGCCTCTCTGGACTCGACACGTGCGCGCCTCCCACGGACGCGGCCCCTCCCCGACCACCCCACGTCCTCCCCCTGCACGGCCACGGCCACCCCATAGGTTGGACACCCGGAGTTCGCGGGTCCTGATTGGCTGAAGGCGTAACCCCGCCTCCTTCCCGGAGGGGGTGGTTCTGGAGTGTTGTGGTTGTCATCCCGCGGCGCGCACATGGGGAAAGTGGGGTCGACAGGTGGGGAAGCCCGGGTGGGTAGGATCCCCGTGTCCCACCCTTCTCCTTCCGAATACACTCCTGCTCTTCTTTTCTCTCAGCATTTTGCTCCTGTAAGTAAAAAACAAAACAAAAAAACAAAAACAAAAACTGGCTTGAAACCCTACTTTTATCAGTATTGCATTTGTTTGGTGGTAGAGATTTGGAAAGCATATCTAGAAGAATGAGGGAAACAAATGCATGTGGGGACGGTTCGTGGCAGACTGGGCTGCAGTTTGAGTCCAGTAGTTTGGAGAAAGTAATGGGTGGCTAAGAGATCTGAAGATGGAGAAAGTGGGAGGGAAATTGTTTCTTGGATAAAGGAAGACGAAGGTGGGTGAACTTGGGAAGCTAAGGGGAAAAAAAACAACTGGGTCATTTATGGGGTGACATGTGAAGGAGAAACCCATACGGGCACTCCCGCGAGGCGAGTGGGTTCTGCTGAAGAAGGCCCCGTTCCAGAAACGGGTAATTTTCGATAATATTTAGTTCATTATTAGCACACTTTGTTTCTGTTTTGCTGGCGTTGTCCTTTTGATAGGAGACTTTATAGTAATGATGTCAAGCCATGTAATGGATTTTGCTTATTCCCGTTTTGTTGTAATATATAGATTTCCAAGTGGCAATGAATTTCAAAAAGTGAACTTAAAAGCTCCTTTAGAGGGATGCACTAAACAGTTAAGGCAAAGTGCTTTTGAAATATTGTGAAGGAAGACGGATGAGCATTGCATAAAATCCAAAGATTGTTCTGGCGTTATTTAGGTCCTTTGCAGCAATACATACATACATACACACACACATATATATATATGTATGTATAAATTATGTATAAATGATACTGATTTCTCTTTATTTCAAAACGTGATTGCCTCTAGCATTTTCAAGCTTTGATTCCTTCAGGCCGTTTTGATGTTGTGTCTGTGCATCTAAGAATATTGTAATTCTTATCTTTAGAAGCCTTGTCAATGCAAAACAAACAGCAACTGATGCAAGTTAATGTTGACAACTTTATATTGAGTACACTGTGTGTTATTTTATTTGCAAGCTAGTGAAATATGCAAGAGTAACATAGCATGACTGCTATTCCCCAGGGACCCATATCAAAACAAAGTGGGGAATCACATGAGGCTATTCCAAGGAGAACAGTTCAATTATTTTAAAAATGAATGTGTTTTAAGATTCTTGGGTGTAAGCAGCAACAGTATTTTCCCATTTCAATTATTATCTTTGTACGCAGTGGTAGCACATAAAAACTCAATAAGTCCTACAGTATGTTAAATATGTTAGGTAATTCCAAAGTAGATAGATAGTGAAGGTTTTCCTTTTGATATTATTTGTATATAAGTAGACAAAATTGATTTTATGATTGTAGGACTTTGTATGGAAGGGACAGATTTGATACATCTGGCAAACTGGAAATTATTGCTATTGTTGAAAAAAATACGTCTTACTATGTTTTTGTATCTCTAGGTCATACTTTGATTTGCCTTCAAGGGATTTAGATTCTAGTTTTTGGCCTATCAAAGTTAGATGGCTTTTGAGGTAGGTAGAAGATGAATGTATATAGTCGCACATATGTATATCTGCAAAATATATGTATGTATAGACCCACACAGCTATATATGTATACACGTCATTTTGGGGTACATTCAGTGTATTTATTTATATATGTGTTATTGTCATTCTTAAATTTTTTCTCATTTCTTCTTGTCCAAAAGGTGGCCCTGTTTTAAACTGTAGAAAGCATTATTACCAGTAGAATTGGCCAATAGATCATGGAAACAGACAATAGTATTTTGTTGCTTGGCAACCACCTACTGTGAATGAAAAACAAAGCAGTGACAGCTGCTTCCACATCCTGATACCCATACTGTAGCTCAAGCATTGAAGCCCTCCAAGTGAGACAGATCTAAGTTTCAATTGAGTCAGGTGAAGCTCTTTCTTTTGGGGGATGTTTTTAAAAAGAGTATTTACATTTTTTTGTCATAAGAATTATATTGTTACTGTGGGATGAAATGAAGCATCTAATTTCAGTTGCCCTCTTAATCCTAGTATAAACTGAAAGATGCAAGATAGGGTGACTTGTTTAGACCCTTCTCATTCTTCCCTTTATAGTCGTTAGACACTGTAAGCACATTTTCTGCTGCTGTCAGATGCTTTTGGGGTTTTACAAAAACTTGAGTTCTCCGTGACACCTAAATAGATAGCTGGATTTCACTGCTAGCAGGGAATTAGAGATTTGTGCTCTGGCCTCATTCTTTGATTTCATGGGACACTGAGGCACAGTGAGGTCATGTGACTTGACCCTGGTGACAGAACCATCTCTAGAATGTCTTCCCTTGGGTCACATTTGGAAAGTTTCCCCCATTTCCTCCCTGGAATTATTCTTGTCCTTTAGTTACATAAAGTTTATAAAAAAGATTTTTATCCTAATAAAGATACTTAGAAAATACAACAATATTTGGGAGTACAAATTCAGTATTGACACCAGGCTAGATTATGGTGTTAGAGGCATTGTATATCATGTGTTCTCCCTTCAATATAAAAAGTCCTAGGACTCCTGTCTTTCCCCCCCCCCCCCAAGTGGGGAAGCCCCATCCCTTGCTTTGGTAATTGTTTATACTTTTGGACAATCTTTAATGATCTATTATTCTCTGAGTGAATTTTAAACAGGGATGAGATTGAAGATTGTGTTGGTCAGCTTGTATACCAGCGAGAGTTTAAACATTACAGCTAATTAATCACTTGTTCTGGTCTTCTGTCTGCAACGTGGTGGAAATACTGTTGGTGTAGTGATTTGGGCTCTTTAAAGTACATGGGGCAGACTGTGTCGCTACATAATATTCATTTCAGTCTTTTATCAAAGCTCTCTTGCCAAAGATGCTACCTGAAGCGTGTTGGTGGAGGACAAGTCGCGTATCTGTGGGAGATGTAATCGTGCTGATTGTTTCTTAACTCTAAGATGATAATGAATAAATTACTGGGTGGCAAACTTGGATCACAGATGCATCATTAGGCATTTCTTCTAAACTTAGGAAATGTATTGCCTGTGTGATACATTTTGAGGTTCCTTATGCTATTTTAAAGAATCTGTATTTCATTGTTTATTATTTATGTCAAATATAGGCATTTAACTTTAATGTAACAATTGCAGTAGAAAAACTTGAAGTGGTCTGGTTGGAGAAACAATAAAGTGACAGTATTAAGTACCATTGAAGAACCATTTTCACCAGAAAAGCATGCACTTTAGCAGATTTATAGGGGGGAATAAATTGATTTAGAGCATGTTTAACCTAGTTTTGGAAGCCTGCTATTAACTTGTTCTAGCTAGGAGAATTTTCAAGCAGAATAATAATTTGGCAGATTCAAGTGAACTTCACTGAATTTTTTAAACTATTTTCCACAGTCTGGTTATAGTTTGTCCAGGGCAAGTACTTGTTTCGGATCCTCTAGGATTAATCGGAATTTCAAGATTGCTATTATTATTTTTTAAAATTTCTGAGCCATTTTTCTTTGCAAGGTGGGATGTTAAATATTCTGTCATGTAATTTAACTCACTGGAATTTTGATATTTAACTTCCCTATCCTATCTTCAAGTACAAGATAATGTGTGTGTATGTGAATGTGCAAACACACAATACTTACATTTCCCCCCTTTTGTTGTTTTCATCCTTGTAGTAGAACACTAAAAGACTTGATTTATGTTTTTTTTTTCATACAGTAAAGAGAAACTTTAAACAAAAGATATTTATGTTTTCAATTTCCTTATGTCTGTTTCCGCTATTATAACATGTAAACTCTCACCCACACTAATAGGATGATTGCTAAAAACAAGCATATATATGTGTATATGTGTATATATATACGTATATGTATGTATATATATACGTATATATAGGCAGCATCCCATTTGTTACCCTCCAAGCTAGCCAAGAAAGCATATTTTCTTATTTTTAGACACACATATCCTTCCACACACATACCTACATAGACATTGAGTTTAAGGTCCTATAGACTCTTCTAAGAGTGGACAGGAATAGTGTGTTTATTGGGAGCTCTGTGCATGGTAATGCTGGTATATTTAGTAAAGTGTATATATTCAGATTTTCAGAAATATAGTAGCATAGGAAGAATTTCATTGAATTATTCCCTTTGTAAGATTTTCAAATTATGCTGAGAACATAACCCACAACCCTTACGACAGTTCCCAGTACCTACAATAGAGCCTGGCATGTAGTAGACACACAGTACCTATTTTGTGGAATATTCACCTGCCCTCCTTTTGTATATATAATGTTGCAAACACTTCAGTCGGTGTCTGCATGAATAGTATAAGTTGAGAAGATGGAGAAGAAATTACCGTAGTTTTCTAATTGTTTCTGGCACTATATTAAAAAAAATAACTTAGCCAGTGAGATATTGTGGGATATACTTCTTGTCAGTGTAGAAAGTTATACCAGGAGTATTGATTTTTCACAAATACAGCCATCCTAAGTACAGAATAGCTCTTTAATAGCCCACAGCAGCAGAACAAAGGTTATGGCAGCTAGTCCAAAGGAATACTTTATTTAGTTGGAGCTAGAGGGTGAGGTTTGCTAGCCCCAGTGTAATTATCCAGACTGGAATGTGGCCAAGGGGCTGTGGTTAACATCCCAAACAGTGGGAAAAAAGCCATGGATGAGGTCTTTAGTGACTGTGAGTGGCCAGACCTCTGCTATGGTCTCATTTGCAAGAGAGCACTTTTAGTAGCTTAAAAACCACAACAACTGTTTTGCATTTAAGGGATTGAGCCCAGAGTTACCATTCTAGATCCCAGGTACCAAATTTCTGGTCATTGGATGAAGTCATAATCCCAAGAGTTCAGTGACATTGAAATAAGTCTCTCTTCTTTGTCCTGTGCCATCCTTGTGAAGTAGGTGGAGAGTGATAGTGTCTCTGGGGACAACCATGGCAGGATCACAAGGTAGGTAAAGTTTAACATGCTTCCAATTAGTCTCATACATCCTTCAGCTTTCCACCACTACCCAGCTGTTTATCTCTGTTGTAGGGCTTAATTAATAGTTTCGTATCAGCAAAGCTCCAGCAGACTGCTTCCTGAGTTCCCTTTTTCTGCGAGAGAATTAGTCCTGCTATGATTTTAAAAAACACCTCTCCCATGGCCAACCTCAGGTCACTCCAGGTTGGGGAGAGGGAGCTACCACATCTGTTGACCAGGGCCAAGTCATGTCCCCTCTTTGCCCATCTCTATCAAGACTCCCTTTTGGGGGAAAAATGTGTTAAGGTGTATACTGTTAAAAGGCTATAATACTTTCCTGGAGAGATTCCTGAGTATGTTGCATACATTGGGTTCTGAATATAATTATGTAATATAACATATATATTAATATAATTATGTGTTTAGTTTCACTAGTAGAATTGTACCTACTATTTTGATGCATAGGGAAGGTAGTGTCCAGGGAACACTTAAATAATATCGTATTATTTTCTTTTAGGATTATTTCTTTAACAAACATTTGTTGAGCATTTACTGCATGAATGGTACAGTATTTGGCCCTGGGTATCATAAAGGTTCTTATGTTCACAGTTCCTGTTCATAGACGAGAATATGCTGTTTGCAGGGAAGTGCACAAATGTGACTTTAAAGGTGACTATGCAGGAGGATCAGTAGGTCTGGAGAGCAGGACGGCAGACATACAATGGCAGACCTAGTGAAACCCATACAAGATTTTGAGCTTCATGATGTTAGTTTCACAATCTGCCTCTTGAACACAATTCCATGCAATTCCTGCTATACTACTGATTCCTGGGTCCCACCCCAGACCCACTGTACCAAAATCTTCAGGGACATGGCCTGTTGGAGCAGACATGGTCAGTGTCATACTTATTTGCCCAAATGCCCACTGCTCCAGTTCATGTCTGCAGAATGCTTCTGCAAGTACCTCTTGTTCTCTACGCGAAGGCTTTTTCTCCCACATGTAGGGCAGGGTGGTTGGGCAGTGAAGTTAATGGCCTCAGGACTGGACCTAGGCCAATGACAGAAGGGAGCTGGGAGGTAATACACTAGCATCTTGGACTTTCTGGTGTGATAACTGACACACGTTCCACACTGTGTCCCCAAATTGCCTAGTGAAACTGAACCTCAGTTGCCCATAATGGCAATCTGTTAGATATCTGTGCTTTGTTGACTGTCTCTCTTTCCTCTACCAGTGCTTCTAGGATCCTCTGCTAAATAAATAACTTGTACTTACATTCTGTCTCAAGATCTGTTTCTGGAGGATCCCAACATAAGATACTGAAGAATCTGCTTTATTTAATTTTATTTTTTATTAATGCCCCCACTGGTTTTTATAAAGAGGCAAATTTGGGAGACTTGGTCTCAGGTGATGATGGAGAGCCACTGAAGGATTAAGACGTAGGCATTGTCATTTTTCATTTGCTTCTTAGCAAGATCATGCTTGCAGGTGTGTGGCAAGTGGATTCATGGAGGAAGAGTCAGGAGCCTGGAGATCACTTAGGAGGTGGCATTGCCCAGGCAAGCAATGGTCAGCACCAAAGTGAAGGTGGCAACTGTGGGGATGGAGGTGGGGGAAGGATGCAGGATGGGTTGTGATGGAAAGCTGTCTGGAAAAGTCAACAGGACATGGAGGCCTGCATGTGTGTGGTCACCTAGCTGACTGCCGTTCCAAAAATGAGATTTTAATCCTCTCTCTGCCATGCATCGTGGCCCTGCTTTGTGCATTAAGCTCAGCACCCCTGAAGGGCTGAGACTCCTGTGCCTTGCCTGTAATCTTGGTCAGACTTTCTAGAGTTAAGGAGCACAAGTCTGGGAATAAATAAAAGAAGACAAGAAGATAAATTGAAGAATATAAATAATTCACTACTAGATCATTAAAGGAAGAAAGTTATATTTTACAGGAAGGATTTGTGGAGTTACAGACAAGAAGAGTTGCAGAGATGCCTGTGACGCACGTCCTTTTTCTGATGAATAGTGATTCCCTCCCCCCCCACCCCCCACCCCCGTACTCTTGACTAAGAGGAGATTTTCATCCACCATCAGTTTCTGGAAGTCCTAGCCTGTACTTAGGTCTATTGTTTTTCCTGCTTCTCTGAGACCCTGTATTTTAGCTAAGTGAATGAGTGGTAGCTGGGGTTGGGGCTGGTTCTTTTCTCTTGCTCTGTCAAAATGCCAGGCTTTTCGTTGCAGTTTCCCCTGCCAGCTCTTAGGCCACCAACTCCCAAAGGAGACCAAAGGGTACAGAGGAGGGCAGGAGAAGGGAAGAGCAAATCCGTAAAAAGAGCTCTTCTGAATTAAATGCTTAATCATGAAATGAACAGGTTAAAGCTTGTTAGTTGATATGAAATAGAAGGAGGCAGCCTTCTTATTGTCCCATGTACAAATACTTACATTCTGGCTCTGTCTGTAGTCAGATATGCCAAGGCTGAATCATCAAACAAGAGCAACTTCACACCATCACCTTTCTGCAAAAGTAGCCTTGAGCCGATGACACGGAGAAGACTGCATTATAAGAAGCTGTAGAATGGGTCAGCAGAAAGCTTATTGGGCCTTGCTTAACAGGCAGAACAGAGTCAAGGCAGTGGCAATATGGGGCATGTGAGCATAAGGAGGCTGGAGAGACTGTGTTCAACACAATTCAAGGAGAGCAGCCTTAGAATATTATGAACGTATTTATGATGTTTTTAAATTAAACTTTATTCGGACATCGTTGTAGATTCCCATGCGGTTACAAGAAATAACCCAGAGAGATTCTGCGTACACTCTGCTCATTTCCCCCCAATGATAATATCTGGCAAACCTATAGCACAATATCATAACCAGGATATTGGTTGATAGAGTCCGTCATATCTTCTTCATATTTCCCCAGTTTTACTTGTAATCATTCGGGTGTATGTGCCAGGTTTTTTCTATTCAGTACTCAGGGGATATTTTTTTTACTTTTCAAGGAGTCTTTTTCATTCTAAAATTTTGAAAAAAATTCACTTGTTGGACTTGTGCTGGCTTAGCTGTAACTGAAGAAAGGGTAATGTAGAATAGATTCCTTAACCCCCTTCCAAGTCTGGGATTCTGCAGAGTGGAATCAAGGGCCACCTAACATGGCAGGAAGGTCAGTAGGCCATGGTATAGCTTCCACTTTATTACTAGGTAACCACTTTATTACTGGCGCCTTTCTATGGCAATACACAAACCTTTTAAAAGTATGTCTATTGCAAAAGAAGCTTGCTTATTAAATCCTATTGTAACTCATCTTTCTTGTACCAGAGTTTCTGTCCTTTCCTTCTGGCATTCCTTGCCCTCCCCTTTTCCTCTTTGGGTCGGAGGGGGCTCACCCCTTCAGGTTGTGCTCCTAGATTCCTGAGTCAGCTGGCCTGCTGTCTTCAGCCTGTGGGAGGCACTGGTAAGAGAGGGCAGGGAGAAGGGCAAGACCAAGGCATTTTTTTCTTTTCTCTAGCTTCGTGCAGCATCCCTGGCAGTGAGACTCCGTCCTCTGTAGCACCACTCGTGCTTGACACACTGGCTCTGGTGCTAGCTGCTCACAAGTGACCTTGGCCCATGGACCCCAGAGACATACCCTCCTGCCATTGTCTCTTCAGCCTTGGGGAGGTAGCAGCCTCCTGCTCTTGCTGATCTCTGGATTGCCTCGCTATCCTGTTAGGCTCTCTGCTCCACCATCACCTGAGTAACCAAGTCCCTATATTAAATTTTCTTTGTAAAAAATGCTTGAAGAGATTTCTGTTTTCCTAGTTAGATATTCTGCAGTTCTTCAAAGCATGGAAATGGTATAAATCTGAAGAGGTTTTCTGTTTCTGACATTCTGGCGTATTCCAAGGGAAAAATCTTGCGAGCTCTAGTCAGGGCAGAATTTGTAACTTGTAATCTCACCTCTCCCACCTAGAATCTTAGTCTCTTTACTGATTGTTCACCTGCTCCCAGTCTTTGGTTTTCCATCCTGATTTCCCTTTGTCTAATATATTTGGTAAGTTTTCAGCCTCCCCTAGTGTCTTTGTTATTTTGTCCTTGGGCCGCTCTTTTACTAATCTTCCCTATCTTATTTTCTGCTAGCGGTTCTTACTGACCTCATCTCCATGTGTAATACCCTTATGCCCATGTTAACATATTGGTCTCATGACTCGCTCCTGAATGTTCTTTGGTTTATGGGGCATACATCTGCTACATTAGGATTTGGTTTTGCTCTCACTTCACTTTCTTGCATGAGGATGCTGTTTATTTGTATTACAGGGGTCCCCCGCCTCTTCTCCTATAAAAGTATATGTGACTCTATAACAAAAACAATGGTAAGAATTTGAATAAGAATGTCTTTGTCAGAAGGTAATAGGACTCCGTAGAATCTTCAGGTATAAAGCATATTTAGAAGCCATGTCATTGAAAGCAAAGCTGGGAACCACCATGATGGCCACACATACTACCTTAAGGAAGGGACATGAAAGAGAAACAGTATGCTTAGGGAAGGTGTTGGGATGGTAAGGTTGACCACTCAGGTTCCCCCCCCCCCGGTTGGAGAGCAGTCTTATTGGTTGCTACCATATTGGTCTCATAGTTGGTCACGTTGAGCAGCTTTGACTTTTCTCCAGGTGGGTCCCCAGGTGAGCACAGGAAACTGGGAGTTGGAGCAAGGAAAATGCTTTCAAGCTATCTCCAACTAAGATGTGTAAAAGGTCACACAAATAACCCAATTGCAGGTGCCCCATCTTCCAAGGCCAGGAATAGTACCCTTAGGCATTGCAGCACACATGGGGGATACTCTTTAAATGGATAGCCATGCAAACCACTACTGGGACTGTGGATTAGGGTCGGGGAAAATCCAAAGCTTTGGCTGAAGAAGAATTTAAATATTGAAAAGTAGCCTGTGGCATGAGCTCTGGATGTGTTCAGGTCCTGATGTTCTTCTGTCCTTGTGGTGGACACAGGGCTGGGGAGTGTTTTGGAGCTAGTGCACACAGTTATGAACAGATGGATCTCTTTGGAAGCTGGAAGGCCACTTGCTTGCCTCTGCTCTCCATAATGATCAGAAGCGGTGAGCGTTGGGCAGGAGAATTGTAGATTAGGCGGCTCTGGGCAAGCTGACAATGGAAAAGAAATAAGCTTATTTTAAATGGGCATAAGCTTTGAAGGCAAGTAATAAAGACATATTTCAGCCTCATGGACAAATTAGGGTTCTAGTTAATACAAGTGCAAGATCGGAAAAAAATAAATCACTTGCTCATCTATAATCGCTAAAGAACAGTTTGTTTAGTAACAAAGCACCAATCATGCCTGCTCTTATGCGAGTTTCTCCTCTATTTCTGTTTTTCCTACATCTCTCAGAACTGGTTGAGTTCAGGGTCCTTTTTCCCCTGGGAGTACTCTATACAGTTTTATTCTGGAAAGTGGAGCCTATGTGAGAGCTGCCAACAGTTTCCCAAGACATCCTTCTGAATCCTGGTCTTTACCCACCTCGGTTCCATCTTTCTGTAAATATATAATCCCTGTTTCTTTCCTCATTACTCAGTAATGTGCTGTGGCATGAGGAGAGAGTTTTTAAATGGAATTTTCTTGGGCATTAGGAACTTCAATCTATCAAGAAGCACAAAGCAGGCACTGTAGAAGTGAGAGTTGTTTTCTGTGCATTGGTTGTGCACTCTATTATGTTGAGTTGGCCCTGAGTAGTCTCTGATTTTTCTCATCTAGTTATTAAAAGAATAATGTTGGCTGGGGCGCCTGGGTGGCGCAGTCGGTTAAGCGTCCGACTTCAGCCGGGTCACGATCTCGCGGTCCGTGAGTTCGAGCCCCGCGTCAGGCTCTGGGCTGATGGCTCAGAGCCTGGAGCCTGTTTCCGATTCTGTGTCTCCCTCTCTCTCTGCCCCTCCCCCGTTCATGCTCTGTCTCTCTCTGTCCCAAAAATAAATAAACGTTGAAAAAAAAATTAAAAAAAATAAAAGAATAATGTTGGTAGATATATATTAAAATCTCACATGATATTGTGACCTAGCTTGGTACTCATTCTGCAGTAAAGACTTAATGTTTTTGGAGGAAAGCATGCTGCATATTCCTTCTGCCCAATAAATAGGCACTTACTGTGCCAAGTTCATGCTAGGTGCTGGAAATACAGCAGTGAACAAAAATGATCACTGTTCCTGTCCTTCTGGGAGCCCCCAGTTTACCGGAAAGGACATTAAGTAACCCCCAAATAATTCTGTAATTGGAACTCTTGACAAGAACTTGGAAAAGACCAGGTTTCTCTGAAAGGGTATAGAGAGGATGAAGTAGTCAGAGAAGGCTTATAGAGGAAAATAATTTACAAATGAAGATCTGAAGAATGATTGGGGCTATCCAGCTGGGGAGTACCATTTGTGAAGCCCTCACCTGAGAAAGATCTTGGGTTTTAGAGCCATTGAAAGATACTCGGGTTGGTGCAGTGCATTGAGTGAGGGTGGACTGTACCTGTGGGGGGAGGCCGCTGAGATGTGGCTTAGGGCCTGGTTATGCCACACCTGCTAAGCCATGCTGAGGACTTTGGATTTTATCCTAAGTGCAATGGGAAGCCATTGAGAAGTTTTTGGATCTTTTTTGTTGTTGTTGTTGTTTTTCTTTTTTAAAGTTGAGATGAAATTCACATAACACAAACGTGTGAAAGTGAATAATTCAATGGTATTTAGTACATTCACAATATTGTCCAACTACCATTGGTATGTCTGTTCTAAAACATTTTCATCGCCCCAAATGGAAACGCCATTCCCATTAAGCAGTCATCGAAGAGTTTTACAAGGAGTGATGTCGTGTTACCTGTAGTATGTAAGATCTTTCTGGCAAGTTCTGGAGAAGGGATTGGAGAGGGGAAGAGTGGAAGCAAGACAGCAGACTTGGAAGTAGTGGTCAAGTTCAGAGACAGATGATGGTGATGGCTTCCTGGACGAGGGACAAGATTAGTGAAGAGAAGAGTGGAATGATCCAATATGGAGTTATATAATCAAGTTTGATTATCTGTGTAAGTGACTTAGTCACTGTTTAACTATCTACATAACTGTTTCCCAAAGGATAATTCATCCCCTATTCAGATCTAGGTAGTCTGCTTGTTAAAAGTACAGGTACGTAAGCCCACCTCAAGGTACTGATGCAAATGGACTAAAGAGGGACTTTAAGGGATTCTTCTCGGAACTGAGGTTTGAGAACCATTCATTGTTGTTTGTCATTCTTTCTCATTCTGATGCCCTTTAAGATTGCAGGCTGTCAACAGTCCATCAAGGTGGGATGAATTAGAATGAGACACAGAATAAACAAATGGATAACCCAGTGTACGCTTGTAATTTTGAGTGGGATGGATGCTTTTTGGAGATGAATCTTTAACTTGATCTTAAAGACAAGTATGTAATACAGACAGTTCTATGGGTGGTGTTTATTTTTGATTCTTTTCTTTCTTGGATTGTGTGCCTCTCCCAGAATTAAATGGTGACTGACTGAGAACAATGACATTCTTATGAAATACCGTGTAGGTACAGTGTAGTAATTTATGGTAAGAGACACATACAACTGCTGGAAATTAACATATAAAACCAACCATCCTGGTATTTTTTGCGGTTACCTTGTAGCTACAGGATTCCTATTAAAGACATGTTCACTCCAATTAACTGAATTTAGAAGCCAGAGTTTTTTGAGACTTTATAGTCGGAAAATCCTACAAGCTTTGGTAAAAATCAACCAATCAACAAATCAAGATTTTGTCTTTGACTTCTGGTTTCTGTTTGCCGTCGGTAGGTTTTTCTAAGCCATTACTACCTTTTTAGAGCTGTTAACTGGCAGCCAGAGTCTACGACATTCAGATGTTACTGTCCCGTTCAAATAATTCCCTCCCCCACCACAATTTCGCTAACATGTTTGGTTAAATTATAATTTTAGAACTGAAAGATATTACAGAGAATTTAGTTTTCTGTTGTTGTTTTTGTTTTTGTTGTTGTTGTTGAAACTATTACCTTTGGAGATCTTAAAGTAAGTGAAAGAAGACTCCTACTAAGGGAGTGGCGTTGGGTCCTTGGGCATTAGGGTCCCTAAGGAAAGGGTGTGGGTATCCAGCAGCAGTCAAGGGTTAAGCCCTCTATTTTACCCAGCATAACAGCATGCCAAAGTGGTTGTAAGCGGCCTCAATGGTACCTGCTCTTCCTGCAAGTAGCTGGTGTCTCTTGGCATCCTTGCAAGAGATCCCTTCTTCCCTCCCCCACTAGGACTTCCTCTGTTTGAGTATGAAGTGCTCAGCTCCTACAAGATGTTTCATTTTGATTAATATTATTTCCACTCTTCTGGAAAGACACTTGGGCACCTCTGGCTGTGTTTCTTTTTCAGCATGTACAAATTCGGATCTTAAAGTGGTTTCATTGCTTCATCATAGAGTTTTATAATGAAATAATATTTTGAGTGCCTGATGGGTTTTGATCTTTTTCCCTGGACCACTTAGGTTTGGAGAGGGATCTGAAGAAAAGCGGTTCATTTATTTTCCACCAAAGATAAACAGAATCGGTAAATAGCCAGCTTTTTTCAAAGCTTAGTTTTTCTGTTCCACAAAAATGCATGTTGTTGTGTAAGAGCATACACTATAGAAGAATACAAAAAGGAAAGTAAAATTCCTCTGAAATACTAGAGTTAGCCATTGTTGACATTTTTGTAAAATTCTTCCAAGTATAATTCCCTATCATCTCTATTTATGTGTGTCTATGTATATTCTACGTACAGATGAAGTTCTCAGTAAATGGGATTTTGCTGTATGTGTTATTCTGTAGTCTGTTTTTCTAATAACATGTGGTTGGCAACTGTCCATGCCAATAAATATATATTATCTTTTTAATAATTGAATACTCTTATTGGATGCTTTTCATGTAAGCAATACAAATCCCAGGGCAAAGTAGCTTAAATAATAAGAATATAGTGAAAATCCAGTTGGTAAGGTCTTCAGGCATAATTTAATCGGGACTTAGGATTTCTCTCCTTTATAGTTTTCTTTTCCTTACTCTTTTTCATGCTCCTCATGGTAGCAAAATAGCTGCAGCTCCAGGGGCTCATTATCCAGAGAAAGAGAGCCTCTGCCAGTCACCGAACTAAAATCCTGGGCTTCTTCTGCCTGGATCATCTTAGGTAATGTGACCAAGGGAATGCCATTATTCTGATTGTTTCAGATCTGGGTAACAGTTTATGCTAATCCCATCCAAAATTTGTGAATAAGGAACTCAGAGTTCTGCTGGAAAAGAAGGTGAAACAACTTGCAAAGGAGGCAGCTAATGGTTTCTGTTAGAGTTTACTCTGGGCTTACTGATAGACATTTAAGTTGTTCCCAGTTTTTCAGTCTAAACACTATTGCTGCCCTAAGCTTGCTTGTATGTATACTTTATTCTTTTGCAGTAATCCCATTTGGATAAATTCTTATTAGAGGAATTTCTGGGTCAAAAGATATGCCCATTTTACATTTTTTAATTGACATAAACCATCTAAGCTGGAAAACCATACTCTTGCCAATTATATTTTGAAATCCCTCAACTGCCTGTTGAGAGGCTGTTGTTTGTTTGTTTGCTTTTTTGTGTGTGGTTTTGTTTTGTGTTGGTTTTTGGTTTTGTTTTTTTTGTTTTTTGTTTTTAGCTTCTGAACTGAAGCAGAATTTCAGGCGTCACAATTTCTCCAAGCAAGACAAACTTGACCTGACATAAGTTGAGGTTAATCAAAGCTTCCGTGTATAAGATGTTTCACCAGGAAGGCAAAGAGGGAAGGATGGAGAGGAATACATTCTTCCAGCTGCAGGCCTAGTTTTTGGTGGGCGATGGCTCAGGAATTGACTGGGTGCCCCTGAGTGCCACCCTGTGTCTTCTCAGTGGCATGTGCTCTCCAGTCACTCTGCATTGTCTACCTCTTCATTCCCATGTCTGGAAAGTGCTGGCGGATGGTGGCCATTCATGCAGTTAGTCTGCACTTTCTATTGTGCCTCTGAAGTTCTTGAACTTGGTAGAAAAAGCTAACGCAGAAATCAGTGATCTCTGAGATGGTGGGACCTTGGTCATTGTTTTGAGGAAATGAACGGGGCAGCTCATGGGTGACACACTTTCAGGGAACCAATGACAGATGTGGTTTGTTAGGATGGCCTGTATTCATGTGAATGAGAAGGACATTTGAGTGGAAACTGAGCAGAAGATCTCAGAGTTACAGTGAATGTCTCTTTGAGTATTTTCTGGCACAGTTGTAGATGCCATCCTGTTTAATCCTCATAATAACCTTTTTTCTGTCAACAGTAAGAGGAAACCAAAACCCAGGAAGATTAACTTGTCTACTGTCATAGCTAGTATGCGGAAGAAGCAAGAATTTTGAACCTTTTATCCCACCACATTTTGCTCTATAAGGGTCCCTCTCTCCCAAATAGAAATTATTAATAACAACTGGCTTTGTTTTATTTTAACTGATGATGCAAAAGAAGGAATATAGTGGTTAGTTTTAAAATTAAGATGGCATTAAAGAGACTTCACCTGAAATTTTTAAATGATGAAAATTAACCCAAAGTGCAAATGACCTAGATGAGGTGTGCAACCTAGAAAATAAGGAATTTGGATCAATAGTGACAAAGGGAACAGGCTCACTTGTGGGCACTGAGAGTTGGGACTTTCTTTCATGAGCTTGAAACTTGAGGAAAGGGGCCAAATGGTAAAAATAGATAAGATTAAGTGCATGGTATATGTGAGCATGTTCTAAAGCTGTGAATATGCTAAAGAAAGAAATTATTATTGTTAAATTGGAAAGGTTTATCACGGAAGCCTATTTACATGACAGAATTTTATTACAAAGTAGAGAAGTGATAGAATTTTAGAGATGTGTGAACTTGGCTGCTCTGTTTTTTGGGCTCAGACTGCTAGATGGACATGAATCAATTAAGTCAAACACCATCCTGATCAACAAGAAGAAAAAAAAGGCAACTTATGTTTTTAAAAAGCAAAAATACGTTTCCACTAAAAAAAAAAAGACTGTTAGGGTGTATGCAGCATGTTTAGTAGAGAAAAGCAACAGCTTAAATTCACAGGAATGGAATTATGTAGCACAGGGTCAGTTCTTCTGTCACTTCGAAGAAGGAAGAGTTCCTTGTGGGCAGGGGCCAAAAGGAGAGCTTCACCTTGTGCAGTCTCTCACCACCCTCCACCGCTCTAATTGCCAAATGCCAGGGGGAGCTGGAGGGCACTGACAGATTGAGTGGTCTTGGTGAGTCTTGTGTTGCATCTGGCAACAAGTGTATTGGTCTCCTTGGGCTCCTGGCGGCTGCTATGCACTGCCCGTCGTTTGTGGTGTCTTCCAGTGGACAGCCGATTAAGAGCCATGGGGCAGAGGACCGGACTTTGGCAAATGGCCAGCTGTATATGGCAGACCCTGCTCGCTGTAAGTGCTTTGGTGGGAACCGGGCACGTTCTTTCCCACTGATGCTGTAATGAACCGATGACAGAATACCTGCTATAGTGTCTCCTTCATCACCTTCCATGGGAATTGACTCCATTGCCTGATTGCGCTAATCATGAAAAACTTTGTGCAGTCTACACTTTTCTCTCCTTGGCTCGAGGCGATTGCTGCTTGCCCTATTTGGCAGTCTCGAGAGTAGCTGTGAGCACCAGTGAGGTTATTGGCTGATGAGTTAAACAGAAGCTGGATAAAGTGTGGCTCCCTGCATAGTCAGGGCAGAGCTTCTAGTCCCAGGGTTAAAACAACACGGAGACAGCAACAGAAAATGTCACTGAGCAGTGCACCATGAATAGCCTTTGATGCCCAATGGGGCCATCCGTGCCTCGGTGCTGAAGTGCTGCTGCAGACTTCCAAAGCTCCAAATTTGTGCTCAAGTTTCTTTAGTCTCAAAATCTTAGCGTGAAATATTTAGTACCCTAGGAAAGCTAAATTAATGGTGAGTCAAAGTAATTAAGGCAAAGTAAATAATCTCCAAGGTTCTCATTCCCCGTGAAACTAATTTCATATCTTATCCTTCATGTGTTAAAAATAGTTCTCTGCTAATTCAAGATGCCCGTGCTCTGTGTTAGTGAAGTGCACTTCAGTTCTATTGAAAGGATGCAGATTAGAGAGTTATTTTCAATTGGGCATTTTTTTTTTTTTTTAAAAGAGAGACACTCATTTTGGCACCACGAGAGTGTGAATCTCTTTGGGTGAACTGAGAGTTGGATACAGCTGTAGCCGGGCGGATGATGGGCCAGCTAGCTTACGATGACTTGCAGCTGGGACAGCCTCTTCATCCTTCTAGTGAGAACTCTCAGTTCCCATCCTTCCATTTGATGATGAGATTAGTTTAACTCCTTTGCAGGATTTTGACTGGCCAGAGCTTGTCCTTGTCTGTGACTACACGCTTAGGAAGTAGATCTGGGTAGGTTTTCTACATGATGGGAACATTGGGTCTTGAACATAATTTGAGAGTTATTTGTCACCTGAAAATAATCAGGACATATAAATAAGGGGACGCTTGTGAGCTTATGGGTTTGTAGACTCCAGTGTAACCAAGCTGATCTTTCTACATTTGAGCCATTCCGGTGATAATGCCCCATTGTCCCAGGGCCTGAGAACACATGGTACTTTGGAGTCAGTGCATGGCTATGATACTGTGCTTCCTCAAGCTAATGAAACTGCTTCAGAATTTATTATTGTTACAGAGGCGGTCTTGATCAAATGTGAGAATTCTTTTCTCTACGATCGGAGAGTATTTTGGTTAGAACGAACAGAGGTGGTTGAAGAGATGTTGAGCAAACAGTCCTCAGTTACCTACAGCTGAAATATGCCATAGTTATCTTCTTGCTCACCTTCAGAATTCCTCAGTTATCTTTTTGTCTTCAAAGAGATGCCTTAGCTCTTCAGCACATCATGGGCCTGTTCTTCCAGAGAAATGCAGTTTTGCTTTTAATATGTTTTGAGATGGCAACCTGGGAATGGAATATGCAGTACTCTACTTACATCACAGAGTGGAGTCTGTATCTCGCCACACATCCATGCGGAAAAATGCGCATAATTAATAGAAGGAGAATCATATGTAAAGTGATTCTCTTATGCTTGATATTTGGTTTTAGTGTCATAAGAACATTTCTGTGGACAGTGAAGTGTCCGTTTTGCTAATTTTTTATTTCTCTTTCTGAAAAAAATACCAGAATTAAGTTGAGCATAGGTGCGTGGCATGTATGGATAATATTTTTACTGTATGTGAAGCCATCATACTATGGACATCATGGCTTTTTAGTATTTTATCATAATCATTCCATTTATAGAGTACCTAACAAAGTGCAAAGCATCAGCTCATTTTTTTGATCATCATGACTTCTGAATGAGCAGAGTAACCATTTATTATCCCTGTTTTGAAGGTGATGAAATTGAAATTTGGTGAAGTCAGTTTGTTGGTAATCCCTTCATTGATTTGTCCTTTATTTCACAAACTTTTACTGAGCGCTTCTCAATGTTTGACAGTTCTGAAAGTACAAAGATGAGATGGTCCCTGCCCTCAAGGATACTAGAAGAAATGGACAGGCACAGATACGGCTGTGTGGCCGGTATTAAGTTGCAAATAGCGTTCAACTTTCCCACAGCAGGGTGCGGTTCATTCTGGCAAGGGAATTGAGGTACTTTTTCACAGAGATGAGAATTGAACTAGGCTCCAGAGGGGTTCTCCAGGTAGGGAAGTTCTCATCCAAAGCTGAGACACAGAAAGACGGAAGAGCACAGTGTGCCCCAGGAGAGCTGTGTGAAGTGGCTGGAACATTGAGAACAAACAAGCAGGTGAGATGAGGCTTGGAAAGGTCCCATAGCTTGTAAATGACAGAGCCAGGAAGGGGCGGGGTTTTCTGCTTCCTAGTGTGATGCTTGTCCTGTACATTAGGTTCTCTGTTGCTTATTTAGGTTTTCTTTCTTTCTTTCCTTTTTTTTTTTTTCTTTCTGAATACATCACTGGCACCCTCTACACAAGCCATGTTCAAGACTACGACAACTAGGGATTTCATTTGACAAGGTTATCTCATATGGCTAGAGGTGTAGCTTGTGTTTTAGTCAGTGTATGAATGTGTGTGCTCCTATGGATTAAGGTGAAGTGACTGGGGGCTGAGGCCCAGTGGTCTCAGTTAAATGTTCTGACAGGAGAAGAGCAAGTGCCTTTTTATCAGCCACAAACAGGTGTGTTTCTGCTGCCTGACCCCAGCCCTAGATTGGAGGTCTCCCAGGTTATGTAGATATGGCACTTGGCAATCTAAAGGCTTTAGTCATTATTTGGAAGGGGTTGGTTTTTTGAAGCTGTTGCTCTGGTTGGAAATGATTTTTTGTTCACAGCGCTGAGTAAATGCTAGAAATAATTGAAAGTGACTTGAAGAAGGAGAGTAAAGTGGAGGTAAGGCATATTAGCTGCCGGCTGATGTTACTGCTTGAAAGCAGGCAGTTTTGTTAGATTTTGTACACTGTATGTGGTGTAAAGAACAAACCTTTCCATTTTTTTTTCTGAGAGCCATGATGTTATCTCAGTAATTGAAAATAATCTTCTAAAGTTGCTCTTTAACTAGATTTACACAATCCCCTTTCAAATCGGCTGTTATCTGCCCTTACATTTCACAGTAAATGTTGCTGTCTGCACAGCCCCTGCTAACAAGAAGATCAAGTGTAACTCTTTTCATGATTTGAAATAAAGTGTTTCTATTGTAATTATCCTGGCTCCTGGTTGTGGTGTTAGAAGGGGGCTCCTCTCTTAGCTGGGTTTACGAGGAATACAAAGCGTTGTGTTCTAGCCGCGTTTCCTTTCACGAACATCTTAAGCAATTGTCTAACTTTCTCAATCATTTAAATTTTTATGTTTAAAAATGTTTTCATGGATAGTTCATGGTGTGGTCTGGGATTAAGGAGAGGTGGGTTTTGGGAATTTTTACATCTGCTCTCCAGGGTAAACTTGAGAGCCACCATATCTCCTGTTTATATCTTCACTGACCTCATTTTGGCAAAATTAGAATAAACGTTATGCCTAATAAGCTGCAATAGGCAGGTTTTAAATGGGTGTTTTATGACGGTGGTGACAGAGGTAAACAGTAAAATGTGTTACTAGAGAATGTTGTGAAAAGCTGGAATCTTGTTTGAAATTCTTCAGCAACAGGATAAGTTCTCATGTTTGGAGCACAGATTCTCTGAGTCTCATATACTGTGATAATACATTTAACTGTCTACTCCTAGATTGTGTTCACATTTTATTTTTAAATTGTGATGTCATCCCCCTGGCATTATTGACTTAGAAAAGCATTTTGCTTATTGGAGGCTAGCACTTTTCAATAAAGTTTCCTTTAAATCATATTGCTAATTACTTTCTCACGGAAGAGACCAACCAACAACCATGGAAGAATAAAAGGACATTAAGTCCTATTTAAATTAGAGTATCGAATCAACTAGTAGCATTTTGTTAACTGGTATTTCGGAAAGGAAGTCCTGAGGGTTGAATGAAGGATGGGGTGAGGGAGGGAAGACTCCAGCTGAGGTTAAATATGCTCTTCTTCTTCATGATGTTACTTGGGGTGGTTAGATTAAGGCCCAAATCTCAATAATTGTATGAGTCCTTTGAACACTTTAAACCTAACTTCACTTGGGTGTAAAATAAGAGGGTTGGATAAAATGACCTTCTAAGAGTCTCAACTGCTCTTATCTGAAATGATGAACTCTGTTAAATTTAAAGACTATTCAGTGCACCTATATATTAATAATAAAGAGTGGATTTATGAGCCATAGCTAAAAAACTACATGGTCTGCCTTTTATCTCTTGTATTGATCAACTCCTTTAATAGAGATAATTGAGAATGGACTGAATCACTTTGACAGCTTCTTAATTACATTAACAAAAATAAAAATATTTTTTGCATTGTGAAGTATTTTACATTGCATAAATATTTCATGTAATACGCCACAGGCTTCATATTATGTGACACCTTTTTCCAAAAATATCTTCTGACCCAGGTATAATAGGTATTGTTTTGTATTGTAAATAGTAAGAGAGTAAATACCTTGTCTAATTCCCACAGTTGGCTACCCGCGGCGTCTTTTTTTGGACTGTAGGATGCCAAGTTAGTGCTTGCCCCAGATGATGAACTTCCATCTGGTGAAAATGGACACCACGGGCTTACTCGTGTCCGAGGCCAGAGATCCAAGTTGTGCTACTTTTCGTTCTACATCACGTTTTGTCTCGTTGAGTACTTACTAGAACTACTGCTGCTTAAAAGACACAGGAGTAATCATAGGGAATTAAATTCAAATTTCATCCCATGGTTAATGAAACGGGTGAGGAAGAAGAAGACTGAGATCTGATCATTAAAAGAAAGCCAATGTATCCACCCCCAATCATCTCAGGAAACTGAGACTTGGATGACCTGAAGAACAAATAATCGCTACCACCTGCCCACCTCCTTGTCCTTCTCAACAGTAGGCTGTTGATAGCACAGGGAATAAAGGGAAAATTGGAGGGGGGAGGTTTGTGTGGAAGAAGTCAGGTGGCTACATCTGCAGCTTACATGGGTCCTAGAGCTCAGAACAGAGAGTAAGTGGTCGGGAAGTTTAAATTGTCCCGGAGCCATTTTAATTTATGAGTTTCTCACGTAACTTACAAGTTTCTCATCTAATGGGCATATTGCCAGAAGAATTCTGTAAACTTTTGCCGACACTGAGCTATCCTTCGAGATAGATCTCAGCAGTCATATCCATCCCAGGTAAACCCGGGCACATTAACTATTATTCTCAATTATTCTCAATATTGTTGCACTAATAAGTCCAGCTTCATTTGACATTAGCCGTACAAAAAGTAAAGGAGGAGGATGTGCATAAAACAGATTTGCAGAAGGCAGCATGACCTAGAGAAGGTCAGAAACACATGCTTTTTTTTTATTGTTTTTGTTTCCCTTCCTGTTCTCTGGCCACTTGGAACACTGTGTCCAATTCTTTTGTAGAGGTTTGTAGTATTTTACTAATTGAGCCTGGAAAGTGACACAGACTTGGCCTCAAGTGGTGAGAACATTGGGAACGCTTAAAAATGTTATATCGTATAGCAAGAATCCTGGGTGACTGAGCAGACACAAATGAGGAGGGAGAAGAGGTGCCCAGGTCCCTATAGTTGAAAAGCAAGCAGAGGTGGGTCCTAATGGAATGACTGACATTCACCTGCAGGCAATCCAGTCTACTGCAGGGAACTGAGGAGACATCCAAGATGGTGGGCAGGGAGTTGAGATTTGTAACATGCTAACGCAGGGGTTTCTGTTAAAGTATGCAAACAGTTGTATATAGATTGTTTTCTTCACTGTGTGAAATGTGCCCTGAGAGTTGCTGCATTTATCTGAAGTAATTTCAAGGTGTTTGGAAAGGTGACAAGCACATATGGTGGTATAGAAAGATGTAGGTTTTCCTATGTTTTAGGTACTTTCCATTAGGTTTCCTGTGAAAAGGTGGTTTCCTTCAGACTGAAAAGATTAAAAATTTTTTTTTTACTATTCTTAGTTCTGAGGAACTTGGCATGCATTTATTTATTTATTTATTTATTTATTTATTTATTTATTTATTTTCAACCTCAATTTCTCTATCTCAGAGGAAGATTGGGTCCCCCTGGGCATTTCTGCTCTGGACGTGTTCTTTCCTAGAAAGAAAATGAGGGCAAGGAAGCAGGAAGACCCTCAGGCCTCTTTCTGTGACTTGGGCAACTCACTTAAACTCTTGGCAATCACAGCTTGACTCTCAAAGTAGTAGGAATTATGCTCGCCTTTTTCTGTGTTTCAGGAATTTGGGGAAAATAAACGAGATAATAGGACAAATATTTGAACTCTTTGTAGGGAAAAATGTTGTATAATCATAATTGACGTAATTCATACTGCCAGACCAGTAGTACTTGCTCCTTTGTTTTTTCTTTGTTAGCCCTCTGGAAAATTTGTGATCCTGAAAAGAAGAACCCTTTGGCTCCCTGCAAATTTTTTCTACAAATCTGGTGCATTTGAACTCTGTTTTGGGCAAAGGGTCTTTTTACTTTAAATTTATGTATAGTGCCTGTTGTTTGGGTTCCCTTGGAAATTTCCATTTTTGATCTAGCTTATGAAATACAAGCAGGAGAGCAGGTTAGAGGGAAGGAATGATGGCGGAGGCAGACAGTATGGATAGAGCCAGTGCAGTTACCAGGCCCTAAAGGAAACAAAGCGTCACAGTACTCAGATGTGCAGCTTGGGGCAAGCATGCTGATGTCCTCCCCGGTTAGAGGGGGGGGGGGAGCATGCACAGATAGCAGGCTATGGTGTGCAGTGAGCTTCCGGTCCTCTGCACAACCCAGGAGAGTTCGAAGGGGATATGTGGTACTGACATTCATAATGGTCACTGGGGGCCATTGAAAGTAAATTACAATCATTTGCCTGTTTTAGTGTTGTAGAGCAGTGCACAATGGCTCGTTTTAGGATTTGGTTTTTATAAGTTTTAAGTAAAATTTTAGCCTAAGGTGATAGTTTTCAGCTTTCTAGAAAGTACACTGAAACGACCCAGAATACTCTTTGATGATGATCTATGAAGTGTTTATTTTCATTATGTAGATGGCAAAAATAAACGAACAAACAAATAATTGAGCGGTGTTTTCACAGCACATCATTGTATGGAAGAGAGTCTTACGCTGTTGATGAGCAGATGCTTGTGCATCCAATGAGTTATTCCCAAAGCTGCTCAGGAATCTCCATCATTGTACATTTTATGAATGATTAAGCAATTCTATTCCTCTCCTGATAGAATGTAAGTTTTGTGAAGGTAGAGACTGTGTCACTCTTGCTCATAATTGTAGCTCCAGCGTCTAATATGGCACTCAACACATAGAAGATGGTCAATGACTATCTGTTGAGTGGATGGATGGACGTGCCTAAAAATAATGTGGCTTGATTATCCTGTACCCTGGCTAGATTCAGACACCATCAAAGTAGTTACCTTAAAGTGTGGCTGATATCTACACTGAAGAGACAATCCTCTTTATCATTCCAGGGTGATATAAAATGTCATATCATGTGGAAACCATTAACCCTTACTTTCAGTGCTTATCAGATGATTCTCATGTGCAGTTTGGAATGTCCACCTCTGATTTAGAATTTTACAATTACTGGGAAGGGTAGTGGCTTCTCCATTATCTCCATCTCCATCACTTTTGTTAAAAATTTATTATCCTAGGCGCCCCTCTATCATTTTTTTTAAGTGAGACATTTTCCATATCAGGCATTGTGAGACTATTTCAGCGTAACAGGAGGGATTTAGAAGTTAAATGGGGGATAGATTTAACTTATCTCCAAGATTCTGTGATTCTTGGGATATATGTTTAATTATATAGCTTTGAATGTATTTTTTAATGTTTATTTATTTATTTTTGAGTGGGGCAGAGTGAGCATGCATGGGAGCAGGAGGAGGGGCAAAGAGAGAGGGAGAGAGAGAATCCTAAGAAGGCTCTGCACTGTCAGTGAGGAAACCGACTGGGGGCTCAAACCCACGAACTGTGAGATCATGACCTGAGACGAAATCAAGGGTCGGACTCTCAACCGACTGACCCACCCAGGCACCCCTAATTATATATCTTTAGGCATATTATAAGGACTAATCAATTTCCAGCCCAGGTTTTCATCTACTTAACTTTCTGACACATGTGTTAACTTGATCCCATTGTACAGCCTTTTCTAGAACAGAGCTACCTTTCTCTGTTTCCTGGTCCTTGGGCAAATAAGGCCTCCTGTTCCTTGCTTTAGGTTTGTTTTCTAGTTAGCACCTTGATAACATATGAATTGCTAATCTTTGCCTTGCTTTCATGCCCCAAAAATCTGACTGAACTTTAAACAATCAACATCGTTATTTGGGACTATGCTTATTACTTTTGTTACTGTTTGGGTTTGTTATTTGTCACTCTTGCTACTAATATAATCAATAACAACATTTATTGCATACTAATCATCCTCTAAGAGTATTATAAATATCACTTCTCTTCATCATCTAATTTAAGCCCTATTACATAGGTACTATTTTATCCCTGTTTTACAGGCAAGAAAACCAGAGCTTACAAGTTCCTTCAGTAACTTGCCCAAAGCCACTCACGTAGTTAGCTTTAAATTAAGCTTTTTGAGATAATTATAGGTTCACTTGCAGTTATAAGAAATAATAGAGTTCTCTTGTATTTTTTACATAGTTTATCCACATGGTAGCATCTTGCAAAACTGTAGTGCAATATCACAACTGGGGTACTGACTGATACAGTTAATATAGAGAGTATTTCCACCGTAGGGACGATCCTCTATTTTGCCCTATTCTTTTTTAAGCCCACACCCATCTCGTATCTTGCCCATCCTCATAGTGACCCCAGCGACCATCAACCTGTTTTCCAGATTCTATAATTTTGTCATTTCATGAGTATTATATAAGTACCGTATGTGAGGGGTACCTGGGTGGCTCAGTAGGTTGAGTGTCTGACTTCGGCTCAGGTCATAATCTTGCAGTTCGTGAGTTTGAGCCCCACATCAGATTCACTGCTGTCAGCCTGTCGCCCCTCTCTCTGCCCCTCCCACACTTATGCTCTCCCAAAAAATAAATTTAAAAAAATAATAATAAATACAATATGTGGACTTCTGGGATTGGCTTTTTTTTTTTTTCATTCAGCATAATTCCCTGGAGATTCATCTAAGGTGGGTGTACCGACAGTTTGTTCCATTCTATTGTTAAGGAGTAGTCCAGCTTTTTAATAATTTTCCCGTCAGAGAACTTCTGGGTTGTTTCCAGTTTTTGACTACTATGTATAAAGTTGCTTTGGATGTTCATGTATAGGTTTTTTTTTTTTTTGTTTTTTTTTTGTTTGAACGCGTCCCAGGCTTTTATTTTTCTGGGATAAATCCTCAAGAGTACAATTGGTGGGTAGTTTTATGTTTAGCTTTATAAGAAACTACCAAACTGTTTTCCACACTGGTAGTACCATTTTGCATTCCCACCAGTAGTGTATGAGTGGTCTGGTGTCTCCACATCCTTGCCAGTATTTGGTGTTGTCACTATTTTTTATTTAGCTACCTGATAGGTATCTAGTGATATCTAGTTGCGGTTCTAATTTGCATTTTCCAGATTCTTTGCTGAGATGTCATGCCTCTGTTCACAAGGTGGCATGGCTCAGGGCTGGATGGTTAGATGTCCGGTGGTTGGCGGTCAGTTGGAGTAATAAGGATGGCAGGCCACATGGCCTCTTGTCTCCCACCAGCCAGCAGGCCAGCTTGGTGACTGGGCAGAGTTCTGAGAGAGTAGGTCTTTTGAGACCTTGGACCTCGCACACCTTTACTTCCCCTGTGTTCTGTTACTCAAAACAGAGTCGTAAGGCCAACCTAGATTCAGGGAGTGGGGGAATAGATTCTGTCTACCTCTTGATGGGAGAAGCTACAAAGTCAAATATCAAAGGGCTTGGATACAGAGAGAAAAAGGGACTTGGTGGGGGGCATTTCTCAATTAATATACCATATTGGGCATCTGGTATAATTATCTTTAACCCATTTTTTCCCATTCATAACACACATTAACCTTGGAAACAGTGTGCCTTAGTGAAAATATATTTGACTGGAAGTTGGAAAATGGTGTGTGTAAGAAATTGGATTAAAGATGTCTAGAGCCCGGATATTTTCCAGCTTATTTACTAACATTTACCTTTAACATATCCAGGATTTGCTTCCACCAAAATCACAACGGGACAGTTATAGCTAGAGATTGTATTTTCATCTTTTTTTTTTTTTCTAGTGTGTTACATAGGCTAGTTTCTGCCCAGTCAGTTTCAATTCAACTGCTCTGGACAGCCCCTAAATTCATTCAGCATATCCTTACTAAGTGCCAGGCACTCAAGCTAAAAAGGAGTAATGACACCTACTGAGGACTTCCAGTCCAGTAAGAGACATGGATGTACGTAAAAATGGCAAGTGGGGGTGCCTGGGTGGCTCAGTCAGTTAAGCATCCCACTTTGGCTCAGGTCATGATCTCAAGGTTCCTGAGTTCGAGCCCCACATCGAGGTTGCTACTGTCAGCACAGAGCCCACTTGGGGTCCTCAACCTCCCTCTCTCTGCCCTTCCCCTGCTGATTCCCCCCTACCCTGCTCTCAAAAACAAACAAACAAACAAACCATGACAAGTGGTATGTTTTATCGCCTACATCATACACATGTTTTTTTCTGGATCTCTGGCACTTATCAAGTGTTTCCTTTTTCTCACCAGTAATGACATGACCTCAACTCTTTTCACTTTCTCAGCCCCCAAGTGTGCAACCACATGCACCTATAGGCTGCTTAGAACTTTTTCTGTGAAACAAAACATAAGAGACTCTTCAATATAGAGAACAGAGGGTTACTGGAGGGGTTGTGGGGGGGGGATGGGCTAAATGGGTAAGGGGCATTAAGGAATCTACTCCTGAAATCATTGTTGCACTATATGCTAACTAATTTGGATGTTAGCATCCAATTTAGCATTTTAAATTAAAAAAATAAAATTAAAAAAATAAAAATAAAATGATATTCTATAGGAAAAAGAAGAACTTTTTCTGTGGACAGGTGTTTCATGTGATCTGGGCGAGTGACAGTATTCTAGCTGTGGTTTTCTAATTAGTGGGAGATTTCTCCATTTGCTAGTTAATTCTGCTTGGGCTGGCTGGAGGTAATACACACCATAATTATTTTATAGCTTTGGTTGAAGGTCTGATGTTCTTTGTAACATGTTACTTCTTTTGCTAAGATTGCACCAAAAAGTAATCAACATGTCTTTCTGCCCTATTACCTACCTGACAACTTAGAAGACAATAGTGGATAACTTTATGATTTCATTTTTGTTGAAAATTTTGTAACAGGAGAAAATTCTGGGAGAATATATATCAAATGTCAGGAGTGGTAATCTCTGGCTGGTAAGCTTAATGATTATTTGTTTTCTTATTTAGGTTTAATTGTGTTTTCTTATGCTGTAAAAATGTCTTATGTTGTAATTTTTTTTTTTTTTTTAGTTTATATGAAAGAAATTTAGGGCCCACAGGCAGTGACAGAGAGAGAGAGAGAGAGAGCGAGCGAGCATGAATGTAAGAGGTGTTAGAGCCTCACAGGTGTACAAGACCCCGATTAAAGTGGTGACAGAGGCTTCCTGAATGACTGTTACATCAACACAGAGAAATAGAAAGCAGGTTGAGGGACTTCTGACCAGACTTCATTCTTTGATGTTAATTCTGTATGCATTCCCCCTGGTGTCTCTATTTCTCTCTTCCCTTCATACGGTGTGCCATTCATACTCAACAATGATGCTTCTGACAGTGGTGGCCATCTAGAGACATGGATGTAGCTGAAAATGCTCATATTCAACCAAAAGTCTTTTCAATTAGGAACATGCCTTGAAGTTTCTGTGTAGTGTGAAGTAGAGAAGTGGTTTGTGTTCTGGGGTTGGTAACAATAGAATCCTTTCTTTTGTGTCTGGAGCAGACAGAGCTCTGGTGATGTGAAGGATGGAGAAACATGTGACCTCTGAGTTTTCTATTGTGGAGGATGAGTGCAGCAAACAAGACATACTGCATTGTGAAGCAGGCATCCTATTTATGGATGTGAGGTCAGCGGAATATAAGCAGATTTAGTTATGCAGGCAGTCAACATGAATTAATATGTACAATTTAGAGTCAGGAACCCAAGACTAATCATTCAAAATGCAAATAGAAAAATAGAGGAGATACTCCCGTTTAAGTCCCAGTTCTGAAATGTACGGACTAGATATCTGTTAGGGAAACTCGGTCATAGCAAGATGAGAAAAATAAGCAGAAACCAGCCTAAAGGATTCAAGGCCTAAAGAAAAGTGAAGCGTTGTTGCTATTGGTCCCCTGGGGTTCTTCTTCTGAGGCGAGGGATTATACTGTTTCACATTTCAGAAACTATTGTAGCAAGAACCACGTGCATTAGTAGTAGAATTTTTTCTATACCACTTGGCTAATGAGCTCAAAGACTCTCTCAAACCATCTAGGCCAAAGACAGAGAAACAAAAATGCTGAAGATGTGTCTTTGCTTGTCCTCTCTCCCCTACCACTTGTAAATATCTCCACAGCACAACTTTTTTTTTTTTCTATATGTAGCTGTGACCAACTTCCTTTGTCCTTCTAGGCATTGAGATGTTAATCTTAATTCTTAATTCCAGTACCCTCTGGCAAGATTCCAGGATGGCATATCAATATATAAAAATCAATTATAGTACTATATACTAGCAATTTACAATAAGAAATGAAATAAAAGTACCATTTACAATAGCACCAAAAATATAAAATACTTAGGGATAAATCTAACAAAAGATGTGCAAAACCTTTTCACTGAAAAAACTTAAAATATTGCTGAGAAAAAGAAGACCTAAATACATGGAGAGCTAGAACTGAAATCTCAATATTGTAATGATGCCACGTTTCTCCAAATTGATCTGTAGATTCAATGCAACCCCAATCAAAATGCCAGCAGTTTTAAAAATTACAAGATGAGGGGCGCCTGGGTGGCGCAGTCGGTTAAGCGTCCGACTTCAGCCAGGTCACGATCTTGCGGTCCGTGAGTTCGAGCCCCGCGTCAGGCTCTGGGCTGATGGCTCAGAGCCTGGAGCCTGTTTCCGATTCTGTGTCTCCCTCTCTCTCTGCCCCTCCCCCGTTCATGCTCTGTCTCTCTCTGTCCCAAAAATAAATAAACGTTGAAAAAAAAAAAGATAAAATTACAAGATGAATCTAAAAGGTCACACAGGTGTGCAAAGAACCTAGAATAGCCAAAGCAACTTTGAAAAAGAAGAACAAAATTGAAGGACTAAAACTACCTGATATCAAGCTCAGTAATCAGAGTGAGGTAGGTTCTGGTATTATAATAGACAAATAGATTACTGGAGTGACTGAGTTAGAAGCAGATCCACGCATATAGAGACAATTGATTTTAGATACGG